>NC_133025.1:60204916-60508833 GCF_048771995.1 Taeniopygia guttata
GTCTTCACATAAAGTCATAGTAAACTTTATGGAAAGTAAGTTAACACTGTGGATGGTAAAAAATACAAGTTAGGCATCTTTATGCTGCTGTAACAATGTTTCAAGAGCACGAGTGGTGGCTTGAGGGAGCAGGCAGGATAGGCACAGGTTCAATCACAGAGTTATAGCAAGCTTATACAGCCTTTGTGCAACTACTCGTCAGCAGGTAGAATTGATAGTGACTATGCAGTTGGCATTAAAGAATGCCTGATGAGGACAGGATGACCCTGTCTTGTAGACTTATTTAATGACTTCTTTTTTGTTCTCTTTTTTCTCCTCAAGAAATGACTCAGACAAACACTAGTTTTAAAACTCAAAGACAGGTTTGCAGGCGACCAAAATTCGTGTCTTCTGAAGATGTACAGAAGATAAAGACAGGGTAAGTGCTGTTTAGGTTGATTTTTCATATTTTAGAAGTAATCACAAGGCAAAATGGGTCCCAGTGTTGGCAGCAGTTGCCTTCTCTTCAGACATTGCTGCTGGAGAAAACCTACCCATGGACTGCAAAACAAAAGTTGTATCACAAACTGCAGTCTTGGTGCCTCACCTGCTGCTTGGGATCCATGTTACTCCAGCCACAGCTGTTAATTAAAAAAGCAATGCAAGATTTTTGCATTGTGATGGTTGAGTGGCAGCATGCAGAGCCCAGCCTACATACTGAGGCTATTTCCCAGTTTCTTTGTGGCTTATTTTGTTAATTTTTAAATACAGGAATTGGCCAAAGGGGATGCTCCAAATCTGAGTGTTTGAAGCAGTACTAGAATTCCTAACACTTCATTTTCTGTCTGTTTGCAAGCAGCCAAAGGGATTCTTCTATTCCAAATCAGACCTGTCCTAGTCACTGGGATGCATCTGCACTGCCTGACTTGGGATACAAGGTATCTTTTTTTTCCCCCTTCTTGTAATTCTGATGGAAAGGCACAGTTCAGAGCTTAACTGAATCAACTGTAACTGTGTGGATGCTAAAAAGAGACAGGAGTAATTTCTTGGGTGGGCGTGCTAAAGATCTAGGGCTCATGAAACAGGTGCCAAATTGCCTTGAACTTAACTGCATTTTAGGCATTTATCTACATACCAAAAACTCACCAAACCAAAAACTGAAAACTCCAAACAAAAACAAACCCAAAACTCACCAAGTTCAAGACAGGAGGAGCAAATTTGGATTGGAGATCCAGGAAAGGAAATCTCTCTATCCTCCAGTACTGTCACATACATCATGGATCTGAGCGCAGACCTTCAACTCAAGAAATGGCAAAAATGAAGATCTACAACCATAAAAAAAAAACCAAAACATTGCAGTGATGTCTTCCACAAAACAAACCCAACCCTTGTCAGCCCAAAGTCTATGTTCTTATTTGGTTTACCAAGACCAAAATGTGTGGGTGTTTTTTGGATTACTAGGTACTTCCTGCAGACCTTCTGGAAGAGCAGCACAGTTTGTGGAAGTACTATAGGACTCTAGAAAAAAAGGCTTTTTCATGTTACACATGCCCTTTGTGTAGTGGTTTTGACCCTGCTTAAGGAGAGGTTTTCCTTCTTGACTGTGTCACAGAATCTTGTGTGATGCTGACCAGGTTGTGTTGGCACAGATACCCTGTGGGATGAGGAACACCAGTGTGTGGCTGTGTGTCAGTGCCAAGGGTGTAATAAAGCACTTCACTTAAAAGAGAGAAGGAGCACTATGTTGATAGAAAATCACTGTTTAACAAAATTTGATAGTTGAAGGAGACAGTGGTTTAACGAGATTTGATGGCAAAGTGGACTTGATTATTTCCTGCATAGAGGACAGGGTCAGACAAAACTGCTGCAGACTCAACTGCCTGTTGAGTCATGACTTTCATAAAGAACAGATGAGATAATAATGAGAGTGTGGGGAATTTGGCAGGCAGCCCATTTGAAGATTTGCCTGTGATATTTGGAGCCCAGTGGAAGTAACAAAGGAATATGCTCTTCCCTTGGCTTATCAGCATCTTCACTAACAAGCATAAATTTCTCTAAAGAATGCCAGAAAGACAGGTAGCTCTGTTCTTTCAGGTCTCTTGAGCTGTTGTATGTACTTAATTGCTTCCCATACTTGCTCTGAAAACTTGTCTGAATTTTAGTTGAGTACATTTGTTGGAGTGTTTCTGGAGTCACTGGAGTGAATGTGGGAGGCTTTGGAATGCACTGCACAGATCCATAGTACTTTTTGGTTGTACATGTGGGGATGTGTGAGTAGAAGGAGCTCAGTTGGCACCTAAGAAAATATCTCTTAACTTGTGAGTGCCTTTTACAGGAAAGGAATAGTGACAATGCCCATCATACTTGTTGGCACTAAAAGTGAAAGCCTGGGCTAGATTAAATTTTTCTGTGGGACACTAAGCTTGTTTTTTTGCAGTAGGTAATACTGGGAGTGGCTGGGATTCTGCATGCTTGTCGTGACCATTTTAAGAGCTGACAGCTACAACTTGATGAACTGCCTTCTCTTCAGACATTGACAAATAATCCTGGCAAAATCTGCTGTGCTGGAAGTGATCCATTTTAAAAAGGAACCTGTGAGATAGGCAGAAAGGCTTCTTGGCTTAAAATGAGAAACTGTTTTGGTAACATTGCTTATTTTTTGAGTATTGCCATGTCTTAATCTGTAAGTCATTGAGAACAGTTCTGTAGAAAGAAGTGTATAAAATGCACAATGGAAATTGGTAACACTGATTGGAAAGTTGGTGTGAATTTCTCCTGTCTTTGTTTTAACAAAACGGAATTTTAGTAGTTGTTAAATATTTTAAAGGAAAAAAAAAAGAATTTATTATATTCTGAAACTTCTTGCTGGGTTTAAAATTGTCTCCTTGTTGTACAACTGAGAAAAGCATGCAATGGATATGTGGTTTCGTGTCAGTCTTTGTGTGGCTGATGTCCTGCTGAATCCTGGCCACACACAGCCCGAGGATTGCTACACTGTACCAGGCACAGGATGCAATGTGAAGAGTGTCTGTCCATTTTGTAGATGTCAGTTCTGGTGGGGTCACTGCCACCAGTACCAACCCTGCTCCTTCCAACACCCCAGTGAAGCAGAGCTCAGGGTGTGAGCCACAGAGTACTGCTCTTGTGCAGTCAAACACTGATGGGAATTGCTGCCAGAGCAGTGATTCCTTCTCTGCCTTAGGAACTCTGCTCCTTGATAACAGGGTAGCAAATGCTTACACTCAGTGGGATTTCCTTTTCAGGCCTGAAGGTGAAAAATGCTGAAGAAGTTGCGTAGTTATGCCACATCAGCCTTCGAAAGCAATGTTATGCTGTGATCCTTCATTAGCATTAGAAGCATCCTTGGGGAAATAAGGAAAAACCCACAAGTTTTCATGGACAGGAGAACAGCTTTGTTGTCAGGAGGCCATCATATGATATATGATACATATAATCATAGTACCTTTCTTACAGGATTAGGCCTTGTGTAACTTGGCTGACCCTCTCTTTTACCTAGTAAGGTTTCAATTCCTCAGGTAGAGGTCATAGAATCATAGAATAGGCTGAGTTGGAAGGGATCCATTGGGATCATCAAGTCCAACACCTGGCCCTGCACAGGACACCCCAAGAATCACACCATAAGCCTGAAGGATACAGCAGAGCAAAAGTACATTTGTAGTTTAAGTGAGAATTGTTCATGTATAAATAAATTTGCAGATGACACCAAGTTTTGAACACGGTAGGTGACATACCTGAAGGACAGGGCCATCCAAAAAGATATGGACAAACTCAAGGTGTGGTCCATGGGAATCCCATGAGGTTCAACAAGTACTGGTGCTGCATCTGAGCCAGGACAACCCCTGGGGTCAGTTCAGGCTAGAGATAAGCAGATGGAGCAGCCCTGGGAGAAGGATTTGGGGGTGCTAGTGGTGATAGCTGGACATACCCTGCCCCTGAATCCCCTTTGTGCTGAGCTGATAATTTACAAGGGCCTTGAGTGACAAGACAAGGGGGGATGGCTTCAGTTTAGACTGGGTATTAGGAAGAAATTTTTCCCTGTGAGGCTGGGGAGGCCCTGGCACAGTGGCTGTGCCCTGTGGCTGCCCCATCCCTCAAAGTGTCCAAGGCCAAGTTAAATGGGGCTTGGAGCAACCTGGCATAGTGGAAGCTGTCCCTGCCTGTGGCAGGGGGTGGCACTGGATGGGCTTTAAGGTCCCTTCCAACCCAAACCATTCTGTGATTCAAAATAAAATATGAAGTACTGAAATACAGTGACATGATTTTCATCGTGTAGGTAATGGTGAGCAACTTGGGCTGTTGTGCCACAGACTGTGCAGACAATCAGTACAGCACATGTGTTGTGCTGTAAGCTTTGGAAAATGCTCCTGTATTGAGACATGGGAGATCTCACTCAACATTTTAAAGGCTTTTTAATAAATTCAAAAAAATAGTTCTTTCTTGTAATCTTTAGAACACTTCCCTGCGAGAGATCTCCTCATAAATAAGTACTTAAATGTATCTGTGAAACACAAGTTTTATTCTACTTTATTTTCTCTATAAGCTCAGCCTTCTAAAACGGGGAATTTTTGCCTGGTAGGATAAGATGTTAGTTTCCTTGTTACCGTTTAGGATGGCCACAGCTTTCCTGCTTAAAACACTTTGGAATGTGGGATGTTGGGATCTCACTTTGTAATCTTGAGTCCACACTTGGCTTAAGTGGAAAGTATTACCAGGTGACATCAGCCTGCCAGCATCACACGTTTGCAGTTTACGGAGATAAATGTTGATTCTAGAAGATAAAAGACATGAGTTACTTTGGAGAATAAATGGAAAATTCATGCATGACATATAGAAGCAGAAGAGCTCAAGTAATGTTTTAATTATGTTTTGCATTAAATTATCTTGGGGAAAAATGAGCATTTCTTAATGGCTTTTTAAATGCAAAATGTATACTTAAATAAAAGGATAATGGCTAAATAGACTTTGTTTTCTTTGGGAAAGGACATATATTTGTTTAAGCAGGTATCCGGTGTCACATTTACTTAGAAATGTGGGGGTCTTTTCAGAAGTCTGTATTAAAGTGAAGCTTTCAAAGTTCTAACTTTGAAAAGGTAAGGTACTACAGTGCCAGGAGGGTATTTATGTTTTGTTTGTTTCATCTTTAATAGCTGAAGTTCCCATAAATGTCTAGTTACAAATGATGCTGTTATCTAAGATCTTTTGTTCTTAATCACCTTTAGATATAAAACTGACACTCTCTGAAATAATCTGTGAAGTTTTCTTTTTGCAATTTCTGTTCCATTGAGATTTAAATTTGCAAGTGTCTTGGAGATGATAAACCTTTCAGCATTCTTCCTGAAGAGAGGTGAGGTATCTTTGCAAAGCAGGATTTACTTGGTATTTGGTTATTCACATAATCATGATCTATAGCATTTAATTACCTTTCATAAGCATAGTTTGGGGACTTCTGAAAGTGTATCTGCTGGAATTAGGCTTCTGCATGTTCCAAGCTCACTGCAGCCTCATGCCTTTTTTTGCTTTGGTTTGTATTTTATAGGCAGTGGTGATCAGCAATGCAACCTCTGAATACAACGAAATAAAGCAGCTGTTTCATCAGACTATGAAAAATTACAGCATCCATAAAATACAGAGGATTCAGAATCCATCCCTCTGGAAGGTGTTTCAGTGGTTAGTACTTGTTTCCCTGTCCCTATGAGGAGGCAGTCTCCAAGAACAAGATGTCCCGTATGTGCTTTCTAGGAAAGAAAGGAGGTTGCCACCCATGCCTTAACATGACTGGTATTTTGTTATTAGCAATTTCAGGAGTGAAATTGCTGTCTGAGGCCTTCCACAGAATGCCATGCTCTGCTGGGGAGGTTCCCTTTGCATGGCTCCTTGGAAGAAAGGGAGAGGAGCATGGAGAGAAAGACATCCATCATGCACAACTGGGATGAGGATACCCACAGGGATGTTGAACAGTGATTGTCTCAGGGATGGAGCAGTAACTGCCTGCTGCACACATGCTCTGTCTGTTACAAATCTTTGTCCATTAGAGAATACAAAATACTAAAAAGAATAAAGGCTGCTTGGGCCTTTTTGTTCCAGTCAGATTTTGCTGAACAAAATCAGTATTCACTGAGGAAGAATCCTTGTGTTTTAACTTGATGATCTCTGAATTCCAGAGCTCCTTTTAGTCTTCAACATCTCCATCAGTGATACTGAATTGTAGGTACTTAGGCCAAGCTAGACACCAGCAGATTAGAGCTGGGGTTGAACCATGTTCAAGTTAGTTTGATGTAGGATTAAGCTGTTACTTAGAACAGTTGTCTAGTTCAAAACAAGACTGTATGGAATGGTAGTGGAGTTATAAAAATACTGCTCAAATAAATGCTTTCACCTGCAAAAGGATGGAACCCAGAAAGTTATCAGCTACTGATTCATAAAACCTTTTAATCTAGCAGAACATAAGAGACTTCAAAACATGCAATAGTGCGTATTTTTTATCCTGCTCCAATGAAGTAATTAAGCTAAGCAGGCAGAGTTTAACATTGCCAAGTCCAGAGCATGATGGAGTAATTTGGGTTGGAAGATACCTTAAAGCTCATCTAATCTGCCATGGACAGGGACATCTTCCACTATCCCTTTTTTTCTATGGCTCACATTCTCCTCCACTTCATTTTTATCAGGCAAAAAGAGAAGATGAAAAGGGAAAAAGGAGGAAAGGAAGTTCAGGAAAAACGCCTGTTCCACGGAACTGACGTCACCTCCATGGAAACCATCTGCAATCTGAACTTTGACTGGAGAATTTGTGGAAGCAATGGAACTAACTATGGGAAGGGTATGTAGAAAGTGAGATGTCTGCTGAGACTCCCCTGATAGTGCAGCAGTCAAAGGTTCTGAAGTCTTTAACTATAGAAGGAAAAGAAAAAAGATAATAATTGGTATTACGCTCCTTCTGGAGAGGACCAGGATTTGCTTGGGGTTAGGGGTAAGTCTTCTCACAAGGTATCAAGAGCATTAGTGCACAGGTTTGCTGTAGGTGGCATTTTCTGATGTCTGAAGTCATAATTTGAATTTACAAATCAGTTTGTGTGGCAGGGAGCAGAGGGGTATGTATGCCCTCAGTGTGATCATGGAAGGCCCTCATGTTTTCTTGTCTGTCCCTCTCATCACAACACACACACCTTGGTATAAGACCAATAAGCACACTACTGCTTATTGGTACAGCTTTTGAAAATTTACTCCTTTTAAAAAATTACTCCTGAAATAGCAGATAGTGAATGGAAATTACATAGTGCAATCCCGTCTCTTGCAAAAATTTTGGTGGTATTCTGTAAATTGAGTAAGAGAAGTCCTGAAAGTTGAGTCAGATATCTCCTGAAAGCCCAGGGCATGCTCAGATTTTGCTGTCACTGTACAGATTTTCCTCACAACCATGTTTCCATCTTGTTTTCTAGGAAGTTACTTTGCTAGAGATGCTTGCTATTCCCATGCCTACTGTCAGGCTACGCTGCAGGGACACTTCATGTTCGTGGCTCGTGTTCTGGTTGGAGACTACGTTAAAGGCAAAACCACCTATGTCCGTCCCCCAGTGAAGTGTGCTGACAAGCTGTGGTTATATGACAGCTGTGTGGATGATGAGTTAAATCCTTCTGTTTTTGTTGTCTTTGAAAAGCATCAGATTTACCCAGAGTACATAATTGAGTATAAAGAGGAAAGAATAAGAGAGCAGAAAGTGGCGGGAATAAGAGAGCAGAGAGAGACAGGAATAAGAGAGCAGAGAGAGACAGGAATAAGAGAGCAGAGAGAGACAGGAATAAGAGTGTCTAGAGAGGAGGGAAAAAAATGTGTTATATCTTAGTGGAATGTGCCAGTTTGTGTCCCTCATCTTGTTTTTCGTATTGAACATGTTCTTCTACTTGGTGATTTCTTTTTAATACAGTTCTTTGGAATGTTACTCCAATTTTTGCATTGAGGAGGGCTGGCAAAGCAGGTGCTACAGTTGTTGTGACTGCCCTATCTTCTTCTCTTCCTCTCTTAAATGAAACAGACATTTCTATAACCATAGCAGAAAAATCAGAATTGTGGGATGGGAAATTGAACTTTATGACTGCTGTGGGCAAATAATTGTAAATTCATCGTCTAAAAAAAATAGAGAGGACTTCTCTTCACAAACAGTTAAAAGAAAAATTAACAGTACAGTAGTTTTAAAGGGAGCTTTCAGGTTTTTAGTAGCCAGAGGCTCTTTTCAGTACAGAATTCATCTGTTCTTGATCCTCTCATCTATCGTTATTATAAACAATTCAGTGTAGGTAATGACGACATGAGTTTGTTTTCAAAGCACTGCTTGTTAATGCTGGTACATGTTTTGAGTTAAAATGATAAGCAGAAAAAGAAAAAGCATATTTTAAATACATGTTGTTAGTTCTCGAGAATTTTCATCTGTACAATGGCAGATGGATCAGAAAGTTGTTGGAGCATATTCTTTGTGGAAATGTAGCTTGCTCTAACCTACATAGTAGCTTGCTGTAACCTACACAAAATCAGAGCTCAGCTGAAGCTGTGAAAGCCACCACTATGAATAAGCAGATACCAAAATGTGGTGGTTTGGCTTCAACTAATGTCTGTAAGTACACAAAGGCTGTGTCCCAACAAGCCAGGCTTTTCAGTGGATGTGGCCACGTAGCACAACAGGACATGAGAAACTTCTTAAGGATCATAGAGATGTTCTGTTTGTGCAATAATTTTCGTTTTTCCAGATTAGAATGGAACCAAAAGAGACCAGTTAGGTTCTCTTGAAGCCAGTGGTAGAACTGCTGTCATAAGGCACCATCCGCATGTTTTGCTGCCCACTTGCAGGGGGCAGGGTGCTGACAAGTGAGGATCCTCTTTTTGTTTTGGGGGGTGATCCTGGGTCAGAAACCTGTGCAGTTTCTACTGGATGTTAGCGAGGAGTCTGTAAGTGGATCAAACTAAGGCCCTCAGTACAAAATGCCATATTCAGGCAGTTTAGCTGTTCAGGGGGAAACTGGGAGTAAGGACAGAGAAGCAGTAATTTTTACCTTCAGATAAGCTTTACAGAAACACCTGTAGCCTCGATGGTTGTTGCATCTGTGATAGAAATCTGTCAACCACTCAAACATAACAAGTTCTTCCCAAGAGGAATGTAAAAGATAAATCCAGAAAAGCTTACTAAAATGACTTCGAACGAAATGAAAACATGCAGAGAAGATTTTAATCCTGTTTAAGACCTTTCTTTTCTTATTTGCTTGTAGAATTCCTGAATTACTGAGCTTGCTGTATTTGCAAATAAAAGCTGTTTTCAGGCACTTTCAGTGTGCAATTTGTCTTTACATAAACATAGCAAGACTAAATATGCTGAGTGAACCAGCCCCTTCCTACATTCCCTGTCTTCCTTCGGTGTTTCTAAAGTGCAAGTACAGATACAGCTGCTCTTCACTGCTGGAGGCTTCTGGCCACTGTGATGGAAACAAAGTGGCCAGAACTGTTACACATCTGTGAAATTAGGCTGAATAACAGATTTAAAAGCTTCACACATGCAAAGAAGCCATGTACTTGCTTGCTCAACCAAGATGATCTTTGAATTTAAGGCAAAGCAGACAAAATTGTCAGTCATGTGCTATCAGAAGTAAGCTGTCATTGATTCCATTGATTACACCCTGCATAGCCAGGCAGAGCTTTCTCAGGCTTTTGTTCCCTTATACAGTTTGTTACATTCCTCGAGTAAAACATTACCTGTCTAAAGTCATTGCTTGAAGTACACTCATTAAAAATAATAGTGTAAAAATCCAGTGTAATGTGTCTCAGATGTCATCCCCCCAGCACGAGCAGAGAAGCTGTCTGCTGAAGAACAGCATGCCCATAAATCAGAAGACCTGAAGGCAAGGAATGCAATCCCTTACATGGGTTTATTATTCTTCCTTTAAAAATAAGCTATTTCTGCATTAGGGGAGGATTGGGTAAAGCAAAATGTCAGCAAAGCACTTCCACTTCTTGTTCCACGATGCAGGAACTCCAGGAGCAGTGCAGGGCCAGATATGGAAGTACTTTCTTAAGTCAAAAGGAAACTGTAGAACAAGGCTGCTGTGGGACATGGGGAAGAGCCTGAGCTGGTCAGGAAGGAAGGGCAGGCCTGTGAGGCCAGGAGAGCTTGCAGATGTAGAAGCAAAGCCAGAGCTTGGGCTGTTGGAGAGTGTGCGACTTCCATTCCAGACGAGGAGGCATGAGTTCAATTTTGGTCTGAAATACAATCTTCCCTGTGATTAGGGATTTCTGAAATACTTTTGCAAGACAATGTGTTAGCTCTGGGATGCTGCAGGAATCCAGAGGCACCAGAGCTCCCTTGAGGTCCGTGGCTCACATCGTGCCTGACTTGCAGAACCGAAGTTTATCCCATCACATGTGCTGGGGCCGAGCTGTGTCCGTCCCCCTGAACCCTCTTTCCCATGGCAGAAGCTCCCTTCTGGTCTTCACCTCTCCATAGGGTGTGCTTGAACCCTGGTTTAAACCCCACTTTGCCAGCATGCAGGGCTTCTCTGGAGTGAGATGGTAGTAAGGCCTGACTATCCAAAAGCTCAGGGAAGCACAAAGACCCAGTCCAACAACCCTTCAGAAATGATATTGTTCAGCTGAAATCCAGGCTTTTCCCTTTTTCTAAAAGATCTAAAAGTGCAAAGGGAGCACCCATGTCAGAATAGTCATTATTCTTGTCTGGTTTAATTTACCCTGTAATGCCAGAAAGCTCTGATGTGCTATATTGAGAGGAAAAATTTAACATTTTATGAGACTGAGTTTAAAAACGTACACCTGGAAAGAAATCATGCATGCAGACAGATCTGTGACTCCTGCCTGAATGGGCTGGAAGCTCGATATGGAATTCAGTTCATGCCTGTATTGGCTCTGGCCTTCCACCTTCCTATTAGCTTTATTTAAAAGTTCCCTTTGAATTACCTTAGCAGTTTACTTCACGTGTAGGCCAAGTAACAAACTGGGCCAAAGGACTGAAATCCAGGCACTGTTACTGCACTGTGTATAATAAAGGTCAGAGGGAACGCTCAGGAAAACATACCAGTGCAGCAGTGCCTTTGGGATGCTCCAGAAAGCTTTATCAACAAGTTTTTCTTGCATTATCACCAAGTTTTCTTCTTTCCTTGTGGAATCATCTAAGACATAACCTCCAGAAATGCAACACCTCTGTCTTTTAAGGAAATTATTCTCAGATCTTTTAACCTTGATTACCTCCCCAAATTCCTTCACAGTACCCCTGCACTCCCTGCAACCAGGCTTTGTGGAAAGCTCCTGGCTCTTCCAGCTGAAGCTGGAGGAAAGCCTATGCCATGGAATGCACAGCTGCTGCCTTCCTGATCAGTCGCTCAGTCATCGGTGACTTGGGTCTCATTAGATCACGTTCATGCAGGAGACACCTGTGAAAGGAGAAGTAGGAGGGTGAGGAGCAGGTGATAAACATGGACTGTTCTGCCAAACAGGCTGTGCTGAGGGGCACGTGGCAGAGCACACCTCTGACTCCCCAGCAAAGCAGAGGTCAGCAGTGGCACTGACTGGAGTTGCAGCAGTTCACAGAGGCTTAGCAGTCCATAACACACATGGTCAACAGGCCATATCTGAAGACAGAACCATTTGAAAATCAGCTCCCCATGAACATACACAGATCATCCATCCAGGCCAAAAGAGTGGACTTGTGGAATTGGAAGCTATTGTACTTTTTATCCTTCTTAAATGTTGCTACATTTAACACAAATGGTTGCATATAGTTTTAGCCTTAAGTTTATTGGTTTGAATATATTCGTTACTTCTTGCTTTTTGAGTGTATTTGTTACTTCTTACTTTTAGCAACAGTGCTACTTCTACAAATATTTATCAGGGGAAATACTTACCTTGCAAGGTTTTGTTTGGCCTTTGATTTAGAATTTAAAGCAGCATGAATCAATAACAGGCTGAAAACATCTCTCTGGAAAAGAAGTCAGCAAAATACAAACGAATAAGTAATTTATCATGTATTGCTATTTACAATGTCTTGGTTACCAAACTATTAAATTCACAGGAAGGAAGCAAATCAGCATTAAATATAAATAGCTAACCCTGCTAGTAAGCATTTGCAAACAGGATTCAGTCACAAACACCGTTCAACTTTTCACTGTCTAACATTGAAGTGGTGTTGATGAGGTAAGTGCTTCATGGCAGCTACTGAAAGGGAATTAAATCACATGAAAAAGTCTTTTCTGGATCTCCTTTACCTGAGCATCACTGCCTCCCAGTTGGACTAGTTCATAACGGATTGGGTACAGCAGGTCTACAGCTTTGTCACAATTCCCATTTTCAAACTCTACAAAAGCCTGGCACAGTGGCAGCCCCAAACTAGGAGCCAGGGAAAGCTGGTGGTCTTCACGAGGAGCTCTGTAGAATGAAAAAGTGGTTTACTTCCATAAGCCAAAGCATAAATAGTCATATTTCAATGCTAGTCTGCCCCTGCCTGCAGACAAGTTTGTTTGTTTTTTTTTAACTGTACAAAGCCTGATGTTTCAGGTACTTGACTTAGGTCATATCTTTTGGTATGGTTATGCTACTTTCACCTTTTCATTACTCACCCAGCAGTCAGTTTTTATCCTCCTGAATATACCCACAAAAGGCACAAGCCCAGCCCCGCCTAGCTCTGCAATAAACAGTTTGGGCTAGGACAGTAAGAAAAACTGCAGTTTCTCTTCTGCTGACCCCACCAGAACATCCTACTGCTAGTCCTTTGTCTGGCCACATGTGACCACCAGTCCTTGCACACAGCTCCCAGCCATGACGTTGCAAGGCAGTTCCTTCTCAAGTCAGCATCACAAAACCTCCTGTTTCTTTCACTGGGCCAGCCTTCATTTTCCAGTAGGCAACACTGCCCTATGTGTTTACCATTCCTTAAACAAACTATGGCATCCTAGAATGATAAAACTGCACAACAGATGTTCATTTGAAGTAGCTTGAGGCAGCCAGTGATGAAAAGGATGAAACAATTCCTCATTTACATGTTTTGTCCAGCATTTCCATGGAAGGGCGCTCGTGACACCAGCCACCAGAGAGCGCCACGGGACACCCGACAAATTCCCAGCAACTTTCCACGGCTAAGGCCAGGGAAAAATACCGGTGTAACGCCAGATGTTTGTGCCCAGGTTGTAACACTGCTTTCTTAACACATACAAAACGCCTCTGGTGTGTCATTGATATATTACATATTTGTGATAGACGTAAATTAATCCAATCATTAATACAGCCCCTTCAACTCACAGCCTGCTTTCTCAAATAATGAAATTAAGTTTTATAATATTCCAAACTACAGCTAAAAATGTACACATGTATTAAGGCTGAAAGTAGGTGAAAGGAAGCACTAGGTGAAAGAATAAGTAGCACATATGAACACATGTTCATTAAAGCCTCTGTGGCAGACAGTTTTCTATACTTTATATATCCTGACATACTTATATAAATAATAGAATAAATAACAAAATATATTTGCTGTTTTCTACTATAGTTAAATGAGACATACTTAGGCTTGCTTTGAAAGTTATTTGCTTTGATAAGTATTCTTAAAAGTTACAGTATTCCTCAAAACTACGTATAGTCAGGAACAAATAGTGACAATTTCAGGTTCTCCTTCCTTCTTTTTAAAGGCAAAGGAAGCAACAGATGCTTAAACAGAGTTAAAAAAAGGTGTAGTGAAGGGAAGAAACTGAATTTAAAGCATCTATGTATCAACCCCTTCAAAAAAAACCAAGGCGATTCACAGTCATTTAATACACAAGGGAACACAAAATGTTCATTGTTTGGATGTAATACTTAAATATTCAACTTTTCCAAATAACTTCATTTGAAAGTTAAATATTCTAGATTATTACTTTAGAAGTACTTTAAACCTAAATTCCTGTAGATAGACTTAAAATCACGTCAAAGAGTAGCCATTAGAATATCACTACCAACTAATGTTCTGTTATTAACCTTTTAAACTAGAGCAGAAAAGATCCACCACAGACAGCTGACATAACTTGTGGAATGTTCTTATTAATATACTTCTTGTCTGTAACACAACTTAGTGTGACCCCACTAAAAGGAAACAGACAGCAACTGCTTAGGTGGTGTCTGTGACCTTAAACACAAAAGATTTCTGCTCAACAACACAAGGAACCCCTCTAGACATTAACTCAACAAATAAATATTATGGATCTCCTAACTGGACGTTGACCTGCTTAAACCAGATGTGTCCCAGGGACATGCTAAGCCAGAGACATCATCGCCCTGAATTTCAGAGGGCTGTTCGCTGAACCCAATGCAGGACTTCCATCACTCACCTGGCAAGTTCCTGCAGAGTTGTTAAAAGCTCCTCAGTAGTTTTGTGGTCTTTGGCTCCGAGGAAAGACATCAAGAAGTGCACATCATTGAACAGAAGAATGTGATCCTTGGCGTGCTTCTTCGTGACCCCAAGCAAATCATTCCACCTGTCCCCAAGCTTTACACCTAAGAGCAAAAAGTAATTCTCTCAATAACGTTGCCACGTGTGAAAGGATGTCTTTGCAACTACTTTCAGACACTCAGCATCAAAAAGCATTCCTACTGAACTCAAGAGAACATTTCCTGATGTAGCAAAATGTATGCAGCAATAATGCTGCTCAGCTGCAGCCTGCCTTGTGTGGGCCAAGAGTTTCTTGACTGTCAGGAGTTTAAAGGCATTATTTTAGCCTGCATTGTGTGAGCTTCTGGCTTTATTATGAGATTGCTCATAATGTTTTGGAGGTGCTGTTCACCATGAGCCATCTGCAGGAATCACAAGACAGAGAAGATGGATTTAATAAAACCCCCAATACATCATTAGCGTTTTAGCAGAACAGTGTGAAATACTGTCTGCCCATCATGTCCCCTGCCATGAACCCCAATGTACAAACACTGACTTAAAAAGGGGAAATGCCACTGAGTTAGGGGAGTACAAAAAGCCAGAGGCTGATACGCCCATACTAGCTATTTCAATCAGGATCAAAACAGAAGAAAAAGGATGTGACTGGAAATTTACAACCAGAAAGTGCTGTGGGGTTTTTAGAGGCTTATGCACTTGTTTGTTCAGCCTCAGACCTCCAGGAACAATAGAAGTGAAGTTGTCAGAGAAGAAGGATGTGACCTGACTGCTATGCCACACTGGCATGGAAAATGGAAGCTCTTGGGAAGAATAAAGCTTATGTACATTATTAGGAACTTCACATTGATACTTTTCTCAGGTTTCTTCTGAAACACTGATCGAGCTTGCTGTGTAATTATATTGAAATACTTCCCCAATATGAATGGCAGGGAAAGGGAAGAAGTCATAAAAAAGAAAGGTCAGAGGATATCCTACCTTCCAGATGAAGCCTGTACAGCATCGAACTGTTATCAACTATATCCAGGATGCTTCCACTTGCCAGGCACAGGGGAGCAATCTGTAATCACAAGTATGCATAGGCTGGTCAAGTGATGGGCTAGTGGAAACTTCCTCAGTTTATTAAACTTATTTTCACAGTACTAAATTAATTTTATCCTCCTATTGATTCAAAATTATTTGTTTTGTAATAGTCTTAATTGCATCTTTCTTGAATAAAGGAATTTGTGATGACAGAAACTTAAAATGATTTACATGTGTTGCTTTTCTCAGTAAATAGGGGGAGTCACCAGAGTATTTTATTTTTTCCAAAATTCTGCCACAAATATTACTTCACTTGATCAATGTTAGTAGACAGAAATCTGCCCAGCAGCTTTCTTAATGCTTGTGGTATTTTTACAATCCTTACAAATATGTGCTATGTTATCTAAATTGATACTGCTTATTTACAAAGGCTGTTTTTGAAATCCAGGCAGTTGACTTTGTACCTAACATGAAAAACCAGTTCTTTGTAAAGGTGACTTGATTAATTTACATCCTTTGAAAGGTATGAATAAGAAACATGGACAGAATGGAAATCAGTAACACTGTAGCTTTTTCAAGGACTCAAACTATGTAATACTCAATCCTTGGGGCATTTTCCCCAGAACTGCTGAAAAGTTGTTGCCCTAAAAGACTGTGATATTGTGACTGTAAATATTGTTTACATCTGTGTTCACAGATGTAAACAATATTTACACACAGATCATGCACTGTGATAGGTTTCAATGTCACACAGAAGGAAGAAAGCACACGTCGTCATCACATCATGATCCCAGTAAAAAAAAAAAGGCCCCTACTCACATGCTTGTCATAAATTGTCAAAGCAGCTTCATATTCCCCCTGGAAAAGCAAAGGAAGACTGTGTGGTTAATGTGCAGACACAGCACCCAGCAGTGACTGGCAGCAACCAGAGACAAACACATTAACAGATGGCATAACAGCTCTTCAGGACTGCCTGATCAAAACAAACCAAGTCAAAGAAACCTTGAGGTATTCAAAGCAGAAAAACCTGGATTTAATAGGCAAAATGATCAGTATGTTGAGGTTTCATCTAAGAATAAGTACCAGTACTGGCACAAGTTAAGCAAGAAGGAGAAACACAGAGGTATTGCCTGTCATTCCAATGTTCTTTTCAGGGATGTCTGCAAAAATCAGTGCATCCCATGGAGCATGCAAAGGGATGGGAAAAAAATGGTTTTAAGTAGCCTTCAGAAAAATTATGTAGATAGGCAGTGACAAAATAAATAAACTATTGGACTCCTGTTGAGAATTATGTTCTTTCTGTGTTACTCTGCTTTCTGGCCAAAGGATGCTGCCTTCTCAAGGATGCCACATTTATCTCCCTATTAGGCTGAACCCCATGAGCGCTAAGCATTAAGCCCAACAAAATTCTGACAGGCTGGGTAAAATTTCAACCATTTTTAAAGGCTTTCAATAGTAAGAATTAGTAGCAATAATTAATAGCATTGGCAACTCAATTTAGAGTTTGTGGCCTCTTTTTCATAGTCAGCAAATTTTTGGGCCATAAAATGAGTACTGAATTTGCTAAGAATTTTGTTAATTTTTGTCTCAAAATTAGAGATCTAAGTTCATCTTGCTATCAAATAACTGTGCTAAATGTAATTAGTGAGACTACTGGATCTTCAAACATGCAATAATATCACAGAAATATTTCAACATTCTTAGAAAGATCCAAAGTCTTGACCAATGCAATTAAAATTCTCAAAATAACAGTAATAAAGGACTATGCCACTTCGTAAATATGGAATTGTGGTATTTTATAAAAATATCCCTTCTGACACCACCCCCCTCCTCCCCGCCAAGTAAATGTTAGTTCTGCCTTTTAAAGAGCTTTAGATAACCTTTCTGGACTGAAAATATGCATGAAAATATCTCATACCTTTTCAATGTAGTATAAAGCCCAGTGCCAGTAATTATGGCAAGCAAGCATATCACTGTTCTGGAGAGAAAAAAAAAATATTTACAAAATAACTTCCCTTTTCAAGTTATCTAGTCAGATTTCTGTTTCCTCCTGCAGCAAAACTGAGTATTTCATGAGACACAAAAAAGACAAGAAATTTAAATCAGCTGCCAGGACACCTTTTCATTTGGTACACTTGTCCTCGCAGTTATTCAGGGCAGCACCTCAAACCCAAAGTTTCCCCCACATCATTTTCCAGATAAGAGCTTCACTTGGATGCCTCAGAATTCACCTTTCTTCAGCACCCTTTTTAAAAAAGAAATTTCATGCATATCTATAAGGAGAGTAAGATTTATCTCATCTAAGATTTAGGCATCTTGTCTGAAGTAATCTGGCCAGATAGTGGAGAGAGGAGGATATGGAGGCTTTATGAGGGCCATTCATCCCAGCCACCTAGAACCTACCTCAGACAAAGAGGAATCACTTTTTAAACAAGTTTTACTACAGGCTACAGAAGTTGCAATAGGTGCCAAACACACTAGTAATTCATCAGGTGAAATTAATTTTTGCTGAACTGCACCAATTTCACACTGTCCTTTTCACCTGGCATGAGAACTTCAAATCCTCTTCCCTAGCTTGCAGTTCAAGGTAATTGCAGTTCATTTTTGTGAATGCATTAAAAACAGACAAATGTAGTTCCATAATCCTTCGGTGAAAATTAAAATATCAGTAAGGTTCACCCCTCTCCTGGTTCTATAGTTAATGAACTCACAAGTGGAAAAATCATTTTTATTGTCATACTGACAACTGTAACAACCACTTTCAGGAAGCACAAAGGTAAAGGTTCCCAAAAAATGCCAGGGCCTCTAAGATAAACATTCATCTTTGCTCGTTTAATATTAAATCACAAACCAAACTCAGGCAACAGAAGCTTGGCATAAACACTGATAATATCGAGTATCATACTGCCATTCCAAATGTCATACAAACAAGATCATGGAATTACCTGTCCAAATAAAGTTTCCCTGCTGCTAAATATGAGCTCTGAAAAAGACTGAACTGATAGAGAGAAGTGGGCTTGCACTTGATTTTATTTGGATAAAGAGTATGAATCACAGAGACATGCAACTATTTTAAGAATAAAGAGTTAAAAAAAAATTGATCCAAAAGTCACTGACTAGGGTTTCTAAGGTATCACCCAAACTGTCAATCACTGTTTCATTAAAACTAACATATTAAAAGACAAAATGCTTTCTGGGAAGTGACAGGTGTGAACTTCAAGCAAGAGTTTTCTGTCTGCACTTGCAAACCCAGTATCTGAATGCTTAACTTAAAAAATAAAACAAGCACAAAACTACCCTTTCTAGTCTCACTATCCAGTCCTGCTCTTGGTGTGGGTTGGAATGCTCAGCTCAGATTACTCTAAAATAGACTCTTGTGCGTTCTAGCAAAGGCAAACCTCACAGCTCTCAGCTCTGAATATAACAGACTTAATCACTGGGTAAATGCTATCAAAAACAAAACTTAATTTACAGCAAAGGACCATATAACAGACTAATTAACCTGTACAATACTCTGAAAGATGGTATCAAATGTGTTGGATATATAAGGTAATTGACACACTAGTAGAAAAGATGTAAGAGCATAATTTAGCTTTTCTTTGTTCTTAAAATCCCCTCCCTGTCCAGAAGCAAGCAAGTATTTTAGCATTTTGAAACAGTTGATTTGACTGTGTCATTTTCCACCTCATCTTAGGTCCCATGAGGATATTTAGCCAGGTCCTTCAACTGACTGTCTGTACATTAGCCTAAGTAAAAAGCTTGTGAAAGAATCAGTGGTTACTTTTATAACCACACAACAGACCATAAATAGGGACAGTCATGCCCCTCATAACGTGCAACTTCTTCCTGCCTCTTGCTTAAAAGCTGCATGGAGAGCAGCAAGACCTCAAAGGAGGATCTCCTCTAATATGCAAACTCTGCATTAATTGTAACAGGTCTGCAGATAGGAAACAACTGCAGGCAGAGGACTCAAGAACTTGGCTGCAGGAATTAAAGAAAACCTAAAAATAGCTTCTTCAGAGATGCCACAAAAATGTTTACCTTCCAGTGCTTTTCCATTTCCTTCATGAATTTTAAGCCTTCCTCCACCTTTGCTTTCATTTCATTTACATGAGCTATAGTATGGACAGACCATGCATCTGTCTGATTTATAGCCAAAGCCTGTGAGTGAAAAGCAGGAAAACACAATGAGCCTTACACTTGCAAATACAGACATTTATTACCTAGAATCAAGAGACTACTTTTTACTTGCTGCATGTTAAGTACATCTTGTACCACTCCAACTAACCACAGCCCAGAAGTCTGATTTGGACAGAAGAGAATGTTTCTTGGCTGACTTCACTTCCCAGCTTCTGCTGCAGGGAGATGAACACCTGCAAAACACTTCACAGGTTTCGATGATGACTGTGAAATGACATCTATTTCACAGACAGGCGTCAATGAAAGAACTGCAGGCACAGGCACAATATATTCCATGATATAGTGCCTTGTAGATAACTATTTCTTTTCCAAAAATGGCCAGCTCTGAGTATTCAGCCAATGCCTCTTCCTTGGCCCAACAACTCCCACCAGGCTTTTGGCATGTTGCAAAGTTAGTCATAAACCTAGTGAAGGTTAAGTTTTAGGGTTTAGTCTCTAGTGTCATTTTCAGCAATTTGATGTTAATATAAGTTTTGCCAAGAACATCCATTAGAGATGAACGGTGTCTGAGACTCTTGGAGGACTGCAGAAAGTCATGTATAATTACTATCTTCATAGAAAGGAAACATGTTGGCTAATGTTGATCCCCAGGAACATTGTTACAGTTAATTGTTCAATAACCCAGGAAAAAGGATCTAGAAGAAAAGGGAGCAGGAAGCCAAACAGGACTGATTGTCAAGAGCAGGCTATGTCAAAACAATCCAACATTCTTTAATAGGAGTAAATATGTGGGAAGCAGCAGATGGGCTGATCTATGGATTTTATAGGAGTGTTCTGACCCCATCTGACAGGGCATGCTCATAAGCAAGTGAGGGGAATACAGTCTAGTGAAACTGCCTTGGTGGGGTAGAGATGTGAGAAGAGTCATCAACAAGTCTCACAAAGATCTGTGAGCATTTCCATGCTGAGCTGTATCTCTTTGCTGCTTTGACTAACAACTGGCAGAAACCAACACCCTGTCTGAGAATTCTCAAGCCTTTTAGCACCAACAGCAGGCAGTTTACCTCATGGGCAACCTTCTCAGCACGGTCAAAAAGGTTTGTTTCCACAAGTCCGAAAGCGTAGTAGCCTTTCACATAGCTAACAGAAGGGGGGGAAAGAGCACATCATCCATTTATAACAAGGTTTAGTCCAGAACTGAAAAAACACACTAGAAAGAGCATTTAACTCAAAAAATTCCTTGCAGAACAATTTACAACAAGGGCTCAAGCTCACAGGATACAGAACTACTAAGCTAATTCTCAGAGGAAATTAGTGACCCTGAGACTCTAGTATGGCAAACAGTGACAAGATGCACATCAAAATGGACATTTCCATCTCTGGATGAGACGGAATCGCCAGCTACACAGAACCAGCTGCTGATCTCCATAAAAGTTGTAAGATGCAGAATTAAAAGGCTAGAAGTGAGACACTGCTGTCACCAAAGCTATCTGAGCATCTCAAAGGCAATCATCTGCATTTTCCCCAGTGCCCACAAAACCACAGGAGGGTACTTTTACATGAAGTGGCCCTTTAAAACTGGTTGTGAATCATCCCCATTAAGCCATAAAAATAAAGAAAAATTAGGGATGTTATGTGCACCTGATTTATTTAATGGATCAAGATGAATAGTATTTTTTTAGAAGAAATGAAGAAATTTTGCCGCTGCCCTGGGTGAGGACATGATTTTATCCTATGTGTTACACACCATGTGCTACATTTGACAGCTCACTTAAGAAAAATCCCTCACCAACAGTGTCAAGAGGGATACTGGATACACATTCCATCTGTGGTCAAGTTTGATTAACTTCTAGACTCTTGATTTTTGTCTATATGTCTTGTTTCCAAAAGATCCTGAACTTGTAAGTCTGAACTTAAAAACCGCACAGTCCGTGCACACCAGGTAAAGAGCAATTTCCAAATGAAGCATGACTCACCTGCTCAGTGGAACATCAGGTGTCCAAAAAGGATAAACACGGGCAACAGAATCTCGCATCTGACGTTGATATCCCAGGTAGAAATAAGTGTCATGGGAAAATTTGAGGGCTAGGAGGTCAGTTGGGTGGCTCTGCAGAATCTGCTCCCATAGATCACAAGCTTTTGGAAGCTGGCTAGAAATAAGATTATTTCCATCACCAAAAGAAGGCACACACGCCTTCCCCTACGGTTAGTCCTGAACTGAAACTATGCTGAAAAACAGAAAATTCAGCACCAAATGACTTATTCTTTTCCTTCACAGAATTCTTTAGTCTTTTCTAATATAATAATGGGATTATCTTAATTTGGTACCTTCTGAGAAATCTTATGAAAGGAATTATGTTGGGTTACACCAGATCACTGTAACACACAAAGAAAATGAAATAAGCTTAAACCATAAATCTAAAAATTTTCCTCCAAGACTGAATAGTTCCTACAGGGACCCACCATAATTAATGGAACTTTTTATGTACCTTCCCTCTCCTTTTGTGGGAATCAAAGCCAGTGGCAGGGCTTCAGTAGCTTCCTTATTTCCTTTGCTAAGATATGAGGCAAATCCATGCTTGCCCACTTATTTGGCAAACAAATAATGGAAGTGAATCATTAGCCCACACGTCCTGCAGTTCATAGAGATTTATCACGTGGAATGAAGCAGTGAGCCTCTACAGCATGTGTGACACTCTTATCTCCCTGTTTTACAGGGGAAATAGGTTTTGGCATAGGGAGACAAGAGAGAGAAGTCTGTAACTTTCCTTCTGTGCATCTGAGTCTGGACCCTACTGTAGCAAAATACTTAATTTCCTAGTTCTAAACCACCCTGATGGATCTGTGGCACATTTTAAACTTGGGAGTCCTTAATGCTAGGAAGTGGTGGCAATAGAGCACTTTACTTCCTACAGTGCTGCTCACCACCTAGACATGGCACTTAGGGTGGAGAGAGAAATTCAGGAACAATCTGTGACATCTCACCCTGATCCTTTGCGAGATGTCAGCTAACATGACACACCACTACTGCCAACCTTCTCTTCTGCCTGCAGTAGACAAAGGAACCCTTCACAGTCCCAAGCAGGGTGATAGAGGACTCACCCCCTGGCAAACATGTCCACCGCTGACACATGAAGCCTCTCCCGCTCTGTCAGCAGCTGTGACTTGGAAAGTGCTACCATGGCTCTCACGGCACTGTCCAGCTCCTTGTCGAGCCTCACGGTCCTTCCAGTGCCAATCAGCTCTAAGCCATTGGCAATGACATGTCCCATCACTGCAGGAAACAGCACGGCACCAGCTGAGCTCACAGCAGAGCCTTCAGCTCCACAAAACACCAGAGGAGCTGAGCATCTTCAATAAAACTGACTTGTGGACACAGGAGTCCAGGAAGTCTCCCAAGCCTAAAGTTCTCAGAAAGTTTTCATGACAGCTACTCAAATATTATGGGAAATCAAAAGGAAAAAACACCACACAAAAGCATTCTGCCTGCTCTACATTTTGAGGAAGTTTTACAGAATTCTATAAATTGTCACCTTGCCCTTGCACAAACAAAGTCAATTAAAAACCAAGACACCATGCATAAACCCAGCACTTCCATGCTCAGAATCAAAGGTTATACTCACTAAAGTCTGGATCTGCTGCTTTTAGCTTGGAGAGACATCCTTCAATACCTCCAAGGCTTTCATTATTGGTCCAAGTTGCATACTGTAAGAGAGACAGAGCAAGAGAGGATTGAGAAATCCTCTATGGTAAGGAGGATTTTTTCTTTTTGTTCTCACAGACACTTAAAATTCAAAAGCAAGGCAAATAACTAGAAGACAAATGTTGTGTTCAGGAAGGTTTCGTGTAGTAGAGAAACAAAAACTGTGGCTAAATTATTGTAAATGCAGGCAAACCCAATGGGAAGAAATGACAATGTCTAGCTCAATTCAGAAGGCTGAATTATTTCTTTATTAAACTACACTAAAATACATTAATATACTATATAAAAGGAGGATACTAAAACTACATGCTACCCTCTCTGACTCTAACTCTCCCACAACTCGTGACCCTCTCTTGAGAGCCTAGGCACAGGTGGGTTGGATTGGCCATCAGGCTCAAACAATCTTCTCCTGAATCCAATTAAGAACTCAGCCCCCCCCCCCCCCCCCAGGTAAACAATTATCCAAACACATTCCACATAGGAAAAACAAGGAGCAGAAATAGAAATTGTTTTCTCTTTCATTTCTCTCTGTGCACCTCTATGAAAAATCCTGAGAGGGAGAGAAATGTGCTTGCCACACTAAATATAATTCAGTCACCAGCAGAAGCAATTACCCTGGATTTCTACAGGGTTTTTGTCAGCCGGCTGATTTGTTGGTATCAAGTGGAAAGAGCACACAGGCTGAGGTTTTCAGCACAGCTGCAGCACCTGGTACAGCCCTCTGCTAAAAGGGTTTCCAGCTGCCAGCTAAAGGCTGAACTCCTGTGGTGGCCTGATTTTGAGGCTCTCCCAGCTGATAAGTTTTAAGTATCAGCTACAGTAAAGAATGTTTCATGCACAGGTCCCTTCAAATCACATTTTCTTGCACTTTTGGGTCATACCTGCGTCAGCACAGCATCGAAGAGCTTACAGGCTTCATTGCTGGTCGTGGACAGGGCAAGTCCAGCATCCTGCCAGGCCTGCACAACAAACAAACACAAACGTGCTCCTTTTACACCCTCATCTTCCAGGCTACACAGACAGATGTTCAAATTGATGCTGTTCCAATATCTTCATCAGCTGTGCACTTTTAAAAAGAAAAGCTGGAAGCACAGTGTGAGGCAGAAACAAACCTCTTGCTCAGTTGCAGTTACACTAAGATTTAATTAGTTGGAGCTAGTAATGAGACTAAAGAAGCCAACAATTACCAAGTGTACCAGAAGATCTCAATGGCTCATAATGACAGCACCATTCTGAATTCATTAGAGCTGTTGGCAAATTCCTCTGCTACAGGCACACCTTGTGTGAAGTAGAGACACAGTAAAATAAAACCCTGTTCTCCTATAACCTATAAATATGTCATCTTCTTCAAACAATAATGTTCTTCTGAATCAACTTGCAGGCCAAACAGCCTGGCAAAGCAAATCCACTAAGTCTCTGGAGTTAGCCAACTGAAAATTTGGATCACAGATTTATACACAAGCCTGAGAACACCAAGAACATGGGACATGGATGAAGCTAAAAAAGCAAAACAGAATTGGGCTGCCATAGTTTCTATCAGCATAACATAACTGAGGCACATCTCCTGGCTGGCTGCTGGCAAATGAGCAGAGTTCATTTGAGAAGCTGCCCCTATCACTTCAGCATTACTTTAACGCAGTACACAGAATATGGAGGACAGACAACTATTATCAAAACAGACCTGGGGCAAGCTAATTCAGACTTCTAATGGGGGCTTAGTTCTTCCTGGTGCTCTTCTCATCTTACATTTTAAAGCATTTCCTAGCTATAATAATCTATCAACATTTTTAAGTAACCAAGCAAAGACAACTTTATTAATGTATCCTAAAGTTTTCCCACTGTGATTGGATTAAAGGCTCACATTTCAACAGCTAAAACAATTGAGCCTTCAAATTACATGCCTGAAAGATTAGACCTGAATCTAAAATCACACCTTTTCTTTACAATTCGTCCTATATCCATGATACTGAAACTGACTGGAATAAACTTCACAATTTGAAGCACTAAGAGCAGGCATTCATTATCTGCAAAAGACACACTTTCCTTGTTCTGTGGGTGTGGTGACACTTTGCAACAAGGTCTTTATCCATCACAATCATACATATTTATTAATACGTGCTTCTTATCTATTACACAGAACTAATTCCTGGAATCAATTTGCATGCATCTTGCTCCTATTGGAAGTTCTTTTATAGTCCTGGAGAGTCATAAAAAGGGGTCTCTGGTGGTCATACTCACTGAATGCTTCAATATTAAAGGCGACCTTGCTTCTGTGCTACATAACTTGCCAAAAAACCACTGTAGTCCTTCTTATCTGTTTCTCCACTGGTTCCAGCCTGTTTATAATCCTGTCTGTGTACCTTTAAACCTTTATCTTTTATATATATATATATAATATATATGTATGTATATGTATATATACACCTTTATTTATATATATACCTTTATATGTTTACATATACCTATATAAACCTTTATCTTTTACATATATATATATTTATATATATACACCCCTTTATCTTTTTTTGCCAGTTAGCCTTTAAACTCTACACAACAACCTCAGGGGAGCTGAAAATTTTTATTCTCTATGTCATTTATCATCCAGAAAAAGAATAAAGGGAAAAGTCAAGTAGGTAGCAAGGTTAGGCTTGCCACTTACTGGCTGTCTTCCATGGTGCCCTGCAAAGTAGGTCAGGAGCCACCCTCAGCATCAGTCATCGAAAACAAGCTTTGTTTGGAGCAGGTCTCTGCATCACTGCCTGTTTTATCATTTTAAACAACAGCTTGAGGTGCTTGCCAGAAAATGATGCCCTATTCTGAGAGGACTTGATGCTGATTCACAAGAATAGAGAAGTCTGTGTGTGAGCACTGGAACAAACCAGCAGAGCAAAGGTTAGTGGAAAATGCACCTGCGTCCATCTCTAAGGCCACTGCTGACCTAGCTGAGGTATGTGCTATTTCCAGCCACTCTGGAAAGCTTCTGTCCTGCTATGGGTACAGCCCACCCGACTCGCTCCTCACTGGAAAACTCCCACTGTGGCAACAGGAGAATGGCAGCAAGCCTGTGTCACATCGGGGATGCCACTACCCTGGCACTACTCTGGACCACTACTAGCATGTCAGGACAATGGGTTACAAGGAAGAACCACTGCACAGCAACTGCTGGCTCCTAAGAGATGTAAAAAGTGTGCTCCAAACCTAATCTGTCATTGCCAACTGAGAACTAAAGAACTACTGGGGCCACAGAAAAGGCAGCACCTCTTGTCCTCTAGGACATACATAAGGGGTCCTGCCCAGACTACTCAGGACACTCAGGTCCTGGGGTTTCCCTCTAGTGAGCTATCAGACTGTGACTGAAGAAATCCAGGAGGGAGTGTGAGTGGGCAAAAATCAACCTCAAGAGTCCGTAAGGCTGATCAGCTCCCCTTCCCACAGAGGCTGCCTTTGGGTTCTCTTACACTGATCTCCCACAACACTCCCTCTAACTCCAGGAGAGCGTCTTGCCTCTTGTATTAGAGAGTCATGGCCTTTGCTCTTCTCACTGCTTCTTGGTGAGACCAAAGCCTTGCCCTTTCCCCTGCTCTAAGAGCAGAGTTCAGTCATGAGATCCCATGACTGTTTATTTGTATTTTTTTCTCTGCTAGAATCTTAGCTGGTTCTGAGAATTGTGCTCTCTGAGGGCTGCAGTTTGAATTCCTTGCATAACAGATCCCCAGAGCTGTGTCAATCATGCCTGTCACACACAATCTTCAAGACTTTGTTTTAACCTGCCACTTGCCCTAATTAACCAAAACACAACCATAAAAGAAGTTTATCAGAAAGAGAGCATGGAAATTACTTAATCAGTAAGCAGCTCCTGTAGGTTGCACTCTTTGACCCGAGGCTGATTTAATCGAAGGCCCGACCCACTTCTGAGGCCCACGGAAAGGGCAGGGGGGTGCCATGGGACCCCTGCTCTGGGAACAAGACCCAGAGATGCTCAGACATGGAGCTGCTTCCCCAGGAGAAGAGATGGCCGCAGCGACCCTTCCCCCTTTTCCAGATCGCAACAGCAGCTTCCCTCCTCCGAAACCCTCAGTGTATGAGGCTGAGTCCAGCCACAGCGAGCCCGGCTCAGCTCCCCGCCCGCCGCAGCCCCGAGCCCGTCAGCTGCCCGGGACATCCCCGCCGCCCCTGGGCGCCGGGCACGGGCAGGACCGAGCCGCGCTGCCGTCTCCCCGCAGCCCTCAGCCCCTCATCCTGCCGTCCCCCCGCAGCCCCCTAGCCCCGTCCGCCCGTCCCGCTACCAGGCGCTCGCACCCCTCAGCCCTGCGCTCACCCTGCAGTCCTTCAGCGCAGCCATGCTCACCTTGCAGTCCCTCAGCGCAGCCATGCTCCCCCCTCAGCCCCTCAGCCCCGCGCTCACTCTGCAGTCCCTCAGTGCAGCCAAGCTCACCTTGCAGTCCCTCAGCGCAGCCATTCTCCCCCCTCAGCCCCGCGCTCACCCTGCAGCCCCTCAGCGCAGCCATGCTCACTCACCTTGCAGTCCCTCAGCGCAGCCATGCTCCCCTCGCCGTCCCGCGGCTCCCCCCTCGCGCGGGGCGGGGCGGGGCGGGGCGGGGCCGCCGGCGGCGCGCGCGGCGGGCGGTGCGTGCCGGGGGCGCGCGGAGCCCCGGCTGAGGGCCGCCCGCAGCGGTTCGGTGGCGATTATTGCCCCCAAATCTCTGCTCCTTCTCCCGGCCCCACCTCCGGCCCGCGGGGTCCGAGCTTAAAAAGCGTTCTCGCCAGCTGCCCTCCGCAGGAGGCCCCGGTGCCCTCGGGCTGCTGTCCCAGCCGTTGGGCCACCCCAACGAGCAGCGCCCGGCGGGCCGCGCGTCCTCCGCCCCGTCCCCTCTGGCTGCGATGGCCGCGCTCCTCCTTCTTCTGCAGCTGCTCCTCTGCTGCCGCCGGGGCTCGGCGGCCTCCCCTGTCCGTCTCCAGCCGTCACCCCTGCGGGTCAGCTGCCCGGCCCCTCACGGCCAAGTCTTCCAGCGGCAGGACAACGAGCACAGGGTGTCGTGCCTGTGGAACAGCACCGTCACCCTGCATTACCAGCCCGCCCCAGGAGCAGGGCTGGAGGTAGACGGGGAGGAGCGGCAGTCACCATCCCCACCTTGCTGCGTCTGGTACCTGAACTCGGCCTCTCTAAGGAACATCTCACGCTGGTCAGGCCAGGTGGTGCTGCAGCCAGGAGAAGCTCCTTCACCCGGGGCCTCCAGCCTTCTTACAGTGCAGTGCTCGTCTGCCTCCTGCGCTGCACCCGAGTGCTTTCACCACAACGTGAGCGTCGAGATCGTGGAGCAGGATGCGCGGCTGTTCGTGCTTTGGCCGCACACACACGTTGTCCAAGTGTGGCAGCCGCTGGAGCTGGGCTGGTGTGCGCGCCTCAAGAGTGCTGGCTGGCAGTACCGCTTCAGCAGCCGGAGAGGTGTACCCTCGACCCTTCTCCTTCCCAGCAGCGAGCACCAGGACACAACATCACCTACTGTCTATCCAACAGTTGAGCTTCAACAAACCTGTGCCACCTACTACAGCTACCGCTTGACTGTGCGCTACAGGCAGCCCGGGATCCACGTTGCTATGGTCAGTATCGAGCAGATGCCTCACATAAGCCTCCGCCTCTTTCTGAGGGTGGAGCCTGACTTGGTGCACGTCCTCAGTATCAGCTCCAAGCTCCTTAGTGTTCCTCATCAGCCCCTCAGCTTATCCTGGTGGCTTCAGCCCCTTACCCTGAGTACACTTGCCTACAGACTGGTGGACACACAGGCTGTAGGAGGTTGGCTCTGCTCCTACAGTCCATTTACGCTGTCGAGCAACTTCTGTGCCATTTCTACACCTCAGAGCCTGGATGAGATAGTGGTGGCCAGCGTTTACTTCCATGTTGATGGAGAGAGGTTTGAGGAATTGATGGGGGAACTGCACCTGCTCAACGGCACCCTGATCTTAACTGCTGGCAAAGAAACTCCCATACATGTCAACCTTTGTCCAGGGAAGACCAACAGCAGCACTTACATTTTCAGGTACAATCAGGGAACATTTTACACATCTAAAGACAACAACAGCACTTTTTCCACAGATCGCCCTAACACACACACTGTATTCTACCAATACAAGGAGCTCTCCTATTTACTCACCATAGAGTTTCTGGACTTACAGTGGTACAAGTTCAAAATGTACCTTTATATGAATCAGAAGAGGGCTTTGATTAGGTCACTGGCAGAAAGAGACCTTGACATCCATGTTTTCAGCACTGGCCGTCCTTCTTTTCTGCAGAACTTTAGTTATTTAGTGTGGTTTATCCCTGCACAACATCCGATGCTACAGTGCGAGTGGACCTTCCATCTGCAGCTTTTTGGCACAAAAAAAGACCATATTGTCCAGAGTAGCACATATACGTACAATGACCATGTAAAAAATGCTGCGCGTTTTGTCCGTCGCTCTGCTTTACCCTTTGATGCAGAGAAATACACGGGGTTTGTGGCAAAAGTGAACTGCACCAGCAGTGCACCTACACCAGCTCTTTTAAGTGTCAGGGTCAACAACCATACTGCAAAAACCATAAAAGCACCAGTGGTTTGTGAGCAAAAAGAATGTTGGATAAGCAGGTGTTGGATTGATAGACCTAATCCCAGATCCATTATCTTGTATAAGAAAAGGGCATCAGAATTTTTCCTCTTTGTCAAGTTGAACGTAGAGTGCCACATTGGTATATCTATCAAGTCTTTATGGCAAGTCTATCCTGCTAAGGACATAAAAACTGAGCCGGACTGGTCAAAGCCAGTAAACACTTCTGGTATGTTTGGCATAAAAATGATACATTTAACTATTCCAGCTAATACTTTAGATTATGGGTTGTATCTGTTTACTTACACTGCTGAGGTAGTCCCAATTAGGACCTCAACAGTCCTCAAGGCCTATGATATGATTTATGTTCAGATTGAGAGAGCTGATCTATTGGCAAATATCTCAGGAGGTGCGGCCCGCACAGTGGGTTTTTCTGAGAGCTGGACTCTTGATGGCTCTGAATCCTCTGATCCTGATTCACAGGAAGGACCACTGATTTTTACTTGGTACTGCACTAAAGACTCAGCAGACTATGCAACCATGAAATTCAACAGGAAAAACAGATGCCATCCATCCCAGAAGGATTTGAGATGGATAACACCCTCAGGTCCCATTCAAAAAATACCACCAGAATCCCTCCCAGGAAGCACCTTATACTACTTTCGCCTGGTGATTCAAAAGGGCACAAGGAAGGCTTATGCTGATCAAATTGTAGAGGTATATGCTGGCCCTCCACTCATTCTGGATATGAAATGCATCGAAAACTGTGGTAGGAGTTTAATTCCAACAGAGAGATTTGTCCTGTCTGGAAAATGCTCAAACTGTAAACCGAGCAACAGGCCAGTCTATTACTGGTCCCTTTATTCAGACACCTCTAAAGAAATTAATTTTGATTGGGATTCTAAAACATCAACGGGAAGGTCTGGGGCTTACATGTCTATACATGCTCTGACTTTCATAAAGCCTGCATACCAATCCTACGTACTTCACTTAAGTGTAAGTACCTGGGATGGTAGGTCCACATCCTCCAAAATACCCTTTTCGGTAAATACTCCACCTCGACCTGGCAGGTGCAACATCAGACCCCGCTACGGTATAGCCTTTCTGACAAACTTTGTTGTTAAGTGTAGAGGATTTTCTGACAACCATTTACCTCTGACATATAAAGTGATAGTAGCTTCCAAAATACCGCAAACTACCACAGTAACATCTGTGGTGGAAAACACATTTGGCACAATTCTGTACTTTGGTTCTGAGCCTAAAACTCCTCCATCTTTTCTCCCAGCTGGAGTGCCCTCTCGTTGGTACAGGTTGACACTTTATGTTCAAGTCCGTGATTCCTTCAGGGCATTTACCCAGGTGAATTTACATGCCTACGTGAGCAGCCCACTTAGAACTCAATCCCTTTCAGCTATATTTCATCGACTGCTGGCTTCAGCAAGCCATTTAAGCACGTCAACATCTGCTCAGCAGACTGGGGATCGTCTTAGAGCTGGTTATTTGGCTTATCTTGCAGCCTCACTCTTAAACTATGGTAAAAAAAAACCAATTGGCCAGCTCCCTCAGGCTCAGCTTCGGGAAACTGTGGTTAAAACAGCCTTGAATATTTCAGTAAATAGCATCATGGAAGTCAATCAAGTAGTGGCTGTTCTTTCTGAAGTCACAGAGGCAGCAGAGAAAATGAATGTTAGGTCACAAGACCTTGCTATTGGGAAACTGACAGAAGTAACAGGAATTCTGAAGAGACAGAGGAGTCAGACCCATTGGTCTGAGGAAGCAGAAATTCAGACTAGTGGAATACTGAGATGCTTGTCCAATGTCCTGAGAGCTGATCTTCTGCGTCTTAAGAACGTCAGTGCAAATGGAATTCAACATGTTTTCTCCATCATGGAAGGTGTAACAGACATAGTTTTCTGGGGAAAAGTCCCTGAAGAAACAGAAACTCTAATAGAAACAGGACACTGGAATATCACTCTGAAGAAAAATGAAGTCTGGAAAATTACAGATTATTTGCCTGACATATCCACCTGCCACAATTGCTTTCTTCCAACACTGACAAAAATAGATGTTTCAGGAATGAGCCTGGATACTGTGTTTTCCACTGCCATTTTTGAATTTGATGAGAGCCCCTTCCCATGGTTAGGTCACACATCAGATATTATATCAATGGTCATAGGGTTTAAAATGGCAGAGAATAAGGCTAATGGGGATCTAGTTCTATTCATGCCTGAAAGAGCAGACTTTTTTCTTGCCAGGAAAGGTGGAGTTGTAACTTTTCATTTAGTAATGGGACCCGATAAAACACAAGCTTACACAATTGGAGGATTTAGTTTTGAGATCAGTAAAACTACCATGAACGTATACTTCCAGATCATCACAAAATTAAAAGTTACTTTCAAGGTGCTGATATTTTCAGGTACCAATCTTACTCATGCTCAGCCTGTGGCCTCCTTTACTGCTTTTCACAACATGCCAACAGCTGCAAGTGGAAGTGAGACAATCACTGCTGAATGTAGCATTACAGGTCCCTATCTAGTCTGTCTCCCAGAGTCCCTGGTGAAAAACATCATGCAGAAAAGTGGCGCAGACACTCAGAACATCTCTGTTCTCCTGGAGACGCGCTATATCTTAAGGTACCCAAACCGGAAAGTGGTGAGCATATACATTTTTAATGACCAGTGCCTATTTCTGAATGGGATTGAAAGTCAGTGGAGCAATGACACATGCGTGCTTGGTCCCTTGACCAACTGGGAGAAGGTACACTGTGTCTGTGCCACCATGAAGCAGGGCAGGAGTCTGTCAGCCCTTCCGGCATCCAGCATCAAGTTCCTGGCAGCCAAAGTAGTAGTTCTTCCCAATACAGTAGATCTGGGGAGAAACCTGATAGCAGACATACCTAAAAACCCACTGACCCTCATAACAGTGCTCTCTATTTTTGCCGTCTACTTGCTTTTGTGCTGTTGGGCTATAAGAAGAGACAGAGTTGAGAAGGAGATCAAGTACATTATCGTTCTGCCAGACAATGAGGCCTCTGATAAAGGGAGCTTTTTGGTCACTTTGTACACAGGCAGTCGCTGGAATGCTGGGACCAAAGTAGAGGTCTTTCTGCAGCTCATCGGCCAGCATGGCAGGAGTAAATTTCGTTGTTTATGGCACCAGCCTTCTCCAGCTTTCCAACGGGGAAGCATTGATTGCTTTCTGATAACTACTACGAGAAAATTGGGAGATATTCGTTCCTTCAGGGTCAGGCTCAATAATGATGGCAAATCTCCAACCTGGTTCTTAAGCAGAGCTGAAGTTGAGGACATTTCCACCAGGAAGGCCTGGTTCTTTCTGTGCAGGAAATGGCTTTTCCTTGACGAGAACAGTCCCTTGCGAGACTGGAAATTTTCTGTCTTAGACCCCCAGACACCTCTCCCCAAATTTGACTATTTTCTTATTAATTTTAACAGGAGACTGACAGAGTACCATCTATGGCTCTCAATTTTTGCTCCTGTTGTGGCTGGGGCTTTCACCAGGTTCCAAAGGTTGTCTACATTTTTAGCAGTACTATTATTCACCTTGCTTGTTAACATTATGTTCTTTAATGCTGAAAAGGATGAAGAAGCTCCAATATACCTGAGATCGTTGAGGTCAATAACAGTAGGAATTGAATGTGCTTTGCTTACCCTCCCCGTGGAAATGTTAATAATTGCCTTATTTAAGTATTCCCAGAAGGATCCTCCTCCTGTTGTGACTAAGATGTACCCAAAGGTAGATTCTACGTACTGGAATAATTGCATAATATCTGAAAAAGATGCAAATGTAATTGACACAGAGGAGGAGACAACAGCTGCAGATTCCCCTGAGATGGGTACAAAGTCCCAGAAGTCAAGTTTCAATTTCATGGAGTGGGGCATCTTTTCCAAAGGAAGGAGCCTAAGCACTACCATCAGGCAGCTGCGCAAGATCCCGGACACTGAGCCCTTGCTGTGCTGGTGGTGTGTCCCTGTGGCCTGGGGCCTGGTTCTGAGCATAACTGTGCTCTCATCCTTCTTCATTGTGCTCTATGGGTTGTCCTATGGCTACCAGACTTCCCGAGAGTGGCTCATAGCATCTGGAACCTCCTTTCTTCAGAACGTGTTTTTCAATTCAATTCTGAAATCCTTACTTTTCTCAGCTATAAGCACAATTCGTCCAAAATACTCTGAAGACATCAGATGGATAACTCAGGAAAAGCATGTGGAGATTAACTCAGCTGAAGAAACTGAGAGAGATACCTGAAACTTGCTGCTGTCAGAGGCACTACGAAATATCAGCATTTGGAAGCTGATGAAAACAAACATGCTGAGAAGGGCAAAAGTTTAAATAAATGCACTTATTTTCATGAAAGGATTCATCCAGCACCTTGTCTTTTTATCACTGCTATTAAATTTTGCATATTCCACTGAGAATGTCAACAGTTTCCACTACAGCCAGTCCCTGAGTAGAAGCTGCTTTCAAAATATTTCTCCCACCCTTAGGTTACACTTAGCTTTGTGGCTAAGCATAACCCTGTATCTCACGGCAGTATCAACTCCTCTGCCCAGCTCGCAGAGGTGATGCCCGCGGAGCCAGCGCCGCGCTGAGTATGGCTCTCACCTCTGGCTGAGCACTTACTGATACAAGAGCAAAAAATACCGAGGGCTGGAAACACCTGTCTGTCCCGAGGACCGGGAACGCCGGCATGTCCGCCCCGGGATCGGGAACGCCTGGGTGCCCATGCCGAGGGCTGGGGACACGCTGGGAACGCCTCGGTGCCCAAGCCGAGGGCTGGGGACACGCTGGGGACACGCTGGGAACACCTCGGTGCCCATGCCGAGGGCTGGGGACACGCTGGGAACACCTCGGTGCCCAAGCCGAGGGCTGGGGACACGCTGGGAACACCTCGGTGCCCATGCCGAGGGCTGGGGACACGCTGGGAACACCTCGGTGCCCAAGCCGAGGGTTGGGGACACGCTGGGAACACCTCGGTGCCCATGCCGAGGGCTGGGGACACGCTGGGAACACCTCGGTGCCCATGCCGAGGGCTGAGGACACGCTGGGAACACCTCGGTGCCCATGCCGAGGGCTGGGGACACGCTGGGAACACCTCGGTGCCCATGCCGAGGGCTGGGGACACGCTGGGAACACCTCGGTGCCCATGCCGAGGGCTGGGGACACGCTGGGAACACCTCGGTGCCCATGCCGAGGGCTGGGGACACGCTGGGAACACCTCGGTGCCCATGCCGAGGGCTGGGGACACGCTGGGAACACCTCGGTGCCCATGCCGAGCACGCCGGGCACACGGCGCGTCGCGTCCCCCGCAGCCGCAGCAGGGAAGGAGCGCAGGCAGGACGCGGGCGCACTGCGCCCCCTGCCGGCCTCCCCGCGCCCCCGCCCCATTCCCGGAGATCCCGGAGCCACCTCACCCCCGCGCGTGATCCCGGGAATGGGAACCGGGAACGGGGAAAAGGGGTAGCCCCGGGAACTGGGTGGAAAATGGGTGCCGGAGGGAACGGGAGGCGGGAGGCAAAGAGGAGCTCGGGACGGAAGAGGAAATGGGGTGTGAGGGTGTGCGGGACGCAGACATGGGACCCAGGAATCGGGGAGCGAAGGCAGCTGAGGAGGGCCCGAGGAACGGGAGACGGGGCCGAAAGGGACTGGGAGCTCCGCGTGGGGGTGGAAGCGGGGACCTAGGGAGAGCCTGGGGCAGCTGGGAAGCGGGAACTGTGCGGCAAAGGGGAGCCGGGCAGAGAATATGCCGGGATCCGGGCGGGGAAGGTGAGCCGGGGCAGGGGAACCGGGACCGGGGGAGGACAGCGGTGGCACCGCCGAACGGAGGCACTCACGGTTCCCGAGCTAGGAGCCACTGTCTTCCAGCTCCAGGCAGCTTTCGGCCGAAGAAGTGGATCTGTGCACCAGTAGTTAGTAAGGATATATAACTATATTCTTACAGCTGAAATTGAGTGCTTTAAGTAAAGAAAATTTAAGACCTTCATGCTTCTGGGTCCCAAACCAGAAGTATTTTCCTCATGCCTTACCTTCCCGTGTAACTTACGGTCCAAGAAGCTGTTACAATGAAAGCATTAGTGATACCTTGTCTCACTTTGTGCCTTGCCTCAAACAAAGTCTGTGATCTCTACAAATACACAGAGGTTATGTCAAGAGCCAGATGGAGGCTCCCCTGAAAGTTTTATTCTGCCCAGATGCAGCAGTCTGAGGTTGTTCAGACCAAAGAGGGTCTTGTTTCATAAGAGTTGTAGGAAAATACTTGGATTTTTCTGGTAAAGTGACTTGCAATGGAGATGTGCTCCCCAGGCTGGTTGAGATGCCAAGCTCTCTAGCCTCTGCATCACCTTTGCGCTGATCTGTTGATTAAATCAGTGTTTTAAACTGCTCAGAAAACACACTGGCTTTCACATCTGAGACCACCTAGACTGTTTATCCTGCTGCTGCCATGGGGAATCCATGGAAGCTGTTGTTCAGGAATGGGGCTTGGGCCCTGCTCTATGACCCATGGCTAGAAGGAAGCCTGCGGGGATCTCTGTTCCTTCCAAGCAGAGAAAGCATAGCAATGCCAGCACAGCCTCCTGGGGGAAAAGGGTGCTGCAACAAATCAAGGTTTAATTCAATCAAGGGGTCTTTGGGAGAGTAAGGATGAAAGTTCTGATCAATTAGGAAGCAGATTGCTTTTCTGAAGAAAGCAAGTGCATTGCTGGTGCTGAAGTGTGTTTAAATATCTGTCACACCAAACACTGGCACATGCCAGGGTATGAACTGCCCTTCTATTAGAGAGCACTCCTACCTGCAGAAAATTGAGTTGTGAGTATTTTAATAGATTATTGTCATCAACAGTGAATACTGCAGGAAAATCCTGACAGGTAAAAGAAACAAGGGTTTTGTAGGAGTGGATTAAGGGTGTGCCAATGTTGGTTTTATCTGACAGCCTTTCAAATCAAAGTCTGTATCTGTTTATGGGTACTTTGTTTCTCGTATGGTTTCTCTAGTTTATCAGTGACTCAGAAATACAGGAGTCTCCTGTGGAGTATTAAGAGGGGCTTAACCTATGCATTGTAAATACTTGTGCTAAGGAGGTTTGAAGCAAAGAAAATCAGATTATTTATCTGTGCTACTACTTTGCCACTGACCCTGACAATTTAAGCGTGATTTATGATTTCTGGCATGCCTTCCAGGCCTCTTAGCAGAGTGTTCAGATCAGAATTACCCTGAAGTCTTTAGGAGTCTCCAGAGAACTGGACTAAGAGCCATTTCCCCATGTCTGTATCAGGTATCAGTTGCAGACAGCACAGAGAAACACTCTTTCAGCACTACCTAACCTGTGTCTTTCTTTTCCTGCAGTTATTTACTTACTATGGCACTGAAATCTGTGTGCTTCACCTTTTGCCAGGGTATGTGAGCCAGTCTCACACACATCCTGCAGCCCTCTAGGCTTGACCTAGCAGGCTTCTGTGGAGTGTGTTAGTTCAGGGGTTACCCAAGCATGTGGATAACTGTGTTCTTTCCAGAAGAGCTGGGCATGTGTGTCAAGTAAAGATGTGTTAAAAATATCTTGTGGCTTTCAGTCAGAGTGGAAAATGCTTGGGCAGGATTCAGTTCTAGACAAGCTGTTGTCAAAGACCTGTTCAGACTGGGAAATGGTGCTGCTTCAGAATGTTCCAAGGTAAAAAAAAAAAAATAGTGGTAGCACTTGGTAATGATTTAGGTTGCTCGTGGCCACAAATTTGTCTGTCATTATTAAGAAGCGATTAGTGCCCCAGACATTCTCCTCAAGAGGTTTTTTATCCTGCTGCTGGTTTGCAGGGAGAAATGAGTTCTCACTCTGCTTCACGTGTCTGGAGGGCAGACAAACACCTGGCACACTGTCACATCCTGCTGAGATGGTGTGTAGTGCCAAACCAATGAGCTGACCAATGTGATAAACCTTCGTCTGGCTCAGCTGAATTTATGGCATAAAGCCATGGTTATTCAAAGCAAACAAACTTTTTGGAAGCGACTGTTTGTGAGAAAGTGTATCTCGGAACTTGTCTGCTTGGCAATTTAGACTAAAGGTGTGAAGCACATGCATAAACTTGTCATTAAATATCTTTCTTCAGAAGGAAATGGCTTTACTTTGTTGTATAGCAAACCTTATTTCTGAATGGGAGCATTCACTATGAAATCTGTGCATAAACCTCACACCTTTAGTTAGGAACCTTAACTTTCCCAAGTGTTGATGTGTAGACAAGCTCTCAGGACAAATGATGTTCCCAGTGAAATAAAACTTGGTACAGCTGCTACCAGTGATTTGTAAGCTGGAAGCAAGATGGAAAGCATCATAAATTCATCTGTGCCTTGCAGGCAGGATCATATGCTTTTCAACTGGCATAGCCAAAAATGTGTTTGTACATAGATATCATTCCTTCCCAGTGGTAGGCATTGAATAGATTCAATATTCTACATGCCCATGGTCTGTGAGAGAGCAGGTGTTTCTATATCTAACATACTTCAGCTCTGAACCCAGGGCTGTTATTTTAACTTGGGATCAAGACATATCCATTCCAAAGTCTATGACCCTCACTGCCATAAATACTTACTTTTTGTTGTTGTGGTTCTTGGTGTTTTCCACTATTTTAAAGAAAAAGTCAGCACTATAGTCTTCTCAATTTGATTCAAGTGACTTTCCATACTCCTTTAGGGTTAATGATTTCTTCTTTTTAAGGAAGACTGATTACAAAAAAATTTCAAGTGTTGATCTGAATCTCATTCCATTAAACGCATGTATTGGTATTGCTGCTGGGTACCTGCAGAAAAGGTAAAGTTAGGTATGTCAGGGGGACCTGGCTGGAAATCCTAAAATGCAGGGTTCAAAAAGTGGACTTCTTAGCTGAGCTAGTGCACAGTGTGAAGAATCCAAATTACAATATACAGGGAGACACGGGTAGCACGTACATGCCATATAACTACCTGAGAAATCTGAAAACACTTGTGTTAATTAAATGCTCTCAATCATCCCTGTGAGGCAGAGAAAACACATCATAGCCAGGGGTCATATCATTTGTGAAAAAAATAGCTTCCTAAGGTGTTCTCAAGGTGAATTTATTTATAAATCCAGTGTCCAGCCCATTTGTGTTACATCTGAAGAACTCTGTGCTACTGGAATGCCAAGAATGGCAGTGGAGAGGCTGGTGTTAAAGGAGTGATGAGGTAAGGGAGATTATTTCCAGAATTAGGTTTCAGGCTTTAACAGGCTAGGACTTTCTGAATTGGATGTACGTCATGAAGCCTCTGTAACCTGTGGGGATCTCCCTGTTCTTCTGGAACCGTAGATGACAAGTAGTCCCAGCTCTGCTTCACCTTGCCCCTAGCTCACCTTGTCAGCAGATGTCTCTGAGGATTCAGTTTCACTCCGTCAGGCAAGCAGAAATAGCAGCTTACTGTTACCAAAAGAGGGATGTGCAGGTTCCTCATCTCAGCCTTGCCTTTCTGCTGGTGCTGCAGTTCTGCCTCTTACCTTGTGCTAGTGTTAGCAGCTGTTGGATTCCTCTGCAAGACAATTTAGTTCATTAAAAGCCATAAGGAAAAAATACTGGAAGAAGAACATTAAAAAGTGTGTTTTTTTGTTCGTGTTTTTTTTTGGTTGGGTTTTTTTTGTTTTGTTTTGGTTTTTTTTTGTCACTGCATTAGTAACTCCTGTGATTTAGTAAGACAGAAACCATGGACCAAGGTGTGGGATAGTTTGACCAGGAATTATGCAGTTACAGCTTTGTCTACAGACATTAAACTCCCCATAAAATAAAACATTTGCTTTAAATGCAAGAGTAGTTTGTTGGAGGCCATCATGGTCAACAAATTCATCAGGCAGACATGTTCAGGAACTCTCTGGTGCTGGAAGTCAGGCATGTACTCAGCATTTCACCCCAGTAAGACTGCTCAGTTTCTTAAAGATTGGAAACAGCTGTTAATCACCACCTGCTGGGCTGTTGTCCTTGGGCAGCTGTCTTTTTATCATTCCAAACCCCACAGTGCTACTGGTTTTCCCTCTTCCACTCAGCAGAGCAATGGCTCACCTTTGATCAAGTCCATTCCTGAAGAGTCTGAATGTGAATCTTAATTTAGGTTTTCCTATCTCAGAGTTAACACCCCAGCTTTATTTGGATTGCTCAGGTGCCAAAAGCAAAAGAATTATGCTGAAGCATCACACTTCTACAGATACTTTTAAGAAACAGCTTCACATCCCATCTTTCTTGACTTGCTCACACATCCTAAATGCAGTGCTGCAGGAAATGTGCTGGACAAGGGGCCTTGTCAAATGGCTCTGCACTGATGAGGGATGAGAATCCTGCAAGGGGAGCTTTGCAAACACAATCCTGTCTTTGTATCCCAGGGACTTGCTGACAGGGTGATCTGCCACGATAAGATGCCTGATCTTTGCTAATAGCGGAAGGCTCTGGTCAAATCATTTTCTATTTGAGTGGACAGAAAAAGGAGAGAGGAGCACAGTGCTGGACACACTCCTGCACACGCTTTTGTGTGTGTGGAGGCAAGGAGAAGGCAGTGTGAGTTGACAGAATACCTTTTATCCATATTATTCCCATAATCCAAGTTTTACATAAGCCCGGGAGTAAGCCAGGTGCCCTTGCTGCATGCCCTGTGCAGACAGATGCTCAACTGGCTTCTGTATTATGTTGCCTGGAGCTCCCAGAAAAATAAAGCTGTAGTTTTTCCCAAGCAGATTGCCGAATTATTAATAAATGTACTCCCTCAACACCCTGGAGCAAGCAGTACAGTCTGTGACATAAAGTTAAGCACACTGGAGGTAACTGCAAGGCTCTCTGCAGGTAGCTCCTGCTTTCAGGAGCTGGGGACCTCAGCTTTACAGCAGCAACATACCCAAGAGCAGTAAAACCTTTGTGTTTCATACTCACATGCATACAGCTTTGGAAGAGAACCTCTGATTAAAAGCTGCGCAATTGAAATGGTGACTTGACAAGGTACTGAAGTTGACCATGCTTAGGAATGCCTGTTATAAAAAATGGAAGATAGTTAAGGTAGAGCACTGAGAAAAACTTAGAAAGACGACACCGAGAGACTCACCAGTTGCTCTGCTTTTGGAAGAGAGATAAAAAGTACAGTTATAGGACTTAAGGCAGCTGCAGAGTTGAAGGTTTTGAAGAGAAAAGGACCTGCAGAGCCGCTGCATTGCTTCATGTACAACAGCAAGATGAGTAAATCAAGTACAAAGGGCTGATAACTTTTCAGCCTCTACAGTTTCCCCCTCTTCAACCTCCCCTACTGTGAAGTATACACTTAAAAGCCTGCAATTATTCTTCTGCAGGCTTTTGGAAGAAGCCTGTGTCATGAAGGATCCTTTCACCCCTGACAAGGACAAGTTCCTCATCATTAGGTCTCATTGCAGTTTGTGTAGCAGAGCAGTGTGTGTTGGTACAGTAAGTAACAAGCAAAACAAGTTGCTTCAATAATTTATGTTTGTTCCAGTCCTGGTGACCTGCCAGAGAAAGATCAAGCAACAAAATCCCAAACAATCAATTTTTAAGCAAACCCCCTTGTCCTACAACTACATGTGTGGTAGTTCTACATAATTGTATGTTCTTATGGATTCCACCAGATGAAGCACTCAGTGTTAAATTAAAATGATCAGCAACTGTGAGTGTTCTACTTACATATAAGCACAGTCCAGCCTCTCAAGCACAAGGAGTGCTCTTTTCTATTTTCTTAGCACCTGGAAATGCAAGGGCAATATAGATCACACACAATAGTAGATAGTTTTGGGGTTTTTTTTTTCATAAAGGGAATATAAATGTCCATGGATTGTTAGGTTTGCATTCACAGCACAGGGTTGTCATCCTATTTGCAAAAGTTAATGTTTAAAGTGAGCAGGGAAGAGAGTTGTACCATGCCATGCTTACTCTCTGAGGAAGAATGAATTTAAGTAGCAGCTGGGAGGCAACCTTAAACGATGAAAAGTGAGTGCAGTCCAGAAAGGTGGTGTAAAATTACTTAATTCCTTCTTCTCAGTGCAGAACTGGCTCCTTGGTTTGCTGTGAGTCTCAGATTTTAGGAGTTGGGCAGACACAGCCAGAAGGATACTGTCACACTTGGCCCAGTTTAGTTGCTATGCTGACTTGTGGCAATCAAGGATGGGCTAAGAGAAGCATGCAATAACACTTTTTTCCTGATTGGGTTTATTTCCTTGTTAAAGAAACTTCTTACCCAGGTTTGTCAGGGATCAAATTTCAGGAAAAAAGGTTTAATAATTGAATTGTACAGCAGCAGGAACAGTTCAGGCTGCTTCCTCTGGGAGGGGCCTCAAACAAAGGAATCCCTGGGCTTTTATACCCCTACAGTCTGTCCACCCGTTCCCATGGGGAATTTTGGGTTTGGGGTCTTCCTGCTCTTCACTGGCTCATGCAGAGCCTCAGGGTGACCAGTCCTCTCCCAGACTGTGATGCAGGGCCCTGAGCCCTTTGTTAGGGAAAGGATCTGTGCCCATTCCTGGCTTGTTGCTGGGGGCTCCACTTGTTTCCTACCATCTGTAGCACAATGTGCAGCTGGCATGGGAGCCTGCACACCCAGTTACCTGCACTGGGAGTATTTCTCAGTATCCTATCTCTGAAGGCTCTTCTGACATTTAAATGACTGAAAGTCATCAAAAGTGATTGCAGCTCAGAGGGTTTGGTTTGGATTTTTTCTGTTCTGAAGCTACAAATAGGCTCTGACTAGGTGAAGTGCCAGCACTCTCTGGTTGTGGCTGTGGTGGCTGGGCTCAAGTCTCCAGAGCCAGGTTGCTCAGGGCAGTAGTGTGGAGGCAAAGCTGAAATGAGGAGGATCTTCCCTGGTGTCCCTGCTGTGGCAGGGGCTGATTCCCTTCCACACACAGCCCAGTGAGGAGCCAAGAGCAGCTACTCAGAGAATTTGGGCTTAGGGGCTTGATTCCTGCCCTGACACGCCAGGTTTATCTTTCTTTTTTACAGCAGAGGATTGGCAACACAGACACATTTGGGACAAACTTGAGCACATTTAACTATTTTCATACCCAAATCAAGTGTCTTGAATTTAGGAAGGATTCAGCAGATATTTCCAAGTGTGGCAGTTTGAGGTGTCAGAAATAGAGCATTTCAGCCTGTCAGGGTCTTTCTACACACTGTGCTTTTCTGAATGAAGGTGGGGCTTTTTATTTGAAAAGACGTGTTTGTTTCAGTTAACCTAGGCCTTGGCAATGAATAGAAGATACTTGCAGTGAGCTAATGGGAGCTCCTAATCTTTTTAAAAGTCCTGCTTTTTTTGCCTGTTGTGGAAATTTGTCAATAATTTTACTGCTTGTTATCTGAGTTTTCAAGATTCCTCTGATGGTATCACTCAAAGTAAAACATTGATTGTAAATAATTGAGAATAAGTTTCTTACCAAACTGGCCAGGGCAGATAGTGAATCACACGTATGACTACTGTTTCAAAATTAATTTAGCAATACTGCTTAGGTAACATTAAAAGAGATCTGCAGAAATGATAATTAGTGCTTTAAACACCCACACCACAAAGTAAGTAAACACATACTATTCCTCTTCATGTAGGGAAAATTAAAAGTCCAGAGAAGTCTTATCCAAGGCAATAGAGAAAGACAAAGGTAGAATAATACCTCTGTATTGGCTGTGGTTCCTGCTTGTGCTTGACCCAAGTACATCAATTCACTCCTGAGCTGAGTTAATGTTGAAACATAGGAATTGAAGCTCAAGAAAATCATACTTTCTTGGGCCTCTTTGCAAAGAAGCTGGACCAATTTGGAAAGGTTTTAGTGACAGGTTGCTTTTTAAACTGTGGTAATTCAGAATAGTATTAGGCTAACGTGTGGCAAAATTAAGACTTTTCTGACCTTGGATTTGGCGAAGGGATTTTAGTTAACTTTTGTACCTAAGGGGACTTGAGAAACAGATCAGATTTTAGGGTTTTCATGAGACTACCCATGCTAGCTAAAGTGTATTTCCTTTACAGTTGCTGTACCAATAAAAGTCATGACTTAGCAGCTAGTCTGTCTAGTGTTCATAAACTTAAATATCTCCAAATATCCTCTGAAGTTTCACTCAGTTAATTTACTTCAATGATTTTGTAGCCTGTATCACCCTGCTCAAGTCTTTTATCAGAGTGCCTCGGTAAGTGCCATTGGTTCTGATCCAACTGGGAATAATTCCAGTGATTATCTGTAATGTCTTAAAACATGTCAAAACCACACAAAAAGAAAGATAATAGAAATGCTTTTAAAAGTCTTTGGACAAGTTGATACCCTTCTTCCTATTACCCTTTCAGAAAAGGGGAGAGGAAATTATATAATCTGACCATGTTAGTAATTTAAAATAATTACTTCTGTTTTATTGCAACACTTTCTAAAGACATGGAGAAAAGGTGGAAGAAAGGAGGAAAGGGAGCAAGTTTCATCCCTTATTGCTCACCTCAGCAGAAGGTGACTGAGCACTGACCTCGGACATGATTGTAGGTATTAAGTGATAAATGTAATACTACAGCTGTTTCCCACTCAACTTCCAGTCATGTGGGGTCAATCCTGGATAGGGATGGGCAGAGCCTTTCCTTTAAATACTGTGGTAAAGATACCACCCCTATATATATATACGTGTGTGTGTGTGTGTGTGTGTGTATATATATTACTTTCAGACAGGATTAATATCAAAACAGAAATAAGTTATGGCAGCATGCTTTGGCAGCTGTTTTGCCTGAATTGGGACTATTAAATTTGGAATTGAAATGGCCCACTCCTCCCTTGGTCATAGAAGGGAGAAACCACATTAAAGAATCATCTGATTAAACACAGAACTGTATCAGGATAAGGGTTTAAAAGAAGGGCTTGACTCTACGTGGTAAGTTTAATTCATAGGGCATTGAAAGAAGAGTTAGGCTGAAAATCCCAGGACTGACTGAGCAGGACTACAGGTACATTCTCAGGGGTGAGGTGGTTCATAGTCATGATCTCCCCAGTTCTGTTGGCCAAAATCTGCACTAGCTGGCAACTCATTTCAGTCAAAAGAACACAAGTTGAGCACCTGTTTTACCTGTGAGGATCTGTGTCTTGCCATCGGGGATCCCACCTGCAGGAACAGCTTCTCTCCTTTGCCATGGCCCAGTGGCCACCTCTGGGAGCACTGAGCCTTGGAGCTGGGGGGCTGTGTGCCTTTTGGCAATGAAAGCAACCATAGCCAGGCCAAATTAAACTCTAATCTCCCCTTTTAAACTGCCAGCTTAACGTATTAAGGATACCAAGAGACAAAAAACAATAGGTTCTGGAGGTTGTGCAACTGAAATCCACTTTCAGGGCTTTTCAGAGACCAAGACCTCATACTCATTCCTGAATATGAAGGGGCCTGGCAGTCAGCACAGAAAAGGACAATAGATGAAGACAAGTTGTTCCCTAAGCTTCCAAGTCACATGGAAGCAGGCCGATTGTGATTTTGTTATAATTATCACCTGAATCTGCTGCTAAAGCCCAGATAGTGACATAAGAAATAAAAACAAGGAGAGGAACACAGAGAACAGCCAAGCCTAGCTCCCAGAGAAAGACCAACTGCAAATGACCATGGCAATGGGAAAACTTCACTATTTAGGCAAGACCCAGGGAATCCATTTGTCCACTTCTGTCTAAACTGATGTATTTATTCATTCTTAAATCCCCAAGAATAATCCATCAGCAACACCAATTCCTGCTTACCCATGAAATCCTATTTGGAATTTGGTGATCAGCACATCAAGAGAACCAGGGACGTCAAGTCTCGCTGCAGAGCAAAGGAATAATACATTAATTAATTTCTCTTCCAAAAACTCTATATTGCAAATACATTAAGATGTTCTGTTAGTTTTGCTTCTTTCTATTCAATTACTAACATCTGGTTACAACTCCTGGGGAAAAAAAATATTGGGTCTGTGTGAGCTGTGAACAGAATAGGGATAGCAGAAATACCTTCTTTGTGCACAACAGCTTTTATACTTTGCCAGCAAGAGTTCAGAGGAGAGCCATTAGCTCAAGCTTTAGTACCAAGTGTGGTTCTAGGTTTTAACCAGTGAGTACATTTATTGAGGGTAAGGGATGAAATCTCATTTGAATCGTCTCAGATGAATGGAGTTCATTTAACTACTCCAGTTAAAACTCTGTGATATTGATACAATAGTGATACTTTTTAGTAGTCTACTAGGAGAATACAAGTGCATGGATTAATGGAAGTAAGAATAGTTTTTTTGGGAGTTATGGAAAAGATGGTCTGTTGTGAGAGCCTCCAGTACCTGGTACTTGTGTTGGCCTCTAGGCCATTTTTGTGGAGATTAGTGAGGAAGAGTGTGCTGAGGCTCCAAGTCTCACACACCCTTGCAGGAATTTGGAAGATTCTCCCACATGGTAGAAATCTTCATGAAGCAAGACTTAGAGGAAAACTTTGCTGTTTCAGTAAAACCCATGGAATCTCTAACAAGTTTATTCACTCTCCAGGTATAATTCATCAGAAGCACCAGCTGCAGCTTACCCATGAAATCCTATTTGGAATTCAGTGAGCAGGCCAGGAAACCCATGCATGGTGCTGAAAGGAGAAGGCAGCTGAAGGAGGTGTGTTGCTATTCCCTGTAGCAGGGAGCAGGTGAAGGTCACTTTAACAGGAGCAGTGGGACAGTTGATTTGGGGGTTTTATTTTTCACTCAGTTGGCTCTAACCAGATGTTAGAATTATTGAGTAAGAAAAAGTTAAATTGCTGAAATATTTCAGCCTAGAGGAAGAATAATTCATTTTAGAATAATTCTAAATATAAATGTAGTTTAATGAGGCTGGAATGTAAGCAATTCCATTTTGTGTATCCTGCTATTAATGTTATTTCCTTTGCAGGACTGTTGTCTGTTCTTTTCCAAAAGTTTCTGCCTTCCCTGCGTGAAAGAAAACCTAAAGGCCTTTCCTTTTGAAATACAAGACAGGGATAGAAGGAAGCCCCAGCAGAAATCCTGCAAAAAAAAAAAAAACGGATACAAAGCATAAATCTTGAAGGTCCAAGAGTGACAGTTCTTTGGCTGGGGCTTCTCCTCTCTCTGCTTGGAGACTATCATGTTGCTCCTTTTAAAGAAGTGACCTTCATCAGCTCAGTGCTACTGGAGAGAGCAGCACATTTCCTTGCCCCTGGCTTGGGTTCAGACATCCCCGTGCAGCGCCGGCCGCGCCAGGGAGCAGCTCTGAGGTGCTGAGGAGCCAGCAGGGAAGGCAGACGAGCCTGCTGGCACCATGAGAAATGCTTGCAGTAACAAACCAAACAGCACAGAGCATAGGAACCCTGTCCAGATTTCCACATCTTGCTATTTTAGTGCTTTGTGTTGTTCTTGACACTCCCTACAGTGTTATGAAATTCTGAAACAGATTGATCTAGCTTAATTCAGCATACACCCTAGAAAGTCAGTGTACACCAATTGTTAATCTGGCAGTGCTGTCCTGTAAGATTACATAAGGCAGGAAATGTAAAGCTTTATGTTTAAGTCTAAAATAAAAGTGCTGTGAGAAAATGTCATAAATATAATACCTACATTTGGTAATCTTAATGCTGTCACAATATTGAGACTTGAGACTTTGAAGGTTGATGCTTCTGCAATCAATAATAATATTTACAAGTCCCTTGCACTCACTTCCCACTTAACCTTCCAGTCCATGTCAGCACAGCAACTGGAGAGGACCCTGAATACATTTGGCTTATGCTTTACAATAAAGGTGACTTCTTTTTCACTTTCAGAGCAGTTAATCTGGAAATAGAAAAGTCTCATTAATACACTCAATTCTTTCCTGAACCAGTCAAATAAGCTGCAGCTGTAATAGGGATGTCAGAAACACAGTTTCAGGTAAAAAAGGTAACAAGTTCTATAGAAACAGCAGTTTGTTTAGCTCAAGAATCAGCTTCTTCAATTATCTGTTTTGACTGTCTTAACATTTAGGTGGCTTTTATGTAAAACCTGAGTCACATGCCTTAAGGATACATCTAGAATGCTCCCTAATCATAAAATCATCTTTTTTTACTCAAGTTACTGTTGGTCATTGCTTCAGAACCTGTTAGTGCTTTGGTGAGCATCTCTTTTTTCCAACACTTCCATCCATATAATTTGTAATATGACAACATAAAAACCCAACCATTTTAGTAGAATGAACCTGTGTTAAAATAACTTTTTCCTGAACTTACTATATTGGTGCCCTCTGTTCAGGACTGAAATTTGTTGCAGTGACTGGAGGAGCGATAATGGACCTATTAGTAGCCTTTTCAAGCCCTAAGTGCTTTAATAAATAAAATATATGTATGTCTCTAAATCTGGAAAAAAACATCCATGTTAGGATGCAACATTTCAGATTCCTTTTTGCAGCTACAAAAGACTACATTTTCAGGGAAAGTGATACCAAACTTATGTAAGATGTGTGGTATTATATTTCAGTTTCACACTGTTTAAAAGCTGTGGTGTGTCTGTATCTGTTCCATATAAACACCAGAGGCACATCCTGTGCTAAACCTACAACTGAAGAGAGCACTTTCCCACCTTGGAATTGTAGTCTAATAATCAAGCTGCCAAAACAACATGGTTATGTGAGATCATAAGATATATTTACAGCAGCAAACATACCTTGAAATATGTTTTCTCCCGGATTTCCCATTGTTCACAACAGACTGTACTCTTAGAAGCAGGTTTTAAAAGCCTGCCTAGTGCAGTTCAGATGTCAGTGAGATTGGGATGTCACCTCTCTGACCTGTTTGCCTTCCTGCTCAGCTCCCTCTGTGCCCTTTTAAGACAAAAGCAGTTATCTCATTTATTCATAACCATTATCTTTGCCTTCACAATATGATGAGGAGTCATTTAAAGCCCTCAGAAATATCTATGCCTTTAAGAACTTGTTACGTTGAACTTAAGGGGGAAAAGACAGTATTAAAAGGGAGTAGAACCTCAGACCAAAACTACATAATATTTAATTTGGCTCAGTACAACAGGAAAAACCAAGCCAGGGATGCCTCTGCTTCACAGTTACCTGGCTGTGAAGACCTGGTAGGTGCAGAAAAACCAGCAGGTACCACAGCAGATGCGTTCTGGCATCCTTGGTCTGTGCTTTAGGGAAAGGAGACTGCCCTTCGTGCCGCTTGGCATTTCCTGGAATGACAATGGATTATTACCTGTGCCCAGCTGTTAGAACGTAGTTATTCCCCATTCTTGTATTCCCATTGAACATGAGCATTATGGTCTCAGCATCATCATATTTTGGTATATATGTGATCTCACATCCTGAATGATACCATGCCCAACCTTTCCTGCTCTTCATGGATGCTCAGTCTTTACAGGTTGTTTCATTGGGGTCTTCAAGTACTTTCTGCTGCTCAGCATCAGGTCTTCCATGCTCCTGAGCTCAGCTGATGAAGAAACCTGAGTCTTTTTCCTCTGCTGTAATTTTCACTTCAGCACTCTGTTACCAGCTTAAAATATCCCCAGATGCTAGAAGGAAAAAAGCTACCTGTGACATGCTTCCCTGACTGATTTAATTGAAGACGTGCTCATTGAATTAGTCAGTGCTGCTTTTCACACAGAAGTGCACTTGTTGAATTTCATGGATGTCTCAAATCAGCCATACAACCTATCAGAATATGAAAGATCACAGCTGGATGGTGGATCAACACCAGACTTAGGTAATATATATAAATAAATGCATATGCAATGCCTCTGGGTATGTTACACACCTGCTCCTGCTTCAAAAGGCATCTAACAGTACACAGGGAAGCATCAGTACTTTAAGATGCTTCAAATAGGCTGCCTTTTGAATGCCACATTGCAGTGAGTTCCTTTCCTGGAGATAAAAGATCAGCACATGTCAATAAATTCACTTTTAAAAATATTTTATTTTTTTAAAACCATTAAGGCAAAATCGTGTTTCAAATTAAGTTGGTTTACATTCAGTCTGAAAGGATTAAAGCACATAGGTTCCTACCAGTCTATACAAACACTGTGAATTCAACCTTTTGTTTTTAAAGAAGGCAGAAAAAAATCAGAATGTAAAAAAAGAAAAAAATGTTTAGTTCAAGTTTTTTCATCCTAGATCAGTAGGCTGGTAACGTTTGAGAATGCATCATTGTATGTAGCTAGACGTGACTTTAACATTCACAAGTGCAAGATACGTTGTCCTTCCTAAAAATCCCTGTGAGACCAGGGCATCCATTCATTCTTGGAAGTGCCATTTGCATTGTTCTAACAGAAAGAAACTTGGGAACTTGGCTTGAATTAGTAGTTTTTATTGGGAAACAAGCATTCCATGAGAATTAGGCTTGACTACTCCTTGCAAGAAATGTGTTCATCCTACCTTCTGTATTTACTGAAGTAAAATGTACCCAAAACAGCTGACTGGAAACAATAAGCTATTTTGTTTTCTCTTTAATACTGGTATCTTGATTTAATGAAACACTTGTTCACTCTATTGATTAGGCTTTGGCAACATTAACAACACTGCATGTTGTGTCCTACCAGATAACAGACCATTTAAGACGTGAGGGAGGGCTTCAACATCCCGGGGCACTTAAGCTGTGGTGCTGCATTCCTAGAGAAAATTCTGAGCAACTGTTTGTAAGAAATGTGGAACAGTAAGAGCTGCTCAGGAGGCAGGTCCTCCAAGAAGCTGCTGAAGCAGACTTTGTCAAACCACTCAGAGGGGGTTCTGGAGCACATTGATAGCACTGAAATGTTGGTTAGGTTAGTTACTACTGAGTTTCTCCTCTGCCAACAGGCCAAGGCACTGTGATTCTCACTGATGGAGAGAGCTGCTGAGTGTGTGGGGATGAGCCATGTGAGGCCCTGCATGGGCCAGGGGAGCAGGGCTGGCTGTCTGTAGTGAGCCACCTACTCCCAGCTCCGCAGCACATCCCACACAGTGCCTGGTGACACTGCACTCCTACACACCCGGAGTACAACACAGGACTGGTGTACCACCGGGATTGCAGTGCCTCAGGACTTCCCCATCCTGCCAGTCTTTTTTCTTTCAAGCGGAAAAAATGCCATGAAAATCCTGGCATTGAGCATAAGGCTCGTGTCTTTACCACAACAGGGATTACCTGCATACCCAACATGAGAAAATACACCAAAATATTACTCCTACTTCAAGTAGTGAAAATACTTCAAGTACCTCATGCTTGATCTTGCAGTCCTTATTGAAGGTCCAGCCTGTAATCAGATCAGTCTCCTGGCGTGCTGCCTATCCCCTGGCAGAGTCAGCTCATCTGAAATATAGGTCCTTGCAACAGGAATTCTGTTTCGAAACACCCATAGCAGTGGAATCTGATCTAATAAAGGAGCTCAAGAATAAAAACACCCCAGCTTCAGAAGCAGAAAAAGATTTTTAAAAAGTGAACACAATAGAAAAAAAAGAAAGGAAGAAACAGCCTTCCTTAGGGTGGGCTCAGTTACACAGTGGGTTTGTGTCATGAAGTGTAAAGGAAGTGGCTGCAGGTTAGCACAGGGAAGTCCAGCAGAGCTTTTGCAAACATGGCACAAACACCTTAGGAGACAACATACCTGTGTGGTGACACTGATGAAGTGAAAATGCCAAGTCGCAGCAATTTGAGGAAATCAGGTGTTACATGTTACAAATAAAAAGCAGTAAGTACAAATGATAGCTGGAACATTTGTATGAGATTGTGCTTGTGATACCTACTGTGTTTGGTGATTCACACAGCAAAATAAAAAATAGATACCTTTGAAAGGTACTTTTTCCCCTATATCAGATTTCCTTAGAAGGATGCTGTAGACACAGACTGTCAAACCTGCATGCACCAGACACAGAATCCCTATGAGCAGACTCTGAATTCTATTTAAAATCCCTCCTGTAGGGAAGGCAATAATGCCATCTCAACATTTTGTTTTGCGCTGCCAAATCATATTTGAAATACATCTCTAAAAGCAGCAGGTCACCCTCAGGGCAGATGGCAGGGAATAATCCTGAGTACATGTTATTATTCCCAGACACAAGTCAGTTTCTGCAGAAAACACCAGCACCGGTGTACAAACCAAATGTAGCTTCTTTTTAGCTCTTTTCAAAGGAAAATGATCTACCATGCTGCAAAACAAAGATGAACTCAGTTCTACACACTGTTTTTCCTATTAGTGAACTTGAGTTAAAAAATCGACTTTGGGATGGCAGCTATTCCTCAACTAGACTTGTTTTAATTAAAATTAAATAAAAGGAAGTCTGTGTTCTATGTGAAAATATATTTTAAAGTTTTGTTATAATCATCAACACCAAACACTGATAACTTTGGTTATCAGTGATAGTTCTTCACAAATGATACAGCAACAAAGACCAGACAGGAATAAATAATAAATTGTCTTTGACATCAGCCCCTTCATCCTTAGCCCATAAAAGGAAATACTTCTTCACTGTACAAAGGGTTAACAAGATAAAGTATGTAACAAATACTTAAATTAAATAATTTACACATTTTTCTTTAAGCACCTCTGTAATTAATTTAGTGAAAGTTTATACCTTGCATTTATATTCTTGTATTTTATAAATTGAAACAGGAAGAAATGTTATTACATTAAATTAAAATCCCACAACACATAACAATATCAATAATCTTAGATCAAACCCACATATAATTTAGATCTCCAGTAAAAGAAGGATAATAAAGCTGATTAAACCTAAATACAAAATTTATCTGCAACTGATTATCAGGAAAGCACCTGGGGCATAAGCAAGCACAGATACCACGCTCCACCTTACACTCCAACACTTTCTCAAGGACAAGGGGTTTCTGAGAAGGACCATTATTTGCAGACCTTATGCTTAAGCAGTACCATGACAGCTGCAAATGCATTTGTCAAATGCAGTTGCAGATCTTCAGTTAAGTCACAGGGAGCTTTTTAGGAGAGACTGAAACTATTCCTCTGCAGCCACAGCAGGATATCCCCCAGCTGCTCTGCCTCAGATGGGGCCCAAGTTTGTCCAGGCTTTCTGTCAGAAATGAGGAAATTCAAACTCAATCGTATGTGACCCAGCTCTCGTGATGAATAAATCTCCCCAAGTTTCAGCAGTTTGAATAAACAAACAAATGTTTAGATGCTTATTATAAGCTCTTTGATGTGCAGCCTTGTGCCAGCTCCCTCATGAGAACGGGCTTAGTGCAACTGCTGGTATTTCCGAGATCTGCCCAGGGCAGGAATAATGCAGAACTCTGCTCTCTGGCAGCACTTCAGCTCTGCAGCAGCTGCTGGAACCAGAGCACAAAGGCACATGGAAATGGCAGTTAACGCAAAATATGGTTTCTCTAAATGCAACCTAAGACGTTGTTTCTGTAAGCGCAAACTTTCCTATCAGGTGTCAGTTTGTGTTTAAAGCAAAAGTGGGATTGGAAATTTTGAAAGGTACAAAGTAGCTAACTTTTTTTAAACAGCAGCTTTAAAGGAAATATTTAAGGAGGAGAGAAGAACGAACCTCAGATTTCCCTATCACTTGGCACGAAACCTTCCTTTTCTTTCCCCCTTCTCCTTTGACAAAAAGTACCTAGGGCACCAGAATAAATAAATAAATAAATATTTTCGCCCTAAACAATGCTCAAAAATGAGTAATTTGTAGGTTTGTTGAAAACTTACTTAAGTCATACCATTGTTTCCCAGGATATTTCTCCATCCATCTGCTGTCTCTTTCCTTAAGCTGTTTGTGTGTCTGGTTGCTAACCAGAGTTCTTCCATGCTATGACATTAAAATGAGTTATGTTGGCATGAATCAGATCCAAACTGTACCTGATGTGCCAGTAAATCTTTAATAGTTTTTAATCCTAAAATCTGATCACTTTGCTTCCCTCCATAGATGGGGTATTTTAAATTATTTGTTTATCTGCACATAGGGGAGATGCTGAAATAATCAATCAGAAATAGATCTGAGACTAGTTTGGATTCCAAATTAAAAAAAAAAAAGGAGGGGGGGCATAAACTGAGTAACTTTAAAATCTTCTTGGCCAAAACCTGCTGTGGTCATCTCCTGAAGGAGCAAATGTAATTCCTTAAAAGCATAATGTAGAAATGAGAAATTCTTTTGCCCATTAATTCTTGGGAAGGGAATTGTCTGCCCTGTGTCACTCTTTTAAGTGACTGTGGGAATGTGCACGGGACAGCAGTGTGGGCAGTGGAATCCATCCAGAATTTTAGGCTGTGTTAACATTTTGTTCATATTTCTACAATTCAGAGATGTGTTCTCTTTTTTTTCTCATTAAGGGTCTGCAATTTAATGTAAAATAGAAATCAAAGCTTTAATGTCCAAGGAAGTAGTAAAAAATTTCTCGCTAGTTTTCAAACAACAAAAAAATTATGCACTTTTCTCATGCAGCTGCTAAAACAGCTAAATATGATGCCTTTCACTGAGTTGTTCTATTTGCAATTCTTTACAGCTTTGCTGAGAATTTAATTAATATTATTATTAATTAAATTAATTTAACTAATATTATTATTAATATTCCATGCTTTTAAGTGTTACTAAAGTGTTTTGGCCACTTTTGAGAACAAGAGCTGGAAAAATAGTTATGCACACTGACTGTGTCTGATTTTTCCTGAGAACCTACAGTACACCTAGTCTGTGGAATACAAATTTTGAAATTTGTCCTTTGCAAAAAATCTGACCTTTGGGGGGGAAAAAAAATTCAAGTTATCAGTTTTTTTGGAAGATAAACTAACAGTTGGCTCCTACAGTTTCAGAACACCATCCCACAATGGCTGATATTTTGACAATTTCCTGCATCAGCAATATTGCAGATCAATTATTTCCCATGGCCTAAACCTCACAGTGAAACAGGGTTGGCTGGAAGCATAAAGCAGAAGCATTCCTAAAATCCTCTGTTTCTGAGGGCACACTGTGTGCTGCTCTGGGACACAAAAGGCAGCCCATTTCTCATCTGAGGGTTCCTGGCCAGGACCAACATTCCTCTCTGAGTGTTTGAGCATTCTTCCTGCTGGCAACAGGGAAGGGGAGGAAGTTTTGTGCACATGCAGCTACTGTTTCTATCCTGCCCTAGATGCTCCCCAAATCTGAGGTCTGTGCTTCAGTATTTTACACTAAATATATCTATAGTTATCTATAACTTCTGCCACAATCATTGCCCAGATAAACCCCAAGTTACCTTTAAATCTGTAATTTTTCCAGTGTCCAGCTGTGCCTGTGGGCCTGGATAGAAACAAGCATTGCCACTGAAATAGAAATGACAGCGTGGTGTTCTCACTTCATCACTCAATCCTTGCAGTGAAGATTCTGGTATCATCAAATGTGCTACAATAACACAAGTACAAAGTGTCCTCCTGCGCCACTGCAAGTTTAAGTGTAAAATGCTGGGATTGCTCCTGAGACCTCCTTGTTGTGAAACAGAAAGTAAAATTAGGAGGTAATAGTGTGAAGTCACAGTATCAAAGAAATGAAAGAGAAACAGCAGAGTGCCCTGCATGCAGCTGGAACTTCTGGGCAGCTCTCTGAGAAAAGCAGCAAAGTCAGGAAGCCATTTCATTGTGGCTTCTTTTGCAGCAGGAGTACAGCAAGTGCTGTTGTAAAAATCAGTTTACTCTTAGGAACACGATAAACTTACTCTCAGCTGTGCTGCCTTCCATTCTATGACACCTACAAACATTGTTCTTGGTATTACTGTCACCTCATCCACCAGGACAAAACCTGGTGATAACAAGTACCAAATACTTCTGTGCATGAGGCCAAAGAAGGAATATATCCAAGGGGGTAAAAAATTGAAGCAGTGTATTCATCAGAAAAGCTAACAGGTCCAAACAACTATACTGCCAAGGCATTTAGAGGAAGCCAATGCCGTTTCTATTCAATTATTCCTTTGGAATTATCTATCACTGCAGCAGAGTGCAGTATCATTGCTGGAAAATTAAAATTCGTTTTTTTTTTTTTCCTAGGGTAGGATCAGCTTTTTCAGTCTCTCCAAAACCCTTGCTAATTCAAAATAGTATTTTTATGTCAAAACTGCATCCTGAGCTATTACAAGTTCTACAAAAATACAGGGTATACTATATCTTTTACATCAGTGATAGTTTCACATTTCCTTAACAGACTTTTGAAACAAAAATGTCCCATCAGTTTATCATGTTTACTCTTCAAGACACACCTGTTGGAGCATCTCTGCTATGTTTTAGATAACTCTTTGGATTTTGTTTAATTTCCTAAGAGAACCATCTTTTAAACATGCTAACCCTAAGTATACCAACATAACACTAGATGAAGCTGTACATAATTTCATGGATTAAAGCAGCAATGGATCAAAGATCTTTCCAAATTTTCAGATGTGTAAGGACAGTAATATCCAGCCATTTGCTACACCTAGACTGAATGCTTTAAGAAAAAGTGTTAGCTAGTTCTCAGTAGTTACCATTAGGCAAAAGTGCATTGTCTTTCTGATTGTGCAGATACCTGTAAGGAAGGTGCTGAATTTGTTATATTAATACTAAAATGACTAAGCCAAGAGGAAATACAATTTTGTTCATTTCTGTTACTTAACATTCTGATTTATTATACAAATGTGTATTCCTTACCAATCTTCAAATTTCCAAATAAAAGAACCATTTTAAGACACTTCATTAAGCATTCTGACCAGTATTTTTCTGCAGCACTTTTTCAAAAGAAGACAAAAGATCCCAAACCAAAAGAAGTGCAACACTCCAGTTCCCCAGTTTTAGATTTTTCCTGCTCTGGGCTGAGTGAACAGCCCGTAACTGTACAAGTAGTTTTGCTCCCATCTGTATTTCTCTGTCTTTAAATATTGTGGAAAAAATACTAAAAGTCCTCAATACATATCCCTGTAGATTTCCTGTAGTAAAGGGTGTAAATGTGCATCAGATTCAGTCTTCTTGATTATCTGAACAAGCTGAGCATGCTCTGTGACCAGCTGTCGGAGGTCAGCCATTTTTTGGAGAAGTTTTGGGAAGAGGAAGGTGTCATCAGGATGGTTGTTTTGCAAGTGAAGTTTCAGTACATGCACAATGCTCTCCTGCATTTTTTCAATGTGTCCTACATTTACAAGACCAGGACGATCTGTTCTCAAAACAAGCAAAAGAATATATGTCATAATTTTATAATGATTCCTCAAAGTGTATTTAGTGGTAGAACTGAATCTTCCAGAGGATAGAAGCTTTTCCATTAAAATTTTTAATTCACGAGAGGGAAATATTAACATTTACTACCTTAGAGAACAAACGGGTATTTCTTACCTCCACAGCAAATAATGGCAGCAACAAAAAGGGATATATCGCTATCATCCAAATCCAGTGCATTGAATTTCATTGCAAAATCAAATTTTGGCTCCATTATATCACAGAATGGCTTTCTCAGGCTTTTCAGGAACTCCCGGGTTATAAAGCCATTCCCATAAGCCACCAGCATCCCGTCCTTGTTCATCACAGAGGCCAACATGGCAAATATGGCTTCGTACACCCCGTACTTCAGTAGTGTCACCTGATCGTTCAAGTCCAGGCTGGAGAAGCCAGGGATGGATTTAGCAAACTCCGTGAGTTCCGTGACAGTCTCCACAGACGTACACTGGCAGCAGTGGAAAATCCGAACTTCTGCTTCCTTGTTCTGGATCCCATTGGCTACCAGTTTTGCCACCAAGGTCTTCTCTGCCATACATAAGGTATCCATATCATGTATAACAAATGGCTACAGAGAAAAAACCCACTAGTTCAGTCACTAAATAATGGTTATCAATTGTTCTCTTCCTAAAAAATAAGAATTTTGCTAAACCTAACCTCCTTGCTAATCAGTCCTCAACTATCAATAAACCCTGACTTCTTTTATACTTCTCATCAGGACAAACAGTGTATGAGAAACTGCAATACCTAACAAGTCTGGTCTGCAAACAATGCAAATAGTCAAATGTAAAGATGTCTTATCTTTAGTTTTATCTAATAGTTACAGCAAAGCTCCAGCACTCCTCTGCTTGGGATGCACAAATCCACCTCAGAGCCACTCCCAGAGGGTTCACAAAAGACTTTTGTTATCTTCTCCAGAGGTCCAGGTTATTCTGCCTACACTCCTATTGATTCCTGAACTAACTACACTTGATGCACATCATGATGCTTTCCTGAAGTACCCTAGGGGGAATACAGACAGTAATTTCAATATAAAGCAGTATATTTGCATAAGAATGTGAAACCTGCACTTGTGTTTTATTATCAGATTCTCATAGACAATGTCCCAGTTGTCCCAAATTTCTAACTGCAGTTGGTGCTGAGTCATCTCTAAACAGAGAATCCCACCAGAATGCCAAGCACAAAATTTGGTCTTTTCCATAATCCCATTTGTTCTGAAAGGTACATGCTTTACAAACAGATAAGCCACTCTCTTAAAACATCTTCATCAAAAGCAGCGTTCAGACTTACTTACAAACAATCAGAACTCAAAAATATTTTGATACATATCTGCAGGGCAACAACCAAAATGAAGCACAATCCACTAAAGAAAAACAACAAACACCAGTGCTTCCCAGCCTAGCAAACTCACAGCAACTGACTTTGAACAGAAACTTATTTCCATACACACCAAGCACCTTCCTTGTGCCGCTTTGCTAAGCTCATAGGGAACACATAGTGTTCTGTCAGGAACTCATAGAATTCACTTGTCTCCTTCAGAAATGAGAAACTGGACAGAAAACTGTCCAACAGGTCAGGTTCCTATGGTTTTCCATTTTAAAATGTTTATGGGTACTACACATTCCATCTCATTCCAGCACAGTTACATGGAACAGAACTTTCCATGGGAAGGTGGATATGAGTGGAAAGTAACAAAACACGAAACACATCTCTAAACCTTTAAAAGATGTACACTATCTTATATACTTCCTTTAAATCTGAAACATCATTTCAGTATGCAAAAAAGAGGTATGGCTAAAGACTTGGGAGCTACATTAAAAAATTACACTATGTCATCTTGAAAAATGCTCATTCATTCTGAAATTAATTGTAGTGGTGCCGAAAATTAGGATTCACTGAAATTAGCTGTTAATACACAGTTCTGAAACAGGTGGGTTGCTAATTACCCAATCAAAAAAAAACTTCTTCTAAAATATGCTTTTCTGCTGAAAAGTCAAAAGAAAATGAAAATGTTTGTTTACTTAAGAGATGATGAAATAGCCTAAAACCCCTTTGCTCTTCCCTACATATGAAAAAAATTGATAGCAAGCTGTTTGCAACATCCTAGGGCTGATTCTTCATTAATTTTTATGTGTATATGCACCCGGGCACACGTGTGCTGGTCCCTGCTGGCTGGTTAGTCCCATGGCTGTGGCCACACACATTCAAATCCAAGAACTGGGATTAAATGCTTTAGGATCCATCCCTGCATGTGCGACGTGTTGTGGCTTATAGTTCTGACACAAGGTAACAAGCACAAAATTGATTTTCTGCAGAAGCCCACTCACTGAGAAGCTAAAGGTGGTGTTTACTTGTAGGCTCACATCAGCCTGTACCCTTAAAATGTTTAAGCCTGTGTCTCATTTTACATATCTCTTTAGTGCAATGAAAAAGACTGGGATAATTCATGTGTCTCTCTTCTAATGCAGAAAGCTGTAGGCTAGACTAGACTAGACTATTATATGCCAAATTCCATAATACAGAAGACAGCTTGCTTACAATTTCGATAACACTCATCCCTACACTTACATGGTTTTCATTTTGGCATATGTAAAGTTTCTTTCCTGCAAATTTTTACTGAAACTGAAGTTGCTGATAAAATAAGATACTTGTACATAAAAGTAACAAAAATCACGGTGGAGCTTAAATAAATATGCAAAAAGTGAAACAAGCGAGTCCTTACATAGATTATACTCTCCCATGTGCTGCTAAATAAAAAGCAGTCAAATTAGGTAGACCTTGGCTAAATTACCCTGAAAGAAAAATAACTTCTACAGCAAATGTGTCTTCAAAACCTTGCTTGCTTCTGCCTTTCAAAGGAACCCTACAGAAAAGACCAGGAAGGCTGGGTGAGGAAATGGCCAGCACTGTAAACAAAAAATTACAAACTCAAGTTTTCTTTCCCCTCCTGCTATAAATATTATTCTGATTAAAGGAAAAGTCAAGCAGAGCACTTGTACACCCTACAAGATAATAGTACTTATCCTGTCATTTGTGAGAGAAAAATTCATTTTTTTCACTGTCATAATAGGAAAATAATTTTGAACCATTCTCCTCATATCAAGAGGTAATCATATTCAGATATCACTTCATTTTTATTAAGGACAACATTTTAGGGTTATGAGTTTCCATTTACAAGGTAATCATCTGATTTTCCTAAACCTTCTTACTATTCTGATAGTGGTTAAAAGCAACCATATTTACTACAGGTATTTACTTTGAATATTTCACATTTGTATTATCATGATATTTATTTTCTAAAGATTTGCTAAAGTGTCTACCAAAGTATTACAATCACCTTGCATACCTGTCAGTTTTATTTTAAATTAACAGAAAAAGTACTTACTGGATTGTTATTGGCTTTTCCAGCAAGGATGATTCTGGCTTTAACCTTGTTCATATTGAAGTTTTTCAGGTAGGCATCATGAATTCTTTTGGCAAGTGATTTGAGATCTGCCATTTCTGAGTCTTCTACATAATTTTCAACTGTTAGAATTTCTGCTTTGAGCTTGGCCTTCTCAGACCTTGGCATTCGTCCGAAACGTATTGCTGATGGGAAGACATAATTGTGAAACAAACACAAATTATACAAGAACTTAAGCCTTTTACCATTGCTGATCAGAGCAGTAAGATTTTTCTGTCTAGAAAAACTGATGTAGAGGTGAAGACATCGGCCCCTTCCCAACACAGTCAGTGACTAATATGCTAAACTGAAGGAAATCAGATGTTTCAGAATACAAAGTCCTATCTGCAGTGGGCTAGAACACATTTCTTTTCCCTTATACTGAGTTCTACAGCTCCCAATGTGAAACTCTAAGTCCACCTTGGGAGCTCTTAAAACACTAGGTAAACTCATGACAGGAACTTGGCAGAAAGCACATACATGAGCTGGAGAGCTGCAACAGTCAGGTCTGAATTGCACTGCTGGCTCAGAACCTGCAGGGGCATCCAGTTCTTCATTCAACACATCTGCAGTGCCAGTGGGAACACCAGCCCAAAGACCTGCATTTACAGCTCAAAGGCTACAGGCAACAAAATCTCCTCTACCCACAACATGCCATACTGCTTTCTCAACAGACTAGCCCTTCAAGACTGGAGAGGAGAACAACCTGAATACCCAACCTGGTCATTGGGATATTCTTTCGAGAGGCAGAGGATGCAAGTCTGAAACACCTCTGGGTATGGAGGTCTCCTGGGTTTTGCACAAGTGGTGCTACCATTCATGGGCACATCCACATCCTTCTTCAGTTTCAGTTTCAAGCTCAGCCAGCCCATTTTACCCTTGGGAGGTGTGCAAGGGTCTGAGATGGCTCATACAGTGAGTTGCTTGTACCACATTTCAGCATCCACCCAGTGAGAACAGGACCTCACTGTCTACACTGAGCAATTCAAGGCATGAACACCATCAGCCCTTCAACATGTCAGGGAGTCTTCTCACGACATAAGGAGGTGACTCTAGGCATGACCTGAAATACAGCTGTGGACTTAAATGGAAGTCCAACAAGGAAATCCTGTTTGGAATCTGGCTTAGGTGCTTCCTTCCCCTTAAGGGTGAGTGGTCACACCAACCTGTGGAAAAAGTGGAAGAACACCTGCTCTAAACTAAAACTTACAGTTTTAAGATCATGGGGGTAAATTTAGTCGTAGTGCTTTTCCTGAGAAGTATTGCCAGCAAATTAGCAATCATCCCTTTCCCCTGCTGCCTCCCACATGTTTGCTGCTCCCACATGTGACTATTCCCTTCAACTGGAGCACAGGTAGCCACAGTGTTTTTAGTAGGATGAAACAGGTTGACATGGATGTCAGTTCCTGCCAAGCAGCACGGCTCCCTGCTCAGCTGACTGAGCTGGACAACAAAGTGACCGGAGATGTCACTTTGTTGTCCAGCCTATTTTTTGAGGATGGTTATCTCCAGTCTTGCAGAGACTACCAACCCTCTTCCAATGCACCTCAATCTCAGTCAAGGCTCATTGCAGGAGAGCCAGGCTTCTGCAGAACCAGGAAGAAACCTCTCACAATGCCTCCTGCTGGGACTCTAGACTACAATGTCACAAGCAGCTTCCCCAGTCATGTTCCCATCCCACCTATCCCAACTGCATAGTTTCCTTAGGAAATTTGTCTCCTGACCCACAGTTTTTCACCTACCCCAGAATTTTTGATTACTGTCACATTGCACCTGCCCCCAAGTTCAGCCTGGACAATATCAGAGCCAAGCAGGGAAAACTACTGTCATCTGGCCAGGTGAGATGTGCTTTCTCATGGCTTGGCCTCTCCCTCCTTACCAGTGTTGCTGAGCAAGCTACGTCCTGCACAGAGACCGGCCTTGTGGGCTGAAATTGGTCTGTAAGCCACAAGCTTGCCACCCTTATCTTAAATCACTAGCACAAACAACAACATAACTTTTAAACTGGATATCTAAATGCTCTGAATTTTTAACCATTCTGTTTAACAAATAACCTACCAGATTCCTGTTGCACAGTCAGCATAGACCTTTGCCCTCCCTCCCCACTTTCTGAATCATCTGCTCAAGAGCTGTTGCACTGTAACCTGAAAAATAATGAAGGCTGCTTTCCTACAGATTTCTATCCTACATCACTCCCTTCACAATGAAAGCAGTTGTCCTCCTCCTACTCTTCTACAAAACCCTTGATCAGAATTCTTCCAGTACTGAAATTTGTTTCAATGGGAGTACTGGTGCCAAAGTTCTGGGGTGAAGAAAGCAAATAAATGAACATTCATACGGACAAACTGAGGTGTAGCAAACTGTGTAAAGCTCACAACAGCACATTTGGCAGCTCTGTATCAACCACATCAGGGAAACTAGCATCCCCCACAGCAACCTATCTTGCAAAAAATCCGAGGTTCAATTCATGTGTGCGAGTAAAAATGCTATCCAAGTGCCTGCCTCCAGCAGCAGACTCTGGGTAGGAACAAACAAATTAAGGGCACTCTTACCTACCATTATGTGACATTCCAACTGAAAGGCACTTTTGAAAACGACAGTATTGGCACTTATTACGATTTTTTTTCTGAATTTTGCAGTTGCGATCACATTTATCATAGATGAGTTTTAAACGAATTGTTCTTCTAAAAAAGCCCTATAAAAAGTTTGAAAAAAACAATATGTAATATTAATTAATGTTGACTACCAAGCTTCAATCATACAGGTAGTTTTTTTTTCTCTTTTACCATTTATTCTAGAACAGCCTCTACCTCAAGTGCCCTTTCCAGGATGTCTCCAGTCTGCAAAGCAAGGTTGCTCACACATTGCCCAACCACAGGGACAGCAAATCCAGAGCCATCTCAACAGTTTGTGTCACATCACAGAGCAACATGTCATTTAGGCTGTGGGACACACCTGGCTAGGAACTGGTTCCCCATCTCTAATAGATATTCCCCATTATTCCATAAGATTTACATTCAAATTGTCATACTGACATGATGCATGAAAGAAAGACTGTTATTTAACAATAACACAAAGTCTGTTGTTTCTCTCCTGTTACCTTCTAATACAGAAAAAAGAGGGAAATCTGAAACATTAGGAGATAAAGAAAAGCATCTTATAATTCATGGGTCATATAATCTCAAGAATTATGCATTAATGATAAGAGTAATTTGTGCCAGACATGCCCTGGCCCCCAAACTACAACAAGTACAAGACTAAAGGATTCAGGCAGCATGTGTTGGAGGTAAGAAATTTGGGATTTGTTGCCGTCAGTAATGTAGTATACCCCTCCTAGCCATACTCCCAACACAAATAAAATGCTAGTGGGAGCATGGCTAGCGGAGCAAGAAGGCTTTGATTTTCTTTTTTTTTTTTGGTGACGGTTTACTGTTTTGTTTTAGTATTTCACTAACTACATGCAGAACAGCAGTATTAAAATTATCACTGTGAATTGCCCCTGCTTGATGAAGGTCTGAGTTATGGTATCTGGATGATTTATTTCAGAAAAAAGACCACAGATAGGAATTGTAATGGCTAGACCTATACTAATTAAACATTTATGCACTAAACGTTTATCTTCATATTACCCCATAAGAAAAGTAACATGATTTAGGTTCTTAAGGAGAAAATGATGACTGTACCTTACAACCTTCACAAGCATGTACTCCGTAATGGTAGCCTGAGGCTTTATCCCCACAAATTCTACATTCAATGTTTAGTGCTCCACTGGGTGATTCATCTATGCTACCTGGAGCTGTGGCAAAATTAATGGATGAAGGACTGGATGCTGGTGAAAGTGTGTCTAAAAAAAAAAAAGGAACACTTCATAAATACTATACTATCAAGATTGATACAGTTTTCTATACTAACAACCACACAAAAAAATGAGCTTATTCTAAAAAATAATCTTGTGTTAATAGTCATTAAGTGAACTAACAGTTCAACCATAAGTCTTTGAAAAAGAATTCATATTTCTAGTGCAAACACACACAAAATACAGGGTAATTTTGATGTGACAACAAGGAAAAGGCCTTGCTGCAGTGACTCTGGCAACAAGAACTATTTGGGTGATAATTGACCCAATAAATACACACCACACCACTGTTCTTTGCAGAAAGGCTGTGAACAGCTCATCTTGGCTTTGCATCTTCCATCTCTTGTGCTGCAGGGATGAGCAGGGCATCTCTCGTTGGCAGTACCACAAGAGACACATTCCTACCTCACACACATCCACTTCAGATACATTATAAGGACCCCTGACCTTTGAAAAGCTACTCATAATTTTCAATTACAATCCAAACTGAGGGCTGAAAAGCAAATGGACGAGTCCTGCACATCAGTAGAAAGGCTGAACAGATGTTAAAAGGAAGGTAACAAATGTCTGCTTCTCAAATAGCCTTGCTCAGATATTTTGTGTTTTTCTTCTGAGGGGCAAAGCTTTTCTGAATCGTATAATGAAATAAACTCACCAGATGTGCCACCAGTAGATGAACACATTACAAAACTACCATGTTCAAATCTTAATTATTTAAATTAATAATTCCAGCTTTTTTTGAGGAAAATATTTTCTGAGGCCAGAATTCCTTTTATATTCCATCTTGCAACTTGCACCACAAGACTTCAGCAAATTAATGGGTGTGTTATTTTAACAGACAGATTAAGAAACACTCATGAATGTAGGTCAGCAAGTATTATGTTGGAAAAAAACCTTGGCACAGAACTCAGAGTCTCCATTGCCAGCGCTGCCAAACCCACAGGCATCAGAGTCATCAAGAACAGCCTAAACCCCAGGATTTTCTTAAAGTGTTACTTCATTTTACTTGCTTTATGGAATTTGAGCCTTGGAACGTTACATTTTCCATGTTCTCTAACCACAAAACCAGTACATTTTGCAGTGAGCAAAATACTCCATGAGAAGGTGACAGTACAAGCTGATCTAAATTATTGTAGGCCTTGTACACACCTACACTCAAATAATTGTAAAGGCTCCTGCCTCTGAAGGACCATATTATAAACAAATACACACATAGATAATGCACATCATAACTTTTCCTGTACAAAGCATCTCTCTTATGAGAAGGTCTACAACCAAAAGGGAACAAAATCGTAGCTCTAGAAACATTCCTTTGGTCCATAGTGCCAGAAGGCAGCTCTCCCCATTGCCTTCAAACCCACACTGTTCATTTCAACTGCCTCAGTTCTATTATTCCAAGGTGAAATAGGGATCACAAGCAGAGAATTGATCTGAAGAACCCCCCAAAACAAAACAAAGCATAATGCAAACCAACCAAAAGGTTAACAGGAAGCTACTTCAAATGGCTCTCCTGCTAAAAGACTTTAAAACACCCAGATTCAACAGGAAAACCTTACTGAGAACTCCACAGTGTCCCACACCACTGCAGTGATTCCCATTCTGATCTCCCAAAGCCTCTGAACAAAGGCTATGTAAGTTTATGTTACAGTCATTCTTTAGTGACATTTGTCTAATATATTAACTTTAGCCTTCAGTATTTTAAGACCATGCCATAATCAGCTTATATATTTCCAGTGTCACTTCATCATAAACAATAACTATTGCATAAAAGTAGTTATTAATTTCTACCATTCTATTTATACTAAAAAGTTTTATGTTAAACAAAACTCTTACCTGTTATAACTGATCCATCAGATCCTGGACCATTTCCCAGTGACTGGAATTCTGTTAAACTTAAAGCTCCAGAACTATCATCACCTAGAGACTGGGACAGGTCTTGAATGTTCTCCATATCTTGTAGGAACTCTCCAGATAAAGGGCTGTCTATATCCTCCTCCTCCAAGGGAGTAAGGGGATAGAGCTGGTTTTCAGTGTCCACCATTTTGATCAAGTAGAGCAGTCACTTAAACTTCTTTTTACTGGTGAAAGAATAATTTTTTAAAAATTCAGATACTTAAAAAAAAATTTAACCAGTTGCAGCACACTGAATACAGGATTTCTAATCCGAAAGTGAATTATTATACAAAATTCTACTGCTTTGGAAGCTTTATGCAACATGAATCATCAAGAGCACAGGGTGGGGAGAATTCCCCAGAAGACTTCAAGATGAATGAAAGTTATGACAAGGTCAATCTTGGTAGTTTTCTCTCCATTGCTGAGAAAAGTGTTTCTACAGAAGGCATTATGCACTTCCCACCAAAACTTATAACAAACATCAATATTCTAGTCACTCTTCTTGAGCAGGAAAAATAAAGGCGATGCTGTCATCATTACTAAGTTGCCATCTCATTCTACAAATACCATTAGTACAGATCTATTTGCCAAATTTCTTTGAAACAGGATAGTTTTAACCAGAAAAGGAAAATAATATCTATGCCATATAGTGCAGCAGGCAGGAATATGTAGGAGAGTAAGTATGGGAATTGATCTATGATTTCCAGTTACAGACAACAGGAATATGACTGTACCCACTGTGCTGGTGGGTGAGAGTTAGACACACAGCATGGATAAGCCCAGTAACACCTGGAACTAACTGTGCTGTTTGCTCTTTGTTATCTATTCAAGTCCCTCACATAACCAGAACATACTCAGACTCAGAAAAGAGAAATCCCTTGTATGTAATTTGTGAAAATAAAGTTAAATTCCTCTCTGTGTGATATATCTATTTGGTGATAGGGGAAAAGCATAGAGAAGCCTCCAGCAACCCAAAGGAGACTAATCAATTTGTCTCCCTAAGGAGCCATTAGCAAAAAGAAGAGAGGAACAGCTGAGGATATGATTGGCACTGCTCCACCAGTGTGGTCTCCATGAAGCTCTCCTGGGCTAAACCAGTTGTTCACAGCACAGAAGGATTGTATTCCTCTGCAGACGCTCAGCCCCAGGATAGCTGGGGTGGTTCCAGTAGGCACTGGGCTTCTTGTACCAGTGCTCCCTGCTGAATCACATACACATATCTCCAAGTACCACTTCTTCATCCAGCATACATATTTTTAAAAGATTAAGCAAACACTGAAGTCTACCCTCAACCGAAATAGGCATTATCTGTCAGGAAAGCAAAGGAAAGGCCTGAGAGCTGACCTCTGAACATGTCAAAAGCTGCTTGGTATCGCCCAAACTGCACGGTACCTTTCTACGTTTACAATAAATATGTAAAATTCAGCAGCCTTTTTAGCGACATTTCTGTAAAAACAACCTAATAGCTAGTGAAACATAAATGGAGTGCTTCTTGTTTTAACTATTAAATTACATACTCTTTTGTACTTTCAAACATGACAATTATATTACAGCCATTTAATCATTAGCGCTCTTGTCAATGATTAACTGGTACTTAAGCAAGCATGGCAACAACATAATTTCTGAAGACTCAAAATATACTAATATTCACAATACTGACAATTGATTTTTTTTATAAGCACAGAAGATCTACAAGTAATATGCCTAGTATTTATGTAGTAAACTGCCTTCTGGCTTCTCTTTTGTTCCGTGCATGTTTACACATGAATATGCTTTCACTGGCAGGTTTCCTATAATATGCACTGATCCTTGCCTGAATGAAAAAAAGCTTCTAAAATAGAAAGGGTAATGAGTATGAAGCTCATTTAACAGTCATAGAGAGAATTTTGCTTTACAAACAGCTCTGTACATGTTACAACAGTAGATGTAGTAGATGCAGCATGATGATTCCATTCAAAGATCTGTGTCTCCTAAGTATTTACAAAAATTCTGCGCCACAAAGACATTGGCAGAGGATTTTCTCAGTTTCCCATACAATACTTTAGCCTCCATAACCCCTTTCTTATCCCCAAGTACCAACACACACATAAACTGAAAAAATGAGAATAGAACATAGAAAAATAAGGACATAATTTCATGTAATTATGGTTTTAAGGTTAAACAGGTTTTACTCTCTCCCGTACTGTTATCTCTTAAATATGTCTATTTTCACAAGAAGTCCTTTCCCACCACCTCACTGTGAATACCCACTGAGTAACTTACCTATAAACCTGAAATCAGTCCCAAAGAAATCAGTCAGGTTGTTAAAGAAAAACACCTCTACATGCAGCTATCAGTTATTTGCTTCATTTTTGGAAAGGGATGGAGGCATACTGAGCCTCCAGCCCTTCCACATTTAATACTTGCCACACCAGGGATAATCTCTGTGAGGAAACAGGTCTCTGAGATGCAAAGGTCTCTAGGAAGCAGTAACAAAGTCTGATCTTACTGCATAAACAAATTGATCGTGTAAAGGGCTTGCTTGCAAATACCAGGGTTAAAGTTAAAACAGTCATTACCTCTAGGTCATTTTGAGAATGCTGGGGCTGAAAACAGCACTTGTAAACTCGTGATTGCAATAGATATTTTTAGAAAACTTCATTGGATAGGAAGAGACTTGAATGTGTAAGCTGTAGAATATTTCCAATATCCTGATTCAACACAAAAAAGAACAGAAAACAGGATTTGGTACCTACAGTGTGACACCCAGACTCCCACCTGGGAAAGGATGCATATTTTCTCATTTATCACATGACAATTGATTCGGTTTTCATAGTTTGTAACTTTACATACTTGTACTATTTTTTATTTTAAAAAGTATTAATTACCTAAGTCAGGGAACATTTTCTATGCATGTGAAGAAAAATTTTTGTAAGGTACCTTTCATCAAGACTGCCAGTTGCACACCCCCCCTCCAAAAAAAATCACTCAGAAAAATGTTGTATTTCTTCCCTTTACTCAGCTGTACTCCAAGATACCATATGCAACTTATAGGTATCCTTGCCTTTAAAAGAAATCAAAATTCACATACCCTAATTTTGAAAATTGACAGCAAAGTTGTAAAGTCAGGATCTTAAAAGTCACATGAGGAAAAATTCTATGCAACCTTGATTTGAATTCTCTCCCCAGCCCCTGGCAGGTGAGTGAGCAAGTGGGGCTTCGTTGCCTCCTGGGGTTAAGCCCAGACAAAATGACAAAAACAACATGGAGATGGGTTTTGTTGGTTTACATTCCTCAGCGAAACTCAAGGAGAACTTACTGAGCTAGGAAGCTGTGTTTCTTTGGACTCAGGATTTTCTGTCACAGTGGATTTTAAATTACATTGGCTAGTGTATGTTACAGATCAGATTCTCTGAACAGGACCGCTTCAACCCTCCTCAACCCTTTTAAATGTGACTGACCTTCCTGCTTTAAACAATTCAGCTGCTTTCTAGACCTTCAAGACTATATATCCACTGTTTCCCCCAATGCTTTTTCATTTATATAACACATTTATTATACACTAAATAGTTTTAAAAATTTGTTTTGCCAAGATTACTGTTTAAGAAGTAACTGATAATAGGGCAGCAACAAAGTTATTCAGGAGATAATGAAACTGTTTCTTTCAAATATCATACCCTCTCAATTTCACACAACATATGCAATTAATAATGGAGAAAAAACAACAAAGAGGAAATTAATTTTCAACAAACAGAAATAAGAGAGGTAATTCATCTCACCTAATGTCAAACAGCTCACTTAACATGTTTGGGTTGAGTGAAGCTCAGTGGAATTTCCAGAGCCATGACTGATCTTCGAGGCCATGATTATACACTAAAAACGTGGTACTTTTTAATCCAACCACTTCCCTGATCCAGTTCACTGCAAAGCCTTACAAATATTAGTGTTGGCTCAATGGAGAGAGTAGAAATAAGCGGCTGGGAAGATGGGTACACGTGCTGCATGGCACAATATAACTGCATGTGCAGCCTGAATCTCCTCTGCAGAATCCAGTGACTGTGTGGACAGGCTGGGTCTGCAAACCAGCCTTTGCACTGCCTGAAGTGAAAAAGCCAATGCCTCTTTCATCTCTTGTGAGAAGTGAAAATTGCTTTACAGATAAGACAGCACCTCTATTAGATTAAGGGGTATTACCATCTTTTGGCAAGGCTATGGAACTGTCACGCAGGCTACTGTGGGTACATCCCATAGATACTCACCTTCCAGCAGTAAAATTGCCACGGAAATCCAGTAATGCCTGAAGATCATTTACTCTAAGGTGACACAACATGCTCCAATAAATAAATAACAGAAATAAAATTAAAGCTTCAATGCTAGAAACTCAAGCTGAGAGTAGAATCTAGCTAGATTCTAGCTCAAAGACAGACTTCAGCTGCTTGTAAAGAAAAAAGCAACATCCGAGCATCAAGTGGCTTTCTAAAGGAGAATTTTGAATTCAACAAACCCCTCAAGATCATGGTAACTAGGAACTCCATTCAGAATACTTTATATTTCCACTGACTTGATATTAGACAAGAAAACAGATTTCCCCATATTTCATCCCCACCATTAGACTAGTCAGCCTGTGTCAGACAGCACAGCTGCAGACGTAAGGAAAGACCGCAGCTCCCGGGTATGGGCGCAGTGAGATCTGAAGCCTGTGTTTAAAGGAGCCCCTGCAATCCCTTTGGCAGCAGGAGCCAGATTGGATTCATCAGCAGCAGGACAGGAAGGTTTTGCAACCTTTGCCTCCAGGCTCCAAAGACAAGACTTACAGGTCTATCACCTCAAGTTTACACCTACCTGCAATCATGCTTGCTTTCTTCCACACAAATGGATGTATCAAACATGGCATTACTCAAATTTGCATAAAGGACCTTCTGATAAAAGTAAATTCCCATATTGTAAAGAGTGGAGACTGAGGTGTTGTTTGAACTGCCTTCCAGCTCAAATAGTTTCAAGTCTGCATAGAATGCCAGCATGACTCAGATTTTTTGGTTGGTTGGTTGGTTTTTTTCTCCTCTAAATGCGAGTTTTCACATCTAAAAAGTAAATGCTTTGGAGGTTTCTGTAACTGGGAATAGGAAGACTTGACTTTTTTCTAGTGAATGCTGAACTGAAACTAAAGTCAGAAATGGCTGTGTGTCAAAGATTTCAAATTGCTTAAATCTAAGTATGGTGAATTCTTTAAAGGGCTGTCTGCTCAGGACTTCAGAATAAGTCAAGAGTAACATAAATTAACAAACCATATAATACTATACCCAGGGTTATTGAAAAACCTGTAATGTCTTCCTTCAATTTACTGTTTTCTTCAAGAAGTGTTTTTGGAGAGGTCTTTCTTGCTTTGAGTATTTTGAATTCCTAGGTTTTTTTATTTTTTAACTATATTATAACCCAGTCTGAAATTTACACAGTACCAAGCCCAAGCAAGCATTGCCAAAGACTCAAGTGAAAAACTTTGTGTTAAAAAAGTCTTTTTTTCTTGCTTCAACTTTTATAGTCCAGATACATGGAAGGTCTAAAAACTTCTGTTTGTAATGGTGTCTGTTTCTATTTTTATAATCAAACTGACTATCTGCCTAATCTATAGAATCAAGCTACTACTGTTAATATGGTTTTTTTACAAACCTGCCTGTAAAGTAGTATCAGGGAAGATTATTCAGTTTATTACATTAGTTCCTAATGCACTTAAAGCAAATATTCATATTGCAGTTCATAATATCCAGTATTTTTGAGGCAGAACCACTAAAGAAAGTACATTTTATTAACAAGAGATTCAAAAGGACTTGAACCTACAAACAAGAAGAATTTATTTTCTGCAAGAAACTGAGCCACGGCATCATCTTAGTAACCTCTATGTTATAGAGTAGTCTGTGTTCTCTGCCATGTGCTGCCTCTCAGGTTCACTACAGTTCCACCAATACTGCTCATAGCTCACCAGAACTTCTAATGAAAACCCCACTCCACTGTTACATTTACAGCTTTGCACTTCCATCACACTCCCCCTTTTCCTTTCCTCTCCCAAATGAATCCTCAGGTTTTGCTCTTTATCCAATCCATTTCAATGTCCGTTTCTCTTCAAGTCACAGCTATACTCCAGTCAAATTATTCCATGCTTGAGGAAGATCCAAAAGATTACATGTGCTAATCACAACAGTTTGTGCTTCAAAGTTCTACAGAGTCTAAAGCCTCTGTGACAACACCTGACAGGCCATGAAGCTGACAGAACATGCTGGGTGTGTGTGCTGAACACTGACATGTGGAGACCACAACTGCTGAGAACAGGAGATCCGGTGCATCATCTAAGAGGCTGCTCCTGCTGCATGTACATCAAAAGCTGGGGGTTGATTTATGATTGATATTTGAACCAAGGAGAGGTCACATTCAAACATGACACACATATATTTGCTATTTGATCCAAGAGCCAAGGTCACATTCACACAAATGTGTCATCTGAGTATTTGCTTTATTTTTACTGCTTTGTTGATGAACTTAAAGCTATTTTACTTTCCTCACATGACCCAGAAACTCCTTACCAATTTATTTGGTGTGTATTGAAAACTCCTTGCCCATTAACTTGGAAGTTGCCAGGTTTTTCTAAGTTTTGCAATACTGTATAAATGTCTGATGAGCTAATTACATAAGCCATGATTTTGAATTGATTAACAGTTAGGGACACCTTAATTTCAGAGATCAGAGCTCCAATTGAGGCTAAATCTGATTGTATGGTATGGCTGGCATTAAGAGAATTAAGAAAAAGGAACAAACCAAAAATCCCACAAAAACAGCATCTTATGAACTGCAGGCATAGATTAGATGTCCTAAGCCATTGTCAGGTTTTTTTTTTTTTTCTAAAATTAATATGTATCAGTCAGTTTGAGTGGCGAAGTCAAAGTTGATTACAACACGTACAGCATTTACAAACAGCCCACGCATTTGCCCCAGCATGCTGCTCACTGGGAACCAGATCCTTAAGACTGAATTGGAATGCTGCAATTGTTTCCTTATACATGTGATTACTGCATCTCAGATTATGAAAAGCGCGTGCTAGACAATTTTTTAACTATACCCTGATATTCTACAGACACCTCATTTATTGAAGGACACAGACATCTGAGAGAAACAGGCAGATAGAATTTGCATTTTAAAGCGGTGCCTAAATGATTATCTCCAATATAATCAATTCCTGAAGTAAATAAAACGTAAACCCCTTGCTAAGTCTCTTGCAGAATACATTTTCACTACATATGGTAAAAATAAACTTCATAAGGTAGCAAATTAAAGACATCTGTGCAACTGAAATTGGCAATTAAAATTATAATCTAATACACACAGATGCAGTGCAAGGCAAATTTTTTGTCATATTGATGGTGCTGCTACATAAACCTCTCACTCAGAAGATTTACTCGCTCACATGCTTGATAAAAACACCCAAAACCAAATAAACCCACAAAAACATAACATACATGACTGTTTTCTCAAGGAAAACATAATTACTTTTAACTTTAAGCATAACTGTCTAGTAACTCTTCCTTACACATGTGAAAATTCAGACATACTATATTTATGAAAAGAAAAAGCCAATTGCCACTAATTTAAAGTCAAACAAACACTTGGATGCACTTTCTGAAACTGATGGTATTTCAACAATATTTAGGGTTCATGTGGAAGTACAGACAACTTCAAACGTATTCTTACAAAACAGGATATAGATATCTGCAGACCTTTATGTGTGATAGCAAGTGGCATATATTTTTGATAATAACATTATTTAGTATGTTATCATAATATATATCATATATATTATAACATAACATATAGCAGTAACATTCTTTAGAAATTAAAATCCTCGCTGTTAAAAATACTTGTCTTTAGCTGAAATGTCATAAAAGAAGGATAAGAAAAAGTGACATAATCTTTTGTTTTCTGAGCATATTTAACCTTCCTATATTATTTCAACCTTGCTTATTCTTCAAGAGAAGAGCAAAGGACTGTTCCTATGACATAAGTACTTCAACTGCATACAACCTCATTCAAGGCTACTCATTGTGTTTGACAGATGCCAATTAATTTTGAGTTTATTGACTGGCAATGAAATTTTTGCAGCTGCATATGGTTTTGTGAGTTTAAATAGCACCATAAAAGTTTGGGAGCACTGAGGCAATACCCAGATTTGAGAACTACCATTCACACAGGTGTTTACTATTTCCCCCTGTGCACATGGCACCCCCAAAGCACCACAAACATATTGTGGCTGCTTCAGCCTGAGCTTGCTTGTCTTCCTGTGCTGGCTGGAAATTGAGAGGTCAAAGAGAACAGACAATTGCTGAATTCATATTGCATCACTTCCTCAGCAGGGTCAATAATGTGTTTTCCTTTCTTCCTCCCAGTCACCACCTTCCATGAAAATGACAGAACTTTAATGCTTTTGCAGCCATTACTGCTCTTTCTAATTTGAGAAGATTTGCAGGTTTAGAATTATTGGGCAGGGGGCACAGGACAGCAGACCATACTGCATATACCTGACAGATAACTAGACCAGATGAGGTGAGAAAACAATCCTGAAAATTGCTCTCAGTTTTGGAGCAAAACTCTTCCAAGACTGATCTGGACATTTGCCTGCACTACCCCCTAATTCTTGCAGACATCTTATGGCAACATTCTTCCTGAATAAAGAGATATTGTTTTGGAACAAAACTGTCAATCTAAAAGGAGAGAAAAAAAAAAAAAAGATAAATTAAAATCACTTAATGCAACAATTTGAAAGGTGTGTTTAGCATTCTGATTAAGATTGTGAAAAGTTACATTTGAGTCTCTTACCTGCGATTTAGTGATTAGGCCTTACAACCTCCCATTTTTAGTGGGACTAAATTTTGACTGGATTTTGACTTAGATAAAACTTCTCCATCCGACAAACACCAAGATTTTGCCACACTGATCTCATTACACATGTCCTGCTCAGAAAATAGAAATAAAAAAAGCCCACAAACGTGCATCTGTACCTTTTCCTACAAAAGCTCTCCTCCTTAAGGCCAGTATTCCTTTAAAAGCGACATGAAGTTTTCTCTTTTCACTTGTAAATTAAACTTCTAGCTTGGGCTCCTCATTGTTTTGGCTCAGGACAAAAGTCCAGTTGCTTTGGTATCTGATACTGCAATTTTGCTTCCAGGATCAATAACAACAAAAAATATGTTTCTTCCTCAAGAATACTTCCTTTCAGTCACCAGCTCACTCCCTATCCCGAATCTCAGGTTACAGTCCTTGTCAATATTCTTTCAGTTGTCTTATCCCTCTCCTCTATCACCCATATCAAGCCATCCTCAAATCACCTCCTTCATCTCCTTGGTCCTCCAGTCCCCCATCTCAGCTCCTCCAGCATCTGCACAGCTGCACCCGCCTCACCATCTGCAACTCCTCGCATGATTCATCACCAAACATAACAGACCAGGATTATTCACTGTTTGAAAAGCTACAGTGGAATTTACATCTGTTTTTGGAAGACATTCAAGAAGCCTGAATTCGCCTTCTTAGCAGAGAACACCACCACTGTGTATTTTCAGTGGTTTTATTTCACTGATAAACTTTATTCCCTTGTGCAGACATAGTAACATGACTTATGTGATAAATTAAATTCAGCTTAACAGAGGGATTTAGATCCTTTAAAAAATAATGACCCTCAAACAAAATATTACAGATTTAGGCCTATTCTGCTTGCAAGTGTTGTTTTGAAAACTGAGTAATTTCAATAAGACAGCTTTTATACACTTCTACCTGCACATAAAAATCCAGTGTCTTCTGTAACTAGCACCTGAAGTTGTGTAGTTTACTTATTCTTTATTGTGCTACAATGTTACTCATTCATTAGAAATATTTTTACAGGCTCTTGTTGCTCAGCTATTACATTTAAATAAATAAACAAATGAAACCTGCTAAAAATAAACTAACTGCAATTTAATGTCATGCCACAACTCAGAGTGGAATGTGAAACAAAATGCTTTCGCTTTTTGTTGCTGTTTTTTTTTTGTTGGCTTTGGTTTGGGTTTTTGGGTGGTTTTTTTTGGTTAAGAAAAAGTCTTTCAGTTGTATTCTGACAATTCAGACATCCCTATCTTTAAAAATTTTTCTTTATGTTAATGTATCATGGAAAAACAAAGTTTACACTGAGTTAGCATTACTGACAGGAGCCTTGGCAACAGACATGAATGCAATTAATCTACATTTTTTGGCAAATGGACATCAAGTACTTGTGCTTGCAAGCTCCTGACGTGTCAGATAGAGGATATACTTGGGACACATGACTTCACAGCTCTAAATCAGGTCACTCACTACAGTGTACAGATCACAAGCCTCACACTCCTGCATGATCAAAAAGTGGCAAACTACAACCAATCAGTTTCCTGCCATGTTTTCCTTGCTCATCCTCTATGACGTGGAAGGTATCTGGTGCCCAGTTTAACAGCAATACCAGCCCAGCTGTACATCTGCCACTCCGCTCCTTTTAACCAAGGAAGCATCTGAACTGCAGAAAGGTGGTCAAACAGCTCCTTTCACTGAATCGCTAACACAGGAGAACCACAGACAGCTCCAGAGACCTGAGCACACCCAACCGGGATGGACAGAGGCGTATGGATGGGAGAAGGAAAGAAGGAGCCTAGATCAGATCCAGCCACGCTGTGTAGCCACACTTCTTGCTGTAGCCCATCTTTGCAGTGCTTTCAGTAACCACTGAGAGGACATCCCATTCTTTTTTGCATTTATGTGTTCATTCATACACACACCCCCCCCCTTGCCATGTAAAAGAGAAATAAAATAAATGATAGCTGCAAATGAAACAATTCCACATTCTTAGAGGATAATCACTATTACAATTTCATGGGATTTATTACAGGATTTATAATCTTGAGAAAATGCAACCCCTTGTAAATTTGGTTAGAATGACAGCAGCTTAGTATGCTGAAAGTGAGGTGCCCAGAATATATATTTATCTTGAAAATTTGACAGCTGATTGAAAATATTGGCCTGTTTATGCACAGTTACATCTGTAGATCTCCAGCACAGAATGACAGGTACAGCTGCGCTTTGTCCAGAGGCAGTAACCCTGTGCTGCTTGTCTCTTACTTATCTAGGTACTAAAGCTTGTCTCTTACTTACATAGGTACCAAAGCTGCTACCCGATTTGATCACACTGGCCTGCTTAACTGCACACAACATATCCTTTTTCCTGAGGTGGGCAAGAATATATAAACTTGTTATATATATATATGTATACACATATATATAGCTATTTTGTAATCTTCCACTGAAAACTGCCAACGAGCCAACAGTATTCACTTATGACCCGTGGGCTGCAATTAATTGTATTTTAACATCAGAGTATAGGAATTAATTGACAGCTGTACTGGAGGATTTCTCTGCTCTGTTGGACAGACTGTCACGAGGCACTAATAAACAAGAGCCTCCAAAGCAGCCTCCTGACACAACACCCACATTCTCCCTCCTCCTCCCCCACAGATCTAACTGGTTCCACATTATATTCTTCAGCCTTACTACTCCAGGGAACATTTTCCATATGTGCTGAATAAAGATGCCAGAGAGTTTGGTTTGGTTTTGTTTGGTTTTGCTTAATGGAAGCCTGCCCCATGACTCCAGTGTCAGGTACTTTGTACCATTCTTCCTGAAGCAGTAACACTGACAGCAAACATCATCAGTAATTCAAGTCTTCACTTTCAAGTAAGGTTTTGCAAATAAGATATGAGCTGTTCTTACCTTCTGAACATTCATGTTCAGTGGTTTGTTCTGTGATTTGTTATATCAATAATTTCCTGTAAATAATTTTTAAAACAAAACAGGCATGTAGCACTTATTTGTGTAACAAAACAAAACAAAGAATGGCAATACAAGCCTATATTCAGGTAATAGAACTTTGCATAACAGTGCTGGATGGATGGATATACACACCAAAACATTAAGACCTGCCTCCAAATCTTAATCACAGGCTGTAGAATAGTTCCAAATGGTCCACTTTTATGACTTTTTTTTGTTGTTAAATGTAAATAATATTAAGTCATTGCAGTATTATTTTTCCATTTAAAATACATCAAACTCTAAACCATTCACCATGATAAGTTTTCTCAGCTTCAGGATGCTATTACTCAAAAATGAGTAAGGATTTGCTCAACCAGCATACCAAACAGCAGCTCTGGTTTCCTTCTATGTACTTCTCAACAAAATAAAAACAAACTAATGAGATACAACTATATGAAATATTAAAATATTAGAGTAACTTGCTTTCACATGTATTTCATCTGCCTGGAAACATGCCAAAGAGCTGTACAACCTCAGTACAACTTCAGCGCACTGCTCTGAGTTCCTCAAGGCAGACACATTTTGGAACAAGTTTCTTCTACTATTTGGAAAGATTTAGCACATAATGTCCCAGTTTATACATCTTTTAAAAACCATGACAGTGTATCAGCATTTTTAGAAAGGGATAGGTAATTTGCCAAATGCTTGCCAATCTCTCCTACTTTTAGTGTTTCCACAGGCATGAGACAACTTTAACTTAAACCATTACATTTAGATGAATACAACACTACAGAACAAACTATGCCTCTTTGGTAGTTTACATCTTTCTAAAGTGTAAAAAATTTTAACACCATACACACATTTAAGACTCAGCAAAGATGCACACAAACCAGTCACATCACAACTCAAGCCTCAGTCAGGGTTGACGTGCCCAGGAGCTGTGTGGTTTATAATCTGTAGTAATGTGTGCATGAGAACTCCTTCACTGGACACACAAATTACACTTCTGAGATATTTAAAGATACATGCAATGCACTTATAAATAAATATTGTTTCATAAGCAGAAACTATGAGAGGTGGTATGAGGAAGTAGAGTCAGATTTGGCAACATCTCAATGCCACATGCAATCTGGTCACACAACAGTCTCCTCATATTACTTGAGTATCTTTAAAACATGTAAAATATCACACTCTTGGAGAGATTAAAGTTTTGAGGATTGTGATGATGAACAGACTAACCTTACCAGGCTTTCTGCTTCAGTGAAAAATTCAGCCTTCTACTTCATAAAATGTCATTCAATATTTAATTTAACAGACCTGGTATTGTAAATGTAGGCAACTTAATGGGAAGAAATGACGATGTTTGACTTAATTCAGAAGGCTAAATTATTTTTTATTATAACTATGTTAAAATACATTAATATACTATATAAAAGGAGGATACTAAAACTACATACTCCTTTTTCTGATTTTATCTTTAACTCTTCTCGTGACTCTCTTGAGAGTCTACAGCCCCAGGTGGGTTGGATTGGCCATCAGGCTCAAACAACCCTCACCAGAATCTAATCAAGCACTCACTCCAGGTAAACAATTCTCCAAACACATTCCACATAGGAAAAACAAGGAGCAGAAATAGAAATTGTTTTCTCTTTTTTCTCTCTCTGTGCACCTCTATGAAAAATCCTAAGAGGGAAAAAAATGTACTTGCCACAACCTGGTCCTTTGAAATGCTAAGCACTCTACTTCTAAAATATTAAGAATTCAGAATTCTACTGACTAGCACCTAAGACAGCAGTATCAGGCTATATGGAAGTTTTACTTTGTTCTCCTGATTGGGCTACTATTTTCTGTTTATCAATTATTTATTGCCACTACATGCTCAGATTTCTCTCTTTGTCATTTGAATATACATTAATCATTCTTTACAGAGATTCTGTGCCTAATCCATGTATGTACTTACCCCTTCAAGCAGCATCTTGCAAGGCTGAAACAGAAGTTGTTTTCCAGAATTTCTTCCCCTTCCATTTCATGTGCATATTGATGATAACAAGCAGTTCTTCATAAATAAAAAGCTGCTGACATTCTTTAAAAAAAAAAAAAAAAAGTGTCAATAAAATTTCCCAGGGCTTATTATACTGATTTTACATAGCTAAAATGTAATATAACTTAATAAAAATATTTCTTCATGCTTCTTCTAAAAAACACCCAAAACTTTCATTTCACTTGGGCTACGATATTTTCTAAATGACTGAGTTTTTTAATATGTCCCTAATTTTACATCAGGACCACACTGACATCTAGCTAACTACGGAATATAACTGGTATATCCCAATATAATTCAGATTTTTTTTCAAAAAGAATTCAAAACTCAACTGAGAACACTATAGTGACAGTCCTGTGCTATTTTAATTATCTGTTGTAGAGTAAAATACTTTTACTCTAAAGAGCATTCTCACAAAGTCTTTCTGTGGAATTACTTACAGTAGTTATAGTTTCTAAGGTGCACACACAGCCCCATGAGATGTCTTTGTAATTGATTTTTATTTTGAGGATTTACATCTCAAAGGTAGAGATTTTGTTTTTATATACTTTATAAGGCCTGTGTATATATATATATATATATATATATATAAAAAGCATACATAGCTAAAAAATATCAGGCAAATTAGAGATGCAGAGAGATTTTGAAAAAGTGGATTAAAAAAAAGTTTAAATTCCAAAGTTATGTAAGAAAATATGCTTGTGCATTTAATAAATATGACTTCAGCTTCATTTATTTTCCAAGATAAGTATGGTGTTCTCTGTTTTTTCCCTTGCAAAAATATGACATGTGCAATAGAAGCAGAACTCAGAACCCAAATCTCATCAAGAAAGCTATAGAAAAGTAAGGACAAGAATAGAGTTGTTTGCAATTCTGAAGTACAAGCTGCTTCTGAAAAAATAGTAAGAAAAGTATGTTTCCTTGCCTGCTTTGGGACAACAGTGAGCATTATAATACATTCTTTAGAACAAGATTAATATCTCAGGTCATATATCCTACTCTCCTGTAGGACATTATTGTCCCTTATATTCTTATAACATTCTGCACATGAACTATTACAAGCATAACAACACAAAATCACAACTGAAGCCTAACCCTCTCTCCATGGTTTAGAATTCATGATACCCTTTATGAAGACTACTACTATTAACAGAAAATGAGGACACTAAAGAACTACTGAAAAGCAAATTACAAACCCACCAGGTGTTTCCAATAGGTAGCCAAAACTCCATATGCACCTGACTGTAGAGGATGACAGTCAATATAAGGCACCAACAGCTTGATAAGAATGTTTTTTTTGGACCATACTAGGAGTTCCTTCCAAACATGGGAAAAGACAGCAAGCATGCTGTCTGGGGAGTTCCACAAATCTCCCATAAGCTCTGCATACTCTCATCCTTCCAATACACTACATTGTATTACTTGAAATTCCCAAAGTTGCCACTCAAAGTCACCACGAGCTGATGGCTGCTCGGTAGCTCATGCCAGCCAACAAAATTATGATACTGGTTCAGGTTTAGCAGACGTGTGACCACATCACATGAACCACAAGTGCCTCAGTTCCAGCACGAGACCAGGTAGCAGCCTCAATGCTAAGTCAATGATTTAGGATTAACAAAGGAAATCGTTTTTGCAGCTGATCCATTTTGCTGCCTGCAAAGCAAATTTTAATAGGTGAGCAGTGCCAGATGAGAAATCTGTGCATGTTCTGTCATACAAGGAGTTCGACCACGATTTTCCTTCACAACAAAACTTATGCAACACCTTTATTAGTGCAGTACTACTAAGACACCCAATGCCAAAAGTGCCAAACATTATCATTCCAGATAATCCTGTGTGACGAATCCTGCGCTCATACTACTTCCATCAGGGAGCTTAGGAACAGCTTCCCGTATCATTGAGTGAGACTGGGTCAATCTTAATATAAGTACAAGGCAACACCTTTTCACACTCCTTTCCCTTGTTACTGCTGGAATGCTTTTTGAAAAGCAAGTATCCAGCTCCACAGGGACAACCAAGAACGCGGCAAACCACAGAATTAAGGCCCGGAGGCGTTCCTGACCTGCTCCTGGTTTCAGGCCAGAGGACCCTCCTGTGGCCAGCCGCCCGGGCAAAGCACAACCCGCCCGCCTGAGCCAGGCCAACAGCGGGAACCTCCAAGCACGCACTTTCTGCCCAGTGCCCGAGCTCGTTCCGGGGTAAGGGCAACCCAGATGTTCCATTTAGGAGACACGACAGTTGCCAACCAGCCCCTCGTGTGACAGCCCCTCGCACTGCCCCCTTCTCTGTTCCCACCTCAGCGCCCTGAACTCCCGCTCCCCGGAGGCTCCCCGGGCGGCTCTTTACCTGCGCCGGGCCGGCTCTGCCCGTCCCGCAGCTCCTCGGCCCCGTTCCCGCAGCCGGGGCGGGCGCCGCTCCGACCGAGCAGCGGGAGCCGCTACAGCATCTCCCCGGGCCGGCTACCTCCTCCTGCCGCCCGCCGCCGCTCCGCCGAGGGCTTCGCACCGCGGGGCCGGGAGATAAGTAACAGCGAATAGCACGGGAGGGGAGGAGAAGAAAGACAGGTCATTAGCAAAGCCGCCGCCGCGTTAGCGAGCCGGGGGCGTCACCCAATCCCGGGCGAGCGCTCCCGCCTCCTGCCGCCGCCCCGGCCGGGACACGGGCACGGCGTGGGTAGAGGCCGCCCCTAAGGCAGTACCGTGCATCGCTGCCACGCGCTGCGCAGGGCGGGGCCGGGCCGGACCGCGTCCCGGCTGCCGGCGGGGAGGGAGCGGCAGCGGGGAGGGAACGGGAACGGGAGCGGGGCGGGACCGGCCGGTGACAGGTCCCGGAAGTGAGGTCGGTACACACCTCCCGCCGCGGCCGTGCGCCATTGGCGGGGCGCGGGCGGCCCCGCTCCCCTCACACCCCTCGGTGCCCTCACACCCTTCAGTGCCCGTACACCCCTCGGTGCCCTCACACCCTTCAGTGCCCGTACACCCCTCGGTGCCCTCACACCCTTCAGTGCCCTCACACCCCTCAGTGCCCTCACGCACCTCAGTGCCCTCACACCCCTCAGTGCCCGCACACCCCTCAGTGCGCTCACGCACCTCAGTGCCCTCACACCCCTCAGTGCCCTCACGCACCTCACGCACCTCACACGGCTCACTGCCCTCACACCCCTCATTGCCCTCACACCCCTCACTGCCCTCACGCACCTCACGCACCTCACACCGCTCACTGCCCTCACACCCCTCATTGCCCTCACACCCCTCATTGCCCTCACACCCCACACTGCCCTCACACCCCACACTGCCCTCACTCCGGTCACTGCCCTCACACCCCACACTGCCCTCACACTCCTCATTGCCCTCACACCCCTCACTGCCCTCACATCCCCCTACTTCAAACTCCTCATTGCCCTCACTCCCTTCATACACTTCAGACCCCTCACAGCCCCCGGCCCAAGTTCCGTCCGAGCCCCCGGCTGTGTATCGGGGGACGGGGCTGAGGGGCCGAGCCCGAGCCCCGGGACGCTGGGCCGGGGCGCACGGAGCCCCGCGGCCGGAGGGGCGGCGCGGCTGCGCGGCCCCGGGGAGCGCCGCATGCCTGAGGGACGGCCGTGGCTGCGCCCGTCCATCGCTCCACGAAACGTTTCTCAAAATCATGTAAGTGCGTGTTTGCCTTCACGTTTGCGTTCCATGTGGGGAAGAAAAAAACCCAACCAACCAACTAACCAGTCAAAACCAAAATTTAATCAGGAACCTCACTTAATTAGTGAGCTGAGTAGTCAATGGCACAGTACCGGGATGATAAAACAAGACTCACTTCAGAGGTTTCCAGTGGGAAGTTAAATGAGGCCTAGAAAGGGAAGAGAGCACTGTTTTGGGGTTTGGTCCATAGCACAGTGAGCACTACACTTAATTCCATAGATTTCTCATAAATTTGGGTTTAGCACATGGCCCTGGACACCAGAGCACTCAGTGCAGAAACAACAGTGACCGTGGAGGCTGAAAAGCCCCCAGAGGCACGGCTCAGGACCAGCCAGCAAAAGGCAATATTGACCATGGAAAAAAGAAGATAACTAAAAGCCCTATATTGATTTAAAGTATTTCAAAGTGTTTCAAACTGGCTCTGGTCACTGTTCAACTTCTCAACCACCAGAGCTGCTCCACGGTCTGTCCCAAGCTGGGCCAACACCCTATGCCACAAGAATCAGTTGATTTAGCAGGTTAATACCCAGGTTTAACACCTACATATTTCATCACAGGTGAGGTGACATGATGCAAGTGCTGTAGTACAATTTTCTAGAGTAAGATGTTGGAATGGATGCAGGCTTTTGCCTGGGGAATATGCAAGTTTTGAGGGATTTGCCACAGTTGCCAGTGAGGGGCATGCCAGGCTGACTCAGCTTTTATCCACACCTCATCTTGTCCTGACTCACACACAAGTGCTGTCCCAAAGGCAGTAAAACACAAAATGTTTATTGGAATTCAAAATGAGTTGTGGGTTGTTTCCTGTTTATGAACTGTTGGCTCCTCAGCCTACACCAAACATGTAGCAAGCTCTGTCTGCAGCAAGGAGGGCTGTGTTACTCCAGGCATGGAGGAGAGTGCTCTTAACCCCTGTTCTGGAAGTGATTCTTCTAAAGAACTTGGAAACATTTTGTCCATGAAAATGACTGGTGTTGCAGAAAGCAGCAAAGGAGTAGAATCTATGCCACGCTTTAAATATTTGCACAGTAGACTGCAATAAACCATTTTGTACTGAAAGAGCTTTTAAAGTATAAATTATCGACAGTTACTGGATTGTGTAAATTTGTATCACAGTTTAAATCTTAATCCCATACTAAATATAAAAATCCATGAGCTATTTAAATGTGCAAGCTTTTAGAAATCAGAAGTTAGATTATTTACTAGGTTTTTAGCTGTAATAACCTTCAATTAATTTTATATTCTATTAATATGCAATAATCTTATTACAACTGCCTAACAGTTTGACAGTTGTGGAAGATGCAGCCACATTTGTGCAGTTGTTGATTTTCCATCTTTCCAGTAGCCAGCTGGCTTTGTCAGAGGCCTGCACAGCCACACACAGCTTTTCAAACACAAAACATTTTCATTTGCAAAAGAGAAATGCCTTTTCATTTATTTAAAGGCCAGATATGGAGTCTCTCATAACAATTCTGTGGGAGCAGATGAGCAGCTCCAAGTCAGCACAGACTCATTCAGAAGTTTGGGAGGACAGACCATAGCAGGGAAAATTGGCAGCGCCTTTGCCTCCTCCTCCAGCTACGGGCAGAATGCAGGAAGTGGGCTGGCCCTGCACTCAAATATTTGCTGTGGTTTCTCTTGCTGATTTGATGATAGAGATTTTAACAGACAATGGGCCTTGTTTTTGTTGGCTCATCGTGAAATACTTCCACTACAAAGTCGATAGAGCCATAGAGCCTTCCCATTTGAGTATTTATTTGAAGTGGGAACTGCAGAGACCTGGTACTGCAGCCAGCACGTTATCAGCTGAAATAGAACACACAGGGTTCTGTTTCTCTATTACTGCCTACTGAAGCCTTACAGAACTAACATGTACTAATGGAAAATTAATTACATTAATATTTGAATTATTCTTATTAAAAGAATAGAAGAGGCTGGACAATCACAAAGCAACAAGTTTTATGAGCAGAGGTCACTAGCAGAAGTCCAGAAACTGTCAGAGTGTAATTTGATTCTTTTTCTGTATAACTTTGTGCATGCTGGATCCTGCCCCTTTATGCTTGGTCAAAATATGTCAAAGTCAAAAGCCCCATGTAATAATGAATAGGAGAGGATTAAATCTGATTTATTTAATATACACAGTATGCAAAAAATTTTTAAAAGCACAGTTCTCTCTCATTAAATCAAACCCCTTAAAAAACCCCAAACAACAGTCAAGAAAACTGGTGAAGCAGAGGAGACCATTGAGATGTATCCACCCTGAGCTTTCCTTATGAAGCTCTCTCCCAGCATAGCAGTCTGGGTACAGAAATATCTGTGGTGCTTTGTTTTGCTGTTGGTTTTAGGTCAGGCTGGATTTGATGGCTGGTTGTTTTTAGATGCATGTCTCTCTCCTGGATTAGAACAAAGCTCTAAGGCTAAAGGTGATAAATGAAAACATTTAGATAAGTCACATGAGACTCATTTACCTCATTTTCCTATGACAGGTTATGGATGGAAGCAGGATGCAACTTACAGGTTTACACAAGCCTACTGTTCCACAAAACTATTTAGACATTCAATGTTTAAAAAAAGCTAAAATGAGATTATACTTCTCAACAAAATAAGCAATGAAGCTGTTACTTACATTTAATTTCTGTTAGAGATGTTTACCATGCCACCCCATCTGTATAAGGTATAGCCTTGGTCATTCAGATAATTTCTTTTCATGTTTCAAAGTTACTTTGCTCATTACTCTTCACTTACTGAAACAATTCATAACTTGTCAGAGCATCAAGATCAAACATTGCAGGTGTCCATAAATTTCTTCCTGCGTGAAAAAGACTTCAGAACAGTTGCATGCAAGATCATGGTGCTTTAAACTTATTAACTCTTCTTAAGCCAAAATGTTTAGAATTCCTCTCATTACTCTTTATATTGGTACTGTCATTGTTGCTGTGGGTTATCACTACATGATTGCCAGTCAGGTTGAGAATGGATGAATTTTTTTTTTTTTAGTGTTTGCCCCCTCATCATTATTACAACCAGTGTGTTTAATTTCTTTGTTTTAATAAAAAAAGCTCTTTAAAGAAAACTATTAGCAGAACAAGCACCTTTCTTACAGTAAAGCAGGATGTCCCAAATCTTTCTTCTGAGGGAGAACCCATGCTGGATGAGGAGAAAGCAGAGGGAAAATTACTGACTTGAAAACACCTTATGGCAATAAGCAATTACTCTTAAAACTCAGCTGTGGCTATTCTTTCCCAAATTTGCCCTCCTTCTCATCTGAATTATTTCTTTCTCCAGTGTAATATTCCTTTTCTATAAATTTCTTTTTGTGCTGGATACTGCATTACCAGATTCAGCAGGTTTACCAGGTTTATTTGTGCGTTTTGTTTTTGATCTCTGAGAACTGCTAGAAATCACTTAAGCTTAATATAATAAACATATACATTTTCAGAAAACATATCACTGCTTGGTATCTTGAACTGGGAAGAATTTTTGTTATTATCCTTTTGGGGTGGATTGCTCCTTCCTTTCTTTGATGAATGTTGTGCTTGACATAGTGTGACTGAGGGAACAGGTTTCCTCCTTTTTTGGCAGGTTTTTCCCTATTATCCTTGGAAATAAATGTACTCTTAATTGAATTGTTTAATGCATTTTAATTTATTTATCCCTGTATTTCCAGTCATTTGAACTGAATACTATTTGAATGTTTCCAGTTCCAAATAGAGTTTCTTTCTGATCCAGGTTTCCCACTTGCTCCTACTTTTGTTTTGTTGGCTCAGTGAAGCCTTTGTTGCCCCCTTTTCCCCAGTCTCAGTTTCCTAGTTGGTGTTTTATCCATGTCACTGAGATTCTCTTCTTGAGCAATATAGTTAAAATCTGTCCCTGTTGTCGCCCCCATAGCTGTGATTCAAATCTTACTCACGAGTGGCTATTGCAACACATCTTTTGGTCCTCATTCTCTCCCGTCTCCAGCTAAAGCTAACTTTCACTGTCCCCTCTCAAGTCTCTTTTCTATTTACGTCAACTCTGTACCCCCTTTGATGTCTGCTTCCAATTCCCAAATCTGCTTTCCCGTAACTTCTGGCACAATCTCTACTGTCCTTTACCAAGCCTGCAGGAAACCTGCTCCTTCCCTGCACAGCCTGTACATGAGCATGACACAGCACAACAAAGAAGCAAGACAGAATGTTCAGTGGATTGTGTTTCTTAATACAATTATTAGCAATTTCTACTTGGTTTTCTTTTTAACGTGTCCTCCTATGCACCTCTGCAGTGTGTATTTATTCCCTTGCATGCCTTGATCAGCTTATGCTGTCACTGGTCAATTTTCCCAGTATCAGTGCTTATCTGTCCTTGTCTAGCTTTAGTTGCAGCCTAAATGTAAGTGGCAGAATTTTCTGGGCCTTCACTCGTGTTTTATGTGGATTTCAAAAAGGAATTGCTGTGAAAATATCAGCTTGCCCTAAATAATTTTGCTTTGTAAATAATTCAGTCCAACTGCAGAAATTAGAACTGAAGTTGCAACTTCTGTTTGCCTCTATACCTAGACACCTCATGCACCAGAGGTGTAAGCACACCTTTAGCAAGGAGATGCAGTGGTTGTACAGGTTGGACTGCTGCCAGAGCACCCAAGGAGATGCGGTGGTTGTGCACACATTGTACGACTTCCAGAGCACCTGAGGATATGCAATACCAATCGTGCATGTGTGCTTGTTTTGGTGCAAAGTCCCGTGGCTCCTGATGGAGAGCTCAAAGCTAAGCCGATTTGGGTTTGTTTGGTTTTAGCAGAGGCAATTAAAGGGAAAGTACAGGTTGCTGCCATTTCCGGAGTGGGCAGCATTTGGCACACAGCGGGATATTTGCCGGGTGGTAGTGGTGCTGTGTGTCCACAGCAGTGCATTTCCCAGAGCTCATTTGATCACAGATTTGCAGTTCTCCAGGGTCCTTAATGCAAGAAATTTCTTTCCCTTGTACTGCTTGTACCTATCTCCCCCGGAGGAAGGGGAAATATTTCTGCTGTGCAGTCAAGTAAAAATGTCGAGTTTGGGTGCTTTGGATGTGTAAATGTGAGACTTAGTCAAAGCAATTAGCTGAGTAACCATTGAGCTTAAATTGTTTTCCTACCCTGTTTCCAGCCGGTGATTAACACCCGCTGTGATACACACCCAACCTTTTCCAGCACTCCCAAGTGATACACCGAGCCTCAGCCACAGCTGGCTTGGGACGAACAATCACACAATTTCAGGACTCTGCTCAATCGTTGCACATCTAAAAGCCAGACTTCAAAACAAAATCACATTGAATGGGGCTGATGCTTTGTAGGTACCAGTTTTTCCTTTAAACTTTGACTGTGCACGTTCTTGTTCAAGTGTGTCTCACTGCTCTTCACACTGACCAGCTTTGCTATGCGAATAGGAGCTGCTCGTAACTAAGTACTAGACAGGTATTTTTAAAGCAAGACTGTACTTCTAAAATTGTTTAAAGTGTTTGATAGAATAATTTGTAAACAGAATGTTAAAAAACACATCAGAGGGAGGTCAAACTAGACTTGGAAACACATTGTTTTAAGACAGATTAACAAGCTCATTATTGGCTAGAGATTGAGGCTTACTCCAGGCTAGCAAAAGAAAGGTTTTATGATCCTGTGGCCTCAGAAACATCCCAACATCCAGTACTACCTTATTTGTCCTCATGCCATGCTGCATCACTCCTCAGTCTTCCCAATTCCAGCTTTTTGCTGGGCTGTGCTGTGAACCAGATCAGGGAACCTGTTCCACTGAAAAATATATAGAAAATAGCAGCAGAAAATAAGAATAATTTCATTATCTAATTCATGGCATGTGCCTCACATCTGGGAGGACCACTGGCTGAATTACTGTCCTCCGCACTACCCTGGAAATCAGCCTGGCATCAAACCCTGGTCCAGCCTCACCAAGGACGTGGAAAAGGTGACTGTGGCAGGGAACCTGAGGGATAAGGAAATAGAGGGAAGACCTTCTTTCAGTGACTACAGGGAACCCTGGGAAAAGAGGTGATTTTCAGCTGGATCACGAGGAGCAAAGCCAGAGGATATCTGTTGGAGTGTGGGCATAAGGAATGTAAACAGCAGCAAGCGCCTTCGTGGGGAAGGACGTCATTGCAGCAACACGAAAGCATCAACTGCTAACACTGTATTTATCCAAACCGTAAAGAACAATTTTAAATAAGAAGAGGTTTCAAAGCTGTGTTTAGCTGGAAGATCTGTGTGGGAGAGGGGTGGATACCTTTGGACTTTGTTAATAATTAAGTGGAGGAGTGTGTTAAAGCCTATGGAATGGACAGCATGATAGTAAAAATACCATGACTCATTGAAGCTGGAGGTTAGCAAACAGTCCCAAGTAAACAAAATTGCACATGACATATCCTTGTGTAGCAAGACCCATCTCTCTTTAGTGAAACTGAGCCTGAAATGCTCCATTTGCTTCTGAAAACCTCATGACCTTGTGGAAACAATTTGATGCTGAACCTGCAAGAAACAGAAATTGTGTTCAGAACTAAATGAAAATCCAGCATGTTTTCTAAGCTATACATTTGCAATATTCAGCATATTTTCCAGTTTTTTTTTCTCATAATAATCTCTGAGATAATGTCCTTCCAGTTCAAAAAACCAAAAATGTGAATTTTCTCATATAATTTCATTCACTCCAAACGCGGCAAGAGCCAGAAGAAAAATCTGGATATATGGTTTAAAAGAAGCAAGGACAAGAACTTGTTTAAGGAGCAGCCTGTGAAGTCTGCTTTTCTGTGTACTAGTGTTATCAGGTATTTAGTTTTTAACTGAATTATTTCACAGGTCTTCCACCATTAAAAAAAAAAAAATTTACTGTCTTTTGCATATCTTAATATAATTCTCTCCCTTTCTCCCTTTTTACCTCCTGTTTATGTCTTGAGGTATATTTGGCTCTAAAAACTGGCAAAAAAAATCCATAAGGTTTCAACGTAGATCAGCAAACACACCAAGGCTGGTCTCCTGCCAGCTACATACATCTCAGGGTGCACACACACTCGTTGTCTGGCTTCACCCTTTCTACAGCCATAGCTGGAGACCACAGAAATTCCCAAGCCACTGGAAAATGCTGACAACAGGACAGGCAGATCACTGATGCCATTCTGGGAGCCTCCGAGAACAAGAACCATCATACAAGAGTGGTTAATTACAGCTGTATCATAGAATTTTGCACCCATTTTGAGTTGCTATCTGATAGCAGTTGCTCTGATTACCTAATTCATCTATGTGCAACTCTGCAAATATTTGTTAGAGGACACAAAATATTTGCTGTTTATCCTGGGGTCCAGCATTACAAATGTTTGTTTAATGTCCAGCCTGGGATTTTCAAATGTTTCTGATATCTCAGTATACCTCCAATTTATTTCTATTTAATCTGGAAAGAAAAAAGATCTTGTCAATATACGTGCCCTGTACATCTCCTTCATGTTTACATTCTGGGAGTTTGCCTTCTGGAGCTGTGCAGAAGGTAAAGTGCCCCGTCCCTGTCCTACATGTCACCAGGTTTGTCACGGCAACGGGCACGCACAGGAAGCCTCAGAGGCCCCGCACAGAGCGAGGTGCCTGTGGCACTGCAAACGGGGAAGGCAAGGCACTGTTATCACAGGGTAAGTGAGGTTAGAGAACCGAGGGTGTGATTACTTGGCAGTGCAATTACAGGAGCTGTGTCTCCACTCAGATTTTACAGTTAGATTAGTTATTTACCTATGACCAGTACAACTCTAATTACAAAAGCTCTAATTTTTGACCCAGTAAAATTCTAAATACAACACAAAGTGAAAAAGTGAATTTTTTTTTCCTATCAAGGGTAATGCCATAGGCTAGAGCTCAGACTGGAAACTGAGTGAGGAAGAAATCCTCAAAGCCAGGTGTCACAGGTGTCACACAACTGCATTTCACAGTGTTCTGGCAGCAGAGGAGCCTTCTGGGGTAGTATCAATGTAGCGCTGCTGAAAATGGAAAACTACATTCCTTCTCCTACCCCTTCTTTCAGGCACATGCTCCACCATTTACCCTCTTTGGGTTTTAGTATTTGTGGCATTTTTCAACCCCCCCAAAAGACTGGCTAGTTGTTGGTAGATTAGGGACTTGCGTTGCCTCAGCTGGGAGCCATGGAACACCAGATCAGGCACAAGGGTGAGGAGGGGACACTGGGAAAGGGGAGAAGGAAGAGAGATCTTCCCCCTTGCAGCTCTACGTTGCTACATCAGTTCACTTGTTTGTTAAACCATGCCTTGGAAGAAGGTGGTGAAGGCCATATCCACTTTCTCTGGCTATTAAAAAACAGATCAATGAGTGGCTGAAATCTCTGCTGGGTTGTTTGGTTTTCCATTGCACCAGTATCAGTTTTATTCCTCTTTTCTTTCCCCCATCTTCAAACCCCTTGATTGGGTCTATGTGTTTGCTTCACAAGCACACACTGTCCTTGCCTGCTGTCTTTGTGTCAGTCCTTCGAGCCCTATTTCTTTTGAAAACTTAGTTTTTCCAATTGGCCAACATTTCATTGACTACTTTTAACATAATTACACTAAATTCTTGCTCCTGTTTACTATTCAGTTCTTTGGGGCTAAATCTTAAAATTTCTCTCAGTTTTGTAAAGTGCTGTTTGCCTATACATAAATATCCTAAGACATTTTAGCAACTTTGATTTGCTCTTAGAGAAAAGACTCAAGTCAGTCATTTCCCCACTATCAATCCCATGAACTATATGCAGAAAAATATGATTTATTACACAAATAAAGGTTAACTAGACATTTAAAAATCAGAGTGGAATACTGGTATCAAAATGTACTTAATCCAGACCCCAGTGAATTTCTGATTAAAAATAAAATGCTAATTTTTTTTCCCCCTAAACTCTGTAAATCCTTGGAGAGTCCAAGTGGAACAACCAACTGTTTTTTGTTGTTTTTTTCTGTCTCTAGCTCTTACATTGGTTTTTCACTCCAGAAATAAAAACTTTACAGCTGGTATGTATATTACACTAATGATGCTTTGATTTAGAAATACAACTAACAGATGTTAAATTAATGTAGTCAGATTTGAATTACCTTTGAGACCTGGCTACAGTGTTTGTTTCTGGAAGGTATGCACATTTTATTTGCACCCATGGTTCATGAAAGTCAGGCTGTCTTTGGATAAATGATGATTTCATGTTTTTCTCAGATCTCCGCTCATGTCCATAAATTTGAAAGATGTGTATTGTGCTATTGGAGAATGTACTTTGAAGTCAGTTTTAGATTTGGTTGCTAATCTGGCGGCCCTGCTTTTCTCTTCTGTAAACAGTGATAAATAGTTTCCAGTGGGCCTGAATCCAGCAAGGCTCTTCATTAAATAGCCTCTAGGTAAGAGTTACTTCAGAGTGAAGGGACAAACCCTACATTAAAAGAAAAGGTTGATAGTACAAATGTATGAAAATACCTAATGCTTCCTGCAATATGTGCAGTTTTCTGAACTTGCATAGCTGATCTGCCTTCATCTGCCCCAGCAGAACAGCAGGTTGTACCCGGTGCAGTCTGTACCTGATATGAGGTTTCTGATAAGCTTCTGAATATCAAAAATATTATTGAACTAATATGTTTGATACAGTAGGCTACTATTTTATATTGTTTTTCCATTCCTTATCACAAGTCATGATAGCACTAGTAGAAATTGGGCTATTCAATTCTAAGGCTTTGCTGCTCCAAGAGAATAAAATTGTACTTTAAAAAAATATTCATGTGCCTCAGGAAAAAAAACCCACCTTTATTCCCTGGATTAATCACTTAGAGCAATGTGCTAAGTATACTGAGCTGTTCTTTTTGTGGAACACGAGGATCAAGCCTTTGTTCTTGGCAGCCACATCCTTCATGCCATCCATGCTGGAACCCACCACTGTTATTTTTCATTCCTCACAGAGAGCAGAGTGCTCTGCAGCAAAACAAGGGGCAGCTCCTCCCTGAGGGGCTTGTGCTGCAGCAGCAGCAAACTCCCAGGGACAGCCTGAGGACACATGGGTCAAAATAAAAGTCACAATGAAAGCCTGATGTGGCATCTCTGTTCTCTGTGCCTGATTCACTGGTGTAGAAGAGAAACACAGCCAGAAAGTTATTTTATAAAACCCTAACAAACAGCAAAATTGCATTCTTGCTTTCCTCTTGTATCACTACAAAACGTGTAAGTGGTCAACACAGCAAGACTGCAGCTGATAGGAGGTTAGTTCTCCTGTACTCCACATATACCAGTCACGTTATCCCTTTGTCAGGAGCAGATGGATGCATGCGTTCCTTGTATGTATTCACCTTGGACTGGTGTCTCCAAACACCTGGGCCAGAACTTACAGAAAGATGAAGGCAGCAGCAGAGAACACCTTGCTGCATGCTAACTCTTCAAGCATTAAATGGATTTAAGAAGCACTGCTTTTCAGAAAATAAAGGACTCTTAACCATCTGCAGTGGCTTAGCTTTACAAAGTGCAGTCACCAGTGTTTAACAAAGTTATTCTTCCTATTTGTCAGCAGGCACAGAAGCCTCGTAGGGCTGCACCCAGAACTGTGCAGGCCCTGTAGAGTTATCAGATTTGGTAAGAATTCAGCCCTGCAGAAAACAGCTGCAACTGTGAGCGCAGATCTTTTGCCTGCAAATTAGTGAAAGTTTGATATAACAGGTGATCTTTTAGACTGACCTTTCAACACTCAAGGTAGATACATGATTTCTCTACAAAATGAGGATGAATGCCTACTTATTTATTTTTACATTTGCTTGATAGAACCATTCCTCTCTCATTTAAAAACATTTCTCCTTGCATTTGTCTTATGGCATTACAAGAACACAAATAGGTGATTTCCCATGAACTGTTTTGTTTTAAATCCTTACAAAACTTTCTATCTGCAAATAACAAAGACTATCACCCTGGAAATCACTTAAGCCTAAAAATTGAATAATTTGCTGTTTAAATTTCTCTCTGGTTGGAAAGAAAAGCTGTAGTCCCTCTTCTGAGCAGGCAAAGCACAAGACAAAGCAGAATCTGAGCAACATAGTCATCAAAACCCTAAATGCAGTTTTAGCAAACCATAGAGTAGCAGTTTAAAGTACTCTAGGAGTAGTTTCATATTACCAGCAGCTGGATTAAGATAGTAACACGACCATTGTGCCATCCTCTAAAATAATGCTTCTATCACAACAAAAATATTTGCATGCAGTAAATGGACATTGAGTAACTGTTGACTTCTGTACAGGTGATTGCACCATGTAAAAACAAGGTGGAGAGAATAGAAAACACCTGAGACAAAATTACTTGTTGCCTTTCTATATTGCTGCTTAGAACAGTAGCCACTACTTCTTCTACCAAAATACCCCAAAGCCTACCTCCCAAATCTAAATAAACTTAGTTCTTCCTTATTCCTAGTGTGTATGACTAGTTGGATCTGTGGAACAGGAGCATGTCATGGGAACACTTCCGTGAAAGAGAAGGATAGGGGGCCAGGCTGGGCTGGGTTTGGGCCTGTCTGAAGCACCATGAATGTGCTGGAATTTCTGGACCTGTGTTTTCAGGAGACTGCAACTGCTGCTTGCTAAATACCCTTGCACATGCCTTTGGCCTGTGGATCCATCCCCATAAATTAATTTAATGCATCGCCTTATGGAGATGTAGAGTTGGGAGGCAATAGCTTAAGTGGGGTTCTCTGAAGTCACCACCCTGTGCTGGCTTAGTTGATTTACATAACATCTCATTTTAAGCAATTAAATTCTTGTTTTTTTCTTAGGCTCTTGTTTCTTAGGCTCTTGCTCAGAAAATCATCATGATCCTCTGTAAAATGCATAAGTATTGGTGAAATGGGCCTACATTTGGACCTGGAATGATTGCTCTACTTGTGTTAGTTTCTATGACTATTCACTACATTCTCTGAGAAAGACACAACCCAGTAAATTTTACATTTGTATTTTTGCTAAATGCAGCAATCTTGACTATGTAGTTGCTAAAGAACTTGAGAGCAAGTTGGAAAAATGAATAGAACTATTTCTAGCCATGAACACATTGCATATGTGCCAGGAAACAAGCAAAACCTGATTTACCAAGCATTTTGTGTGATGAGAACTTCAGCTTGCCACGTCCTATCCCCCAGTTCCTTTAGATATCCTCCAGCATCCTTTGTTTTGGGGCAAAGTAGCTGTTTTGCCCCCCAGCTTGTGCTGCCTGTCCAGCTGGCACTCACTTTTGCAGAGACCAAAAAAGTGGTCAGGCAAATACTAATTGTGTGACAAGAATAATCATTACCAGTAAAAATCACAGCAGAACCTGCCTTATACCATTCCAAACCTACATGTACTGTACCTAACCATTATTTAATTACCATTACTGATAGCTTCTCCATTGGTTTTGGTGCAGCACCTGAATCAATGAATGTTTTCCTTGCCTGTTGGGAAGTCCCATCTTTGTACTGCTGATTTCTCACATGAAATCGTAACTAGATTTTAAGTGTTGTGATTTGTGAAGACTAGATAACCGTGGTGTAAAATCACAGTTCATCCTTGCTCTGATTTTTAGTTTGTCTTCAGGCAGGTTCGTTTCTAACCAAGCAGCACGAGAGGTGATTGATGGAAGTGAGCAGAGCGATAAACACCTGACCTCTAGTGGCAGCTCTTCGCGTTCGGTGGGAAGGGAGAGAGCTGGAATTGCGAGGGAAAAAGGGATTATGGAGTAAACTGGAACTATGAAGTAGAGCCTGAACTTCCATTAGTTGCTTTGTCGATTTTTGTTTAATTATCTTTTCTACTGAAATACCAGTTCAGAACCCAGGGCATTTCTCTTTCTGAGACTTTTCTTGACATTTATCACTCTATTTAAGAAGTGTGTGCACAGTTTTCCAAAAGAATTACAGCAATATCCTAACAAGTTTTATATATTTGTATAGAAAGCTTTTAGTAAGTTTTTTACTTTGGTTGTTCCCCGCCATGCACACAAAATTATTCAAGAAGCCTATTTGAGTCCTCATTAGACTTCATTCCTTCTCCTCACTGACACAGAACATTTCCCCAGTGAAAACACATATTCACTATCAGCACTCTGGACATCAAAACCTTCCTTCCCATTGGGCTGAAAATACAGCAGCTATTCCATAAACAAAGGTCATAACCTTGCTAATCAAGTGGTTAACCCAAATAGTAAATCCCCTCATAGAGAGAAAAAAGTCTTGTTTTTAACCTCTGTAGGATTAAATTTCAAAGTGCTGGCATTCACAAAATTTCTTCTAAGCAAAAAGCCATTGTCTGGAAGCTGTGGTTAAACCTATTTTTCATTGTAGCTGTGTGAGGCCTTTGGACCACCAATACAGTCTGTAAATGTGACAGTGGCAAAGCTGCAGGAGGACTGGACCAATGGCATAGTTATTTTCCAGTTGGAGTTAGAGTAACTCACTCTTATTACTGAAGCCATGGTGAAAATGAGTCTACGTATGTACATTAGAAACATATCGATAGGGCCATATGAAGAGATGATTTCAGGAAAAAAAAGCAAGCTGTACAAATATTTTAGCCCATTTAAATCATCACATTAATTGGGGCATGCTGGGGTAAATTGGAGGTTTCCTTATGGCCAACAAGTGCTGACTTGAGAAGGGCATAGAAACAGTGCTATGCTCTTTAATTTTAATGTTTCTCATAAAAAAACATTAAATTATCATAGTTATGTGCAAAATCTTATTATGTTTGGCCCATTTATATGTTTTCTATTTAATAAAATAATTTTGCTATATTTTTCATCTCTGAGAATCTGATCTTTTTGCCCTCTGTTGAGAGTAGTTCAAAATCTCCTTTCTTACCTTCAAGGTACTCTGGCACAAGCCCAAGATGCCCAATGGCTTGTCCTACACAAGATGTCAATGTAAATTAACAAAAAAAGATGTGAATTTAAAGTGAGTATAACTTGAGCATATATAATTTCTCTATGGACACTCATTTAGAAGTCAGCTGGCCATAATTACCTTAACTTAATTCATGCTCAAAATGAATTAAACTGAACTAATGGTTTATCAACATGGGAGAGACACTGAACAATAAGCTTGGTGTAAATTCACAATTCATCAGCTGCTGTGCTCTGACTTCCCTTGTGGAAATGCAATGTGCCCTCAAGGTGCCTTTGTATGAGGTAACTTAATTTTTTTAGGGGAAAAAAAAGGCTATATATGGAAGTGTGGGCTGATTGATGGCAGGTGCAGAAGTGATTGGATTTCAATGGTACTACGCTAGAGAAAATGTCAGCATACATCATGTGTGTAGTTGAAGTTTCTCTGCCATTTTGGGACCACAATGGCACCTTCTATGCTATGGGGTCTGTTTTGAACTGGAGAAAGCCAAACAGCATTTTTGATGTTTCTGTAGCAGGAGAGCAGCCAATTAGTACCAAGTACCTGGTGTACCATCGACTCATATTTTCATTCACAATTCAGGAAATGACCATGGAGGAGTGCAGAGAAGCCCTAGCCATTTCTGAATGAAAGCAGCTACATATTAAAATTTACACTGTTACCCAGCTTGGTTTAACTTTACTGAGTATCTTGGTATTAATTTCCCCCTAAATGACTTCCCACCTTTCTTTATTCATTAGATTTAACAGCATTTTCTGTTAGCATAAGCAAAGCAGTAAGAAATAGGGAGAAATATCCCTACTTGCAGTACTCCTTTAAATACAACCAGCATCATCAGGTAGTCTGTGACATTATTATCCAGTTAGGAAAACATCCCTGGCCCCATTCATTCAACCGCTCCTGCTCATTTTTCCAGGCACAGAACGTTTGTGCCGTAGCAGGCCTTGTCAGATTTGGAGCCCTTCCAGTACCTGATGAGCATATTAACAGTGCTCCCATTCATGGCCCAGAGCCTGCCAGTTCCATCTAATTTTAGGGAAGTTGCTATTTATAGTTGGAAGGCTGCGCTCTCTCTGGTGAATGCCTCGCCACTGCTGGGTGCAGGGGGGAATTTTATATTTTTGCGCTGTTTTAGTTGGCACACGCAAAGTTCATGGTTGTAATTTACCCCAGTCCAAAATACTCTGCCATCCTCCCCAAGGAGCAGTGATGCCCTGCCTGAGGATTTATACCAGGAACACTGTGGCTCTGTTGGCTGCCTGGTTCTCATCCAGCCACGTGCTGGCTGTGTCCAGGCACAGATGACAGTACAGAATCACAGCCTTTGCTAAATTACTACATGCAGAAATGTTTCAAGGTCCAAAGGATGAGGGAGAGGGGAGAATGTGGGCCCAAATCTCTCTGTGTTGTAACTCCTGTAGTACAGGTCGACCAAAGTGAATTCCTTTTGCCTTGTTCCAAAGAGTACATTAATAGCAGTAACAATACCTGCCTCTGCACCACAGGATTTTGTCAGAATTTATTCACTAACTTTGCAGGTAGTGTTAAATGCCAAGGAAAGTTATGGGGAAGAGATTCTCCAATGTAGACTTGCTGGTCAAATTTATTAAAATAGGCTGTTATGACTTAGGCATTTTATTAATGTACCAAGAACTAACACTACACTGTGTATGTATGTACAGGTGCATGTGTGTGTATGGAAAACTGAGAGAGCTGAGAGGAAATCAGCATTACAGTTCATTTTCTCTTGCAGAAAAACAGCCACATAAAATGTGAGAACTCCAAAATTATTTAATTTAGAAATACAGTGTCCGAATCATATATAGTCTGGTACCATAAAGTTGTATAATGACCCTTGGGAAAACATAAGTTGAGCTCTTCATTTTCAAAAGATACTTCATTATGTGTTTTAGTAATTGCTAATTTGTTCCCAGTTTTATTGGTGTGACCAATTTTATTGGTGTGAGGATGGTGGTTGAAAAACTAAATTCACTTTTTGTAAATTGAAATTGGGGTTCAGCTCATGTTAGATTTTCAAGATGAATCCTGTCTTTGGTAGAGAAAGATTTGAGTCACAGAGCTTCAGTCAGATTGCAGTGTTCTGACTTTAAAACACCCAAAGTTGATAGTGTCTACTCTTGTTTGTCTCTACACAGGCCTCTGGTATGGGTAACTCCATTTCCTAGATTTGTAGGAGGTGCTTGCAGGGGTTGCCTAGTCTCTTTCTGATGTAACTTGATGACATAGAATACATGTTCTGCTCATCCCTCATTCTTGCTGCTATAGAAAGAAAGACCTAGAAGCTGGAAAAGATACAGCTGTGAGAGTAAAAAAATAATCCTTGTACTCATCAATCTTAATTGCATTCTGGTTCCTAGTTAATTTGTGTATCATAACAAGAAAGGAACATTGAACAAGCAGAGATTCTGCTTCAGCTGAAACTCATATTCAGCCTGGCTGGGATTCTGCTGAGGCAGAGCTGAACTGGAACTGAACCAGAAAAGCAGTTGAAGAAAGAAATAATGAGTAATTCTGTGGCTAATGTGGTTCACGGGACAAAAAGTATTATTTTCTCTATTAATTTGCAGCTGACTGGGGCATGTGATAAAGCCCATGCCCCATAGTCCAGAGGCCGTGGGCTAGCAGAGGACTGTCAGTCAGAGCCAGAAGTGCATTTTAGCTGCACAGTAATGTCAGTAAGTGTTCATCTCCCACCCTCCTCTCCAGCTGTAAACAGATGTTCCAGGAAAATGAGGGGTTCAGATGTTACTGCAGATAGAAACTGCAGTTCTGCCCAATGAGAATCAAAGGTAAAGCTGTAACACAGCTCTGAAAGGGCCCTGGATTAACAAATATTTATACTGGCTGGAGCACAAGTTTAACTTGATGAGGATGCACCTTGTGTGTTACTGGCAAGGTAACACTGAGCAATCCTGCCAGTTGCAGGAGTATTTGGGGTTTTTTAGGGATGTACAAAGAGGTGGTGTGAGTCCAGAGGGGTCAGAGCTTCCTGTCACCAGCAGCCCCAAACCCTGCAGGGTGGGTAGAGCACACACACATGTCCCACTGAAAGACACAGCAATGATGACATCTCACCCATATCTCAAAACACTACGTGGGACCAGGGGAGGCACCTTGAGCCAGGTGCTCACACACACTCAGGCCAAAGGGGCATCCCCTCAAAGACAAATTTCCAAATGCTTTGGTTCAGCCACTTCTGAGAACCTCCTCTATGCACAGCTTTTCACAAAAAAACCCACCACAATTTGAGAGGCTTTTTCTTCCTGCACAGGCTGTCAAATCTCCATCCTTGCACTAAATCAGCCTTTCTGGGTTGCCTGTCTCATGGCTTTATGTTGTCTGTCCAGCAAATTAATTATACTGTTCTTATTGTTTGCATTTTACATATTTTTGCAGCCTTCCCAGAAAAAGCTGACATGTTACTGCAGTTCAACAAACTGTACTTTCTTCCACGTGTTCTGACCCACAGAGACATTGTGCTGTTTTTCATTGTCATATTCAGGCCCAATGTAGTTTCTCTCCATAAATGCCTCCAGTGAAACCTAAAACATCATCACCTGTTGCTCTGCACTGTATAAGGGAGGGTAAAAAGCCTGTACGTGGTGACCAACCCCAGCAGCTTCTCCTGCCACCATCTGGTGGGCTGGGGCTGGGTTTATAAGCACAGAAACTCAATGTCTCCACCCTTCTTCCTGGGTTTTATCTGGCACTGGTACTCCTACTCATACCAGCCATTTTAGAGCATTGATGAGTTAAATTACAGTGACTTTGTGGAATGATTTTAACTTAATCAGCCAGTATAAAATTAGTGGCTTTTCATATACCTGTGATACTTGAAGAGTTAGTGAATTTTCCTTTATGGAGAACATCTGGCTGGTAGCAAGGCAGAGATTATAACTTCAGGGAAGGCTTTTGCTTATATGCTGAAATAAGATATTTTCCTCTACAGCTAATATTTGCCTTTTTTAGCTATTTTGAGGTAAAGCAATTGCTTCTATCTTTCCTATCCCCACTCCAACTCTTTATGTTTAAGGTGTATTGCAGTTTATTGTTCCCCAAGCAAGAGCAGCAAAATCATTCTTAAGTCTCAACTGATGCTGTGCTCAAGAAAATTTAAACTTTTATAGTAATGGCCTTCCACTCTTTCTTATGGCAGTATTTTTGGGATCTATAAACACTGACATCTGCATCCAAAGCAAAAGAAAATTTGAAATACTGGAAGGATCCTTTAAGGAATCTTGACGGCTTTTAATTTCCTTTTGCAAGTTCCTTGCTGCAGTTTCTCTCTGTTGGAATGAGCCAAAGCAATCGAGTTTTTTTATACTTCCTTGCTGCTTAGGACATTTCTGATCAGTGGCAGCCAGCTGCCCAGTGACTTTACCTATCCATCTCATATTTCTGAACATTACATCTGGCCTTCCTAATTTACCCAGACACTGTAGGAAGACATCAGTTCTGTAACATTTTCCCCCAACCAGACTTGTTATGCATTTTTACCATGAGCATCTCACTGTGCCTTTTAAGATTTCATGCAGTGAAATTATTTTTGAATAAACCCTTAAAGGGTTAAATTAAATGTGAAAGGATAAAACTAAACCAAGCAGCTAAAACTGCTCACATCAAAGCCAATACAAACTAGCCTCCACTGGGGACTGAAGGAAGTAGTTTTGTAACTCAGATTTTGGGGGGAAAGGAGCACAATTCGAAACAGAACTATTTAGAAGTGCTGAAAGGGAAAGCAACTTCTATCAAAGAGCATCTTTGTATTAAGTCAGTAACACTTGCTGCAAAAGAATTGAAACTTTGTATAAAGGCACTATTGTACATGGAAAACTTGTTAAATAAGTAGGAAGTGAGGAAGGAAGATGTTAAGGCAGAATCATACTGGGGATTTGCAAGTCACAGCTAATGTTTCAATATTGAATTGCAGGAGATCCTTCTGCTTGGTTTGCAGAATCTCACACTATTAAGAGTTCAGATACTGCTTGAGACAAACTCTCACTTTGCAGACCAATTTAAGTGGGGTTATTTTAAGCCAATGTTATAACAGTTATACTCTGTTAACTAGAAGATGTCCCCCTGAGCAGGAGGAATTTGTATTTTGAAAAAATCAAATCAGATTGATAGGCTCAGCTTCAGACTCTCTTCAGCATCAGATTTTTATCTTCTTACTAAGCCAACTTGTTCCACTAGAGGTTCACTTTGCTCACAGCTCAACTAATGATTTTTCCAACATGATCATGTTGCACATCTACAATCTCAGTTGAATTTCTATCACCTGTTGAATCATTCCCTGTGCCCTTCCTTCTGCTTCTAATTTTCTATTCTCAGGATTCCCTTGTCCTTTAAGAGAGAATGGACAAGTACCATCATAAGGGTTTCATTCTTAGCTTGGCTGGCAGCACCTTTAGCCCACTAAAAATCTGCTTTAGAATCAGGCTGGACTCAGTTCAGCATTCAAGGCATTAATTACAATCACCAACTCATTAGTCCACATCCAGGCCTCACTCTGCCTCCAGGATCTCCTGTACATTAGGCAATTCAAACTTAAAACAGATAAACAAATAAATACTTTAGTACACTGACTCTATCATTCAACCAAAAGGAATGCAAGAAGAGTTAGGTAGAATTTTCTCCTCAGAACATCCATTAAATTTTGTGTTTTACAGAATTTTACTATTCTTCAAATATTGGGATTTCTTATATGATTTGAACTAAAACTAATTTCTCACTGCATTTTTTTTTTTTTTTTTTGAGGTCTCATCTTTGTATAAGAGCCATGCAATAGAAGAGAGTTAATCTCCGTTTCTAAACTTGTTTGGTATGGGAAAAAATTAATTCCGTATATTGAAGCTGAATTTTAGATTTTTTTATCCTTTTATCCCAGTATCTGCATGAACATACTGATCAGGCCACAGATACTCAGGACTTGTTAGGATAAATCTGGAATTTAATGCCCACTTTTGGCCCCCCAGCTCCAGGGAGTCAGGAGGAGAGTCATCAAAACTACAGTGAGGAAAAAGGAGGTCACATGTTTGTATTGTACCAGGTCTTGCCATATGTCAAATTATCAGTGATACCACTTATTCAAAATACACAAGAACTGACTGATTTAGGTGCTACACTTAAACATGTGCAGTAGTGTCAGTGTTTCCCAGAGACATTGGTTTTGATGTCATGATAATCAGCACATACTGTGAGGAAATAAGCACGAGAAATTCAATAATCAGATCTGGAAAAGTGACATCACTCACCCTTCGTGGGATGCCTCTTTGGAGGGGACCTGGAATCTCGGGAGAACACCCATAGCTGAGAGCTTCTCAGGCAAAGCCCAGGCTCTGAAGAACCGCACCTGGGAAAGAAATGGCAACAGCAATGGGTGACTGACAAAGCAACAAACCCCTTGCAAATTATTTCCAGCAACTAGTTTATTTGTTTTAACCATATTCTGTGTTAAATGTGAGTCACCTGTGAAAATGATTAAGAGGAGGCACTTTTGTGGTAACTGTCAGTGCTGATGTGTGCCTTACATCTCACAAGAGTCCAGGCTTCTAAAAAAAAGATGCTTCAGATGTGGACTCCTGGCCTGTGAAATTCCCAGAGAAAATCTGGGGACCAGTCTGGTTCAACTCCCATTGCTCTAGAAAGGGCTTAGAGTGTGAGCAGCCACAAGCAGCTGGAGACTGGAGAGGATGTTGCTCTGGAAGCTTAGAAGAGCAGGTGAACTATTATGCAAACTGTTGTGTGCCTTCCAAAAAGAAACAGACCGCCAGCATCCCCCGCTCAGGTAAATCCAACAGAACCCTCAAATCTTGGGAACCTTGCTACAGCCCTAGCCTAGAAGAGAGATAATTTCCTTTCCTCACATGGAGAGATAATGATAAATCTGAATGAAAGGGAGCATACCGGACCTTGTTTTACTCATGGAGAGAATGATCCTGTAGCTGGAGGGGATTATAGTCCTCACCCCAAAGAGAAAAGGTTCCTGCTCTTCACCTCTAGTTCAGGACCAGATTCTCAGTAGTAGTCACCGGCTCAGGAGTCAGTTGTTGGCTGCAATTACAGGTTCCCTGACCCTTGCCAGCTGTTTCGCTTTGCAGTTTGAGGCAGTTTAAGGCAGGCCGTGGTCCTGCAGGTGACCCCATACAGCTCCACCCTTGTGCTCGAGACACCTTGCACCTGCTGCAGGTCTCACATTGTCCCTCTGCAGGCTAAGGGCAAGGCCTTTTTTTATCTTATGTGCTACACTTTAGGACTAATTTATTAGTATCTATAAATAAAGCCATAAAGTAGAGCTGTATTTTCCTTGTCCCACAGTCCTAGCATGGAATCAGGCACAGCTTTTGCCCCATGTCTCCATGAAGCACTCTCACAAATGATTCTCCTCCAGCACTGAAAACAGAGGAGCTCTGCAGGACACCACTGACCTGGAAAACCCTCAGCTGCTGCCACAGCAAGAAATGTCAGGAGACAGAAAGCCTGCCTGGATGAATGTGGGGTTCCTACCTACCCCGATGCTGTGTGTCTTTCTGGCACTCTGTGTCTAAAACTCACTTAATTCACCAGCTGCATTTTGGGATTTCCTACATGTGCTAAATCATAACAAAAGACATCCGCTGATGGCAAGGTTTCTGGGCTCAGAGGAGTATGTGGGGTAGGGCTGCCTGAGACAGCCCAAATCCACTTGAGACTGAAAAGGTGAGAGCAGTAAATAAAAGGAAATCCTGGATCACCATGTAGTGTTCAGCTCCCACACTTTGACCTCCTTTGGTCCCTTCTATATTTTGTTAAGATCATATTTCTTTACATGCTGCCTGGCTTAAAAGCCATCATAAATCTGTGCCATGCAGCAAGAATAACAGGGAAGGCACCGTGTAATCCAAGGTGCTCTAATTCCATCCCAGGCACTCAGAGGGAGCCATAAATCAGTTTGGAGAGGCCTTAGATGGGAGAACTGGGGGCAAGGCTGGGAAGGCAGCTGCAGCCTGGCCCCTGCCACTGGAGCCCATCTGCCCTCAGGCTGAAGTGAGCACAACTGCCTCAAAAATAAAGGGTTCTGATGTCTCCAGACTTACCAGTGATCAAACTACTTCAAATACTCTTTGGGGAGAAGTGTACCTACCTGGCTTTGGTGGGAATGCCCTGTAGGATGTGCCACACAGTGCAGGTAGGAGCAGGCCCTGGCTGCTGCTCACTTTATGTGTCCAGTTTGCCTACACCTGGCATCACCTGGGGAAATCAAACACCACACCTGGCTGGGCTCACCTGTGGCCAAGCCGCTCGTGTCCCAGCTGCAGACATGCTCTGGGTCAGGGAAAGCTCCACCAACATCATGGGCCTTCCACAGCTGTATGTAAGTGATGGATGGTTTAGGGTGCGTGCCTACACCCAAACCAATGGAGATGTAGCTCCTCCACTGGAAATTTGGGAAGAGCTGGAGCTAGGGATATGCTACCATATTCTAGACAGTAAAATCTCTTTTTGTTTGCTCTAGTGGGAAAAAAACTTTGAGAGTGTGGAAGTTTTCCAAGGGAGACTTTCCTAATAATAATTCTGCTCAAGTTTTAAAAAAAACTTGTGAATAAATTTTTGGTTTTTCTGCCAGCTAGTGTAATATGATAGATGTAATATTTTTATAAAGTTTCTTTGTGCTATGGTTAAAACTTATTAGATTTTGGAAAAGATGAATTGCAAAGGGGAATGAAATGAGAACATATTTGTCCATTTGAACTACCAAACTCAGACTCTAAGTTTTACTAAGATGCAGGAATAAGAGGTAAATAATCGAATCTTGGACTATGAAGAATTTTATTCTACCCACGGTAAAAAAAAAAAAAGAGGGGAGAAAAAGAAAATACAACCAAAGTCGTGGCCATGTTGCAACTTCGGATGAAAAAGTTGAATAAAAAGGAGGAAAAAAGTATGTTGTAACCATGAGTATCCTATGCCAAACCTCAGTGGAGGTCACTGGAACGAGCCAGCATGCCAAGCCTAAATAAAAATAGGACCTGTGGGATTCCCCATCTGATTTTCAAATAGTCACTGCTACACTATCATTTGTCAAGTTTGCAGGGTAGTTTCTTACCAGATGTGAGAAACAGTACCAAATCCAGGCTGAAGCCAGAGAGGAGTGTATCCTTCCACACGGGAATAATCTGCTGAGGAAGGACTGTAAAGTCCGAGACTGGACTGAAACCTCCCAGATCCCGGAGTGCTGTGAAATGTGTTTTCATAATTTCACCACAAGTGAGATGTTTCTGTCACCAAAAGCAAGGTGTTCAAAGGATATGTCTTATTGTCTAAAGGAAGGGTTAAAGTGGCTTTTATTCCCAGAAGGGAAATGACAATCTATTGTATCAGGAACAATTTTATTTTCAGTTTAGATATTTACATTAAGAACCATCTAAGAGTGGTACTTTTATTTGTGTTATTCAAAGTGCATCAAGTGCTTCTCACTCTCTTTCGAGTGTTAATTAACACCAGATATTAATGTGTAAACTGCTGCTCACCTTCAGCTGATTGAGAAACCTTAACACACTTTGTTTCTTTAATAAAATTTCACTTAGGGTCCTTGAGGACTGAAATATTATTGTTTACATTTGTATAAGCAAGCTGGACAGGGAAAACCTGGAGCAAGAACCTCTGGAACATGAACATAAAACACATCAGGGAACTCATTTGCAACTGTCTCTTAAGCTGGTTCCTTGTTAGGATTTGATTTGTATTGAAGACTAGGCATAAACACTGTCCCACAACCAAGCAAGTCTTTATACCATCAAGTGCTTAGCATGACTGGTGCTCATTACTTTTAATTGTAGAACAATTGAAAGCGTCCATGCAACTTAGGAACACAGATTTATTTGAAAACCAGTGGATATTTAGGTTTTTGATACCCTTCTCTTGCTTTGTTAAGCAGTGCTGGTGATGATTTTTTGGTGAAATCTGAGCATGAATGTCACTGAATCCCAGATCCTCAGAGACATCTTCCCAGACTCTCATCTCCCAGTTTTTGTAATGGATGCCTTCATGGAAAACCATCCATGAGTCACATGGATCAGAGCAATGCCAATATAGCTTTGAAATGTTTTTTAATGTTCCTCTCATTCAAGGATTACTGTGCCGCTCTTAGGGCTGGGCAGTTTTGGCCACCACAATAAGAAAGAGCTAAAGCTCTTAGAGAGCATCCAAAGGAGGGGCACAAGGATGGTAAAGGATCTGGAAGGGCCATATGAGGAGTGGCTGAGGGCACTTGGTCAGTTCAGCTGAAGCATATTAGGGGGGACCTCATGGCAGTCTGCAGCTTCCTCCTGAAGGGCAACTCCAATCTGCTCTCAGTGACCAGGGGCAGGACCTGAGGGAGTGGCTGCAGCTGGGTCAGGGGAGGGTCAGACTGGTTATCAGGGAAAGGTTCTTCCCCCAGAGGGTGTTCATAGGTGCACAGCTGCATGCTCATAGGTGAGGCTGGCAGCACATGTCATCAGGGTAGTTACTGGGGTCATCTGCAAATGTCTACCTTTGCTTTAGTGTTTTGCCAAATGTAGTAAAAATTTTTACACTGGGTAACTGGTTTTCAGGAATAAGGAGGTTCGCTCCCGTTTAGAAACCCAACAAAACTGTAAAAGCCTTGAAAAGGTAGAAGAGGCAGAACACTTCACACATCCACACAGTAGAGATCCAAAGTTCAATGGTGGCTTCAGTGTCAGAGAGCTGCTTAATGTCTTCTTTGTACCTTCTCTCAAAACACCATGTACTTTCTCCAGGGCACAGAAGGGAAGCTAATAACTGAAATCCCGGCCTCAGAGGATTCCCACCAATTTTTACCTGGCCTGTTATATGCAAAGGTACAACCTTTGTTCCAGCAAGATGTATTAAGCTTCTGCTTGTCAATGAATACTTGCTGGCACACTAAATCAAAAAGAGATGTCCAAGTGGATACACACCGTATAGAAGCACATGCCATGATACACATTTCTCATGTGATGTTATGTGTACTCATGATTAAGCTCTTTCCTCATACCTGATGTGTGCAACGAACAGCATGTCACCTCAAGAAGTGGTAATACTGACTGGAGTTTTAAAAAAACCCAGCTTTTCTTCCCTTGTGATTCCAGCAGGCCAAGCTTCTGCTTACATTTGGATACAAACATTTTCAGTCTGCAGTTCTGGGAAATACTCAGTGCCCCTGAGTTGTGCTTTCACGGTTCTGGTGGAGTGGCATTAGCTGTAATGACAGCCACTGCTAAGGACACCCCTGATTATCTGCAGGCTCACAAGCTGCCAAATACAGGCACATGGTTTTGCATTTACAGTTGATTCTAGAAAGGAGAACACTATGGATATTTTTGGCCCTTTATTTTAATGGCATTGCCAGAATTACTTGAATCTGAAAACTCACAGCTCATTACCAAGAGCAAAATGCTGACCCAGGCAGAGCCAGAAGATTTGAAAACTACTTCAGAGTTGAGATCTAACAGGCTGCTGTAGAACATGGACAGCATTTTTCCTCTGTTAACCCCACTATTTACATGATGCAAGACTGTGCTATCCAGACTGTTCTGCATCCTGGAGAGCAGCAGATGCTTTAGGCTTCACACAAAGCAATCACTGCCCCAGCTTGTCTCACACTGCAGCCCTGAGACTGCAAGAAAGAGCTCAGGACCTGCAGTGCTGCATTAAGAGATGCACAACCAGAGAAATGGAGATTAAAACCAGCAACAGTATTGCCTGTTCTCTTGTGGGTGTTTCAGACATGTACAAACTTTTCCTCCAGCCTTTATCTGTCTCTATGAACCCCAGTAAAAAAGCCTTTCAAAAATTAAAGGTGTGAACAAAAGGCCCTGTTTCCAGGTGTTGAATAACCTCAAATAGCACCTGACTCCAGATAATGTGTGGTATTTTTGGACCAGAGAGGCAATAAAATACCCACTTTAGCTTCTGCCTCTATCATGAGTTATTCCATTTGCTTTTACTGTGCATGTCACAGCTCTCCCAGCTACAGAGATGAGGGAAAAGCTTCTCAGGGAAGGCGGGCTTGCCTTTGTGTAGCAGGGCAGACAGAAACACAGGATTACAACTACCTTCAATTTTGACTCCAGTCTATAGTATAACCAAAATATACATTAATGGTTATACAAAACCAGTCTGATACCTCTGGTCTCAAGGCAATCTTAAGGTTTACAGGACTCCTATTTTTGGGTGTATTTTGCACGTGGGAAAACAATTTCTATGTCTACAACCAAACTCAGCACCTTGTTATATTCCCTTTCTTCCACCCATTTTTCTTGGTAAGGCTCTAGAGTTCATATTCTCAAAATATTTTTAATGACCAAAAATTTTTTGTCCGTAGTTTTTCAGAAGCAAATAGTATTTTTTAGATAGCAGAGAATTCTTTTGGGGCACTAAACATCATTAAATGAGCCTGTTATGAGAAACTGAGGGAATAATAGGATGTCTGGTTTTGTTTTTTTAATTCTCATTTGTTTTTTTAATTCTGATTTTCATTGCTACAGCGTTCCCCTTGCAATGTAACCTTACCTGCTGAAGAATGTTGTGTGACTTAACCCAGTACTGTTTGTAAAACACTGCAAGATTCCTGAGGGAGAGGTAAGATTGAACTAAACCAGGGTATTGAACTAAACCAGAGTAAAATTTGTTGCACTCAAACTTAGATGTCAAAGAAATACAAACTTCCCCAATGCAAATTTGCAGCATTTTTGGAACAGTTTCCCGTAGTAACTTCATCCCACTCGAACAAAAAATGAAACAGACCAAAAGCAGGCAAACTTTGAAATAAAAAAAAAACTTCTTTAATTCAATTTTTCATGATAAAGACTTTAAAAATAGAAATTATTTTCCAGGCAGTTATCAAAAATCTACACTTAAAATCTAAATTTAGAGCTATTAGGGACAGGATAGCAACAATTGTATCTAGACTTACTTTGCTGGTCCCAGACATGTATCTCAGGACTGCATTTTAGCTCTTGGTTCTCTGTGAATTAAGACACTGAGGTTGTTATGCTGCCTATCAGGGAAGGCAGTAGGTTGTATAGTTATCTCCTGATTGGGGCAAAATCACTACCCTGAAACCACACAACCTACTACCTCATCCTGTTAGAGCATCACGTGCATCTTCTGAAGGAAACATTTCACCATTTGTAAGTACATTACCTTATCACTCTCCAGCCCACACATTTCTTAGCCTTAGAAAGGCCATGTATGACCTCAGCCCTTCCCCACAGCTCTACCTGGGAGTCAGACAGAACTGGTGGAGGGACTGCAGAGACAGGAGAACTGCAGTGGCAAACACTGTCCCTCCCAAACTAGCAGTATGTAATAAAAAAGTGAATTAAATCAGTGCCCAAAACTGACTGAAGAGACCTCTTACTTAGGGTTCAAGAATTTACCATTTTCAGGGTAGAACGTGACTGACTGGGAAAACATCCTCTTAGGGTTTTGTCCAGCTCATCCCTTTGGAGTTTCTCAAACAGCCTACACCAAGTGGATTTAAACAGCTGCTGAATCAAAAGTACCATTTAATGTTTAATATGAACACAGATGGCACAAAACAAGGGAGAGATGGATCAGCTGTTTCCAAGTGGCCACTCCCATGGCAGTCCCAGACAGCTGTGTGTGAGCAAATCCACTCCGGACTGGGTTGTACCTCTGTGTCCTAGCACTCACATCCAACCTGCTCTCCAAAAATACCAGAAGGAAATGGCTATTGAGTCTGAATGGGAAATACAGGAATCTAAACACTCAAAGGACATTTAATTACAAGAACCAAACACGTAGACAGAGCCAGAGAATGGTACAGTTGAAAAAAAAAAAGTGTTGTCTTTTGGAGACATCCAGCGCTGACATCACAGCCACTTCAGGAAAGACAGTAGATTGTATAGTTATCTGACAGGCAGGGCATAGCCCTAAAACTATACAACCTACTACCTCACCCCAAAGGACAGTCACATTCTGATCACAGGAAGCACAGGCTGTATTCCCAGACAGCTGAATTGCTTAGTGACAACCTAGAAGACAAAATTTGTCTGGAGACAAATGTTAACAGTCTTGAATTTGAAACAGTTTGCTATATACCAGTCAATGTTCTGCTTAATGAGCTCCAGTTCCATGTTTGGAATGTTTAATAGACTTGCAACTTGTGAAGTCATGTCAGTGACAAGATACACAAGGAAAACAGGATACAGCATTCATTTTTAATAATTGCACTTGTGTACTTCCAGCTCCTACATGACTGTACTTCATCAAACCAGCCTGTCACCTCGGTAAAGGCATCACTATGACTTAGAATGGATGCTGACTTAGAGGCATTGTTTAACATGCTTCCAGATACTTCTCCATACCCTAATGGGGAAGAACTGAGGTTCTCTAAGTGAATTTCCCAAATTCTGCATAGGTAAACCCCAAAGACTGAGCAATGAATTTGGCAAGACTGTGAGGAATTGTGGCCTACTCAGTAATACTCCTAACTGAGCAGTAACCCAGCTCTGAATTGATGCCCAAATTAAACACAGCCCACTGTACCACACCTTGTATCAGGCATTGGTTAGGGGGGTTAGTAGAACTGCCACTACAGCATCAGCTTCTGTAGCCTTAAACTTATGCTCAAATTTGAGGGGGTTGTTATTCCCTGCCACCTGGTTTGATAGATAACAACACTTCCTATTCAGGGTGGCTACAAAGAAGGGGGAATAACTGAGTTATTAATCAATATTCTAATATAAACACGGTTTTAATGAACAAGCAAACTTTTAAAACAAACACCCTACCTTAATCAGCAAACTAACCTTTTGCTAGTTAATTAAAGAGCACAATAAATGCTGCATCCATCAGCCAGCCCCACACGGATCAAGGAGAGTTGTTTCACCCAGCAAGTCTCACCCTGAGGTCAGTTAGTCACACTGCAGGGTGACAGAAACCATCTGCCCTGGCTTTCAGCATCACCACTGCGGGGATCTGAAAAGAGAGGAGCAAGACAAAACACATATATCTCAATTGCATTTCACTGCACACTGAAACATTTACAAGGTGGGTGAGAGCATGTGCAAAGCAGAGAGCAGCTTCTTTCTCCAGAAGAACCATGCACAGCACCAGCTTTCCCATTTACCTGTTACCACAGCCCATGGGGACTTCGACTCAAAGAGACAGGCAAAAGAAGAGTATAGTGAAAAGAGAATAATTTTTTGTTAGATTGACTTGACTATTAGGAGCATTGCAGAGACAGGCAGAGAGAGGTATCAGGTACTTCACCTTCAAGGAACAAACACTTTTAAACAAAGCAGAGAAGGAAGGAGAATGCAGGTATCTGATCAAATTGGATATCAATGTGTTAATCTATAAATGACAATGTTATGCCATCAATGTCAAAGATAATTTCACTATAGTGGGCTGAGACCACATAGAAAGAGGTCATTGGTTGCTGTTAGCTGCACATGGTGCCATTTGATGGACAGAACAGGACAGGTGAAACTCTGACCATGCTGAGATCACTGCAAGGAAGGAAACACTGTCCAGCCCTGCATTTCACTTCTTGAAACCTCAAAGCCCTTGCAGACCAGAAAGGGTGACGTTCTTTCAATACCATACCAAAGGAATACCTTGAGAGTCTTCAACACTTCATCAGTACAAAACCCCCCCAAACTGGTACCAGAAGCCACTCTTAAGGTCTATAAAGAACCCCTCTGGAAAGCTCTCCAGCAGAAAGCCTGATAGTCTTCTCTATGTACTTATGGGTTTTAAATCTCAGAATTTTCTGAGTACCAGCTTTTTGGCATGGTCAATTACTCTCCCAATAATCCTCTGAAAAAAACCCCTACCCTGTACCTCTGTTTTTTAGACAAGACATTTAAAAAGAACAAGTTCTTTATGGGTGTAATCAGAGATCTCAGTATTTTTCCTCAGAGCTGAGAATGTGAAGTGGAGCTAAACCTTTGTGCAGTTTCAGCAGGGCTGGATGTGTTGCACAGTCACCTCCCAGAAAGTGTTTTCTGTGTAAAATAAACCCTGTGCTTATATCAATAGAACAGCGTTACATAATATAATTGGAGGAAAGCTGAGTATTGTGTGACTTCAAAGTGTGACTTTTTGTAAGCATCTACTTCATAGTGGAAGTATAAAAACAATGTAGCCTTTCAGAACAGCAACTCTTTATGCTGGATGATCCAGTGAAACCAGTTCAAAGAACCAGTCTGGCTCTAAAAAGATCCATTCACAGTAGTGAAAACCCCAAACTATCCCAGAGGCCGATCCAACTCCAATGACAGGGAACTTTGGATGAAGAACCTACCTTACAGCTGATCTCAGTGACTCTATGAGACAGAAATATATATCAAAATAAAAGCAACATTCTGGAGTATGTGCTAGTGATTTACAGTGGAGGTCTTTCATATATCTGGACTTCACTTCTTACACTTTTGGGAGCAATACTAGGCAGGATACTGGAAAATGTTCATCCCTGTTGAAAAAATGGTGAACTTGAATTAACCATTTCTAAAAGATGCTCTTATTTTCTTTGATAATGATATTAGAGAGTCTTTTCTCTAGGTGCTGTGCTGATATAATGTTGCCTTAATGTACATTTTCCCACAATAGTTGTTTTTTAATTCATAATGATATTGAGATAATTACTTGTAAAGTACCATAAACTCTGTGTAACACTATTTTCTATAAGATCAGTTATTATGGGTATTAGTAATACTCATTAGCAAACAAAAATGGAAAAGAATGTGCTTTATCCAACACGTAAAATTAATTAGTCTTCTGCTCTCACAAGCTGCCCATATTTTTTTAATTGACTAGATCACCAAACATGGATGAACTTTAAAATACTTAATGAAAGAAAAATGCATGTTCATTTTCCTTCTACAAAGACGACAGGCACAAGAAATAGCTATCTGGCAAGAGTTATGTTTCTAGTTTCTCCTTTAACAATTGTTTAGTACTAGGAAAAACATGACATTCCCATATTCCAACTCTCACTGAAAAATGTCTTGGAACTGATGTTAACAAGTACCTCACCAGTCACTTTTCAAAAGGCAGGGAAACATGTCTTCTGCTTAGGAAAACTGCAGTACCTACACTGACAAAATAGTTATTTTTTTATTGCCTTTATCTCTGTGTTTTGGTTATGAACTAGTCTGAATGCTAAAAGGCCACAAAATCTGGTATTCCAGAGAATGATGAAACACTTGATGTCTCAAAGCCTCCACAAACACAGAAATTAAACCAGGGCTAAGCACTGGCAGCTTTGTATGTTGTACTTGTGATCTTATGCAAATAAACATTTAAGGAGATATATTCTCTGAAAAATAAACTGTGAAAGACACAACAGAACTGTTCAGTGTATTACAAGCTATTAGTTTTGCAAGACTTAAAGATCAATCTCCTGTTTTCCTTGCATAATCTTTCCATCTCCTGGCTTACCAGTTGCGCTGCTGTGCTTGCCCCCACTGTATCCCTGAGCACTCCATGGCAGAGATGAGGACCCCCACATCCTAAAGCCCAGAAGTCAGGGCAAGTCCAGAGTCCAGGGGAGGTGAAACCTGTGTGGAAATGGCACATCCATCAGGTAAGTGAGATACACCTTATGAAAAACAAATTTTACAGGTACTCTTGCTACCTTTCATGTGTAAAAGCAAAAGTGAATTATCTGAATTATCTGGAAATGAACCCAGCAAGAGGAGATGACGCTGTGACAAATTAGGGATTGTTTTTTATTAGGAAAAGAACAAAGAATGTGTCAGGTTTATTTTCTCTTGGCAGATGGAGATACCAAGAGTAAAAGGGCCATAGAACACTTCTCTTACAGTATTTCCTAAACATTCCTCAGTTATCTCCATACTCCTGGGAGGATTGTATTCATGCAGATCACACAAAAATTAAATGTTAATGACAACCCCTAGAAATATTCACTAATTTCAGGATGCTGAGCAATGGACCTTATACTTGAAAGAGCTGAGCTCACCTAACTCAGCTGACATCACCTGGATTTGCCTTAACGTCTCTGAACACAAAACTGGACACTTAAACTGATCACCCTCATCTTTGACTTGATATGTGATGTCCAGCTCTCCAAAACAGCACCTTTCCCACTCCCCCTAAAGCCCCGTGAAAATAAAAATGGGGCACAGCCAATGATGCAGACAACAGAATCCCAGTGTTCTGTCTCTCCAGCTAAATACTCAGCCATCTAACCAGCAATTATTTGAGAGATATTTTTAATTCTTTTTGGATGGAAAATACCTTTACTACACAGAAAATCTTAAATAAGCGATCTGAATTTTAAGTCAAGTGGATTTGGCTTTTTAGTATCTGCAATTCATACAGTTTCACACCTAACCTATGTTACACCAGTGAGAAAGTGCTATTTTTTCAGTTCCTTATAGAAGCTAGGAAAAATTGAATAGAGTCACATCTTCTTTAAAAAATGCCATTCCCAATCTCAATCCACTAACTCTTTTTTGGGAAAACTGAATTTTCACTCTGAAATTGATTCAGGTCCTTGAAAATCGTTTTTCTTTAAAAAGACATGCAATAAACTAGTATATGCAAATCCTAACTTAATTAAGCACCAAGAGGAAATGTCTGTCAGGTTAAGCCTCAACAAGAAACTAAAATTAATTTTGCAGAATGCAGCCATGCCCATAATTATAGATGGTAGAAAAATGGCTTCTGGCCTTTCTCCCATAAGGCTTTCATTTAAAATTTTAGCCCTTAGTGAGATCAATCAGCTGACAAATAGGAGTGAATGAATTGGTGGTCTGGGAGCCAGGAATAGGTCAAAGCTCCAAATAAGCCAGTATTAGTGGATTTAGACTAAAATTCTGTATTTACATCAATGCACCCTTACATTTGCCATCACCACAAACAGGATAAAGTTACTTGAGCGCTCTTTAAGAAAGAGCTTTATATGATGGCAGACAAGCAAAATCCATCCTTTACAGACTGCTCCATTTGTGATGATCACTTCAGAGCCTGCAGCATTTGAAACTGTGGATAACGTATGGAAAGCTGGCATGAAATCACTGTTCTGTATAGTATGTTTGTTTTACAATATTGTCAAAAGCCTAAAAATTCGTTTCTACTCCAGAAAAATGTTCTGGAGTCTGGACTGCATTTGGGGTTGAGCCAGTGGGCTTGGTTCAACCTGACAGTAAGGCAGCACAGGCCTGGAAGTCCACAGGCACTAACATGGAGAAAGCATTTGTACAGGCATTGCAAACCCAAGCTGCAGTTTGTTTCTGGTTACTTTTGGGGCTTGGGGAGGGTGTGAAGCTATAGACATGATCCAACAAGCTTACTTGCAAGAGCAAGTGTTGTCCCTAACCCTGTTAAGCATTTTTGTGTCCCTGTCAGGGGACCTCCAGGACTCTGCCACTAGCAAAACTGCCAATTATTGAGCTTCCTCTCTTCTTTTAGTGACTATTTTTCTTTGGTCACCAGCACAGATCCCTGTGCACTCCAACAGCTTTGTTATCACCCTAGGATGGGATGCTGTCTCAAGCTGTGTTATGATTTCAGAAGCACGCACTTGTGCTTTGTTACAATGACTTTGCCTCTGCTCTGAGCAGTTATTTTCCATTCAGAGCATTCCAACGACACTGCCAAGAGCCTTATGCACACACTCGCCCAGCCCAGCTTTACACAAGTCTTTCAAAAGCAAGGGGGAAGCACTGAAAGCTGCCATTTGCACACAAGGGCCCTTCTTCCCACCTGTGGCCTGCATGATGAGGGGGCAAAGGCTTTTGGAGCACTGGGGTGAGTGGGCAGTGCTGCTGACATGGCACTCACGGGCACAAGAGAATTCCTCACGAATTCCAGGCTTGGGGCTCAGCACGGCATGTGCTCAGCTCCACACAGCCTTCTCTTTTCTTGGGTGACTGAGCTCTCCATAGCTGGACACTAGTTTGTGTACCTGAGACTAAAGCTGTCACTGGTTAAACATTCATGAGTGGGCTGAAGGGTAGGGAGCGAGCAGATCTTTGCCAGAGCTCCACAGTGTATTTGGCTCTCCGTGTCCATTATTTATGATGTCGTTTCTACAGGCCCTAATTTTACATAAACCGAAGTCACAAGAAAACTGTTACAAGGAGCAACCAGGAAAAGCACAGGGAAAGAGTGCCTTGTCAGTCGGCATTAAAAACACAGTTCAGTATTACATTTTCTGAGTGAAGCCTCTTGGGAGTCAAAATAGGCAACACATCTTCTCTGAGAAGTAAGAAGCTGAAACCTAAAATCTTGTAGATGGTCTTTAGAATCAATTTCTTCATGTCCTGTGCACAACTCCATTCCAATTCCCCAGATATGAAAAATACATAACCTCTTATCTCAAAATTAATCTACCTTACAGTTCCTTTTAGCTCCTGTTTAAAATCTACTGAATTCTATCTTGGCTATCATGTAAGCTATTGTTCTACACCTGCTCAGGGATGACAGACTCCAGAATTTAAGATCTGTCATGCCAGAGCAGATTAAACCTTCTCTGAAGACAGAAACATGCACATTACTAGTAACAACTGAGAAATACAGCAAGCAGACTCGGTACAACTGAAGTAATTGATTCCCTTCCCCTTATCAACACAAAAGCTAAGAGCCAGAAAAAAGTACCAGTTTTTCTATCTCACAGCATTTGTAGCAAACACAGTGGACAGTATTTCAATATTTTCCTGTTGCAAAAATAAGCTTTAGGCACAGAATCCATTATATGTAAATTAAGATATATTTCATAACATATATCTTCGTTGTGAAAGTAGGTCATGCATTTAAGGCATTTCTAGACTCTTGATGTAAATCTTCTGAAAAAATTTTGTATGTTTAGAATAATATTTTAATTATTTATCAGACTTCATTCCCTAAGAACACTAAAGGAACAGATATTTCTAGGAGTCCTCATAGGGAAGTAAGTACTTCTTGCAACCTTGTACAACTTTATGTAGTGCACATTTTGTTCTTAATGGAACTGCATGCTTGAAGCACACCTCAAAAACAGTTAATACAGTATAAGAAGTTATGGTATGAAGATCCCGGACTGCACAGGTAGGGAGCCTGACAAAACAACAGCATGACATTTTCAAATGTTTACTACCTTGTATTATTTTTGAATTCCTGGAATTTCCTCAAGACTGGTGTTCGGTATTTCCTCAAGACTGGTTTACCTGCCTATGAGCAAGTTATTCCATAAGCAAACTTAAAGAGGGAAAAAAAAAAAAAAGAGAAGAAAGCTAGAACACAAGAGAGTCTATGTGTTTGTGATGTGAATTGAGTTTCCAGGCCAGAACTTTTATCAGAAGAATAAAAAAACAGAGGCAATTTAAATCAGCACCAATATCAATTTATCCACTAGGTGTCACAAAATAATCATGCAACCAGATGAAAAGCAATTATATGTAAAATGTGTCAGTGTACTACATCAATGAAGTGCTGCTTTGAAACGAAATCTGTGATAAGAGCAGATGTAGGAAAATGTCATGGATCTCATGAATATGCATAAACTGTCAGGAGTGTATGGGAACCTGAGCCATGACACACAAAAGCTGTTGCTAACCATGGTGTACATCATGTAATGGATTCACATACAAGCATGTAAGTGCTCCATTAAAAAAAAGTCTTCCCAAATCCTAAAAGCAGTATTACCAGTCCTCAGAACTGCAAGATTTATGTTTCTTGCTTTTTAATGCTAGACAAATGTATTGTATCAGATTCTCTACATATATGTAAAAGTCCCTCACGACTACAGGGAAAAATTGCCAAGAAAACAAGTTCTGAAGGCTAAAACATATGAGGAAGAAAAACACAAATATTTTATTAATATTAGTATAAAATCACCACAAATGCCAAACACTGGAACTGGCAATAACATGTGACAGACACTCCTTAGATCCAGACTGTTCTTTTGGATGGGCAGGGTAGAAAATAACCAAATGGTTCTGTAGCCATTATTTTCTAGAAACCAACCTCTACTGCATAGGCAGTATTTTTGTTCTTAAATATTCGTGGACCATTTAAAATTCATAATTACATGTACGCCTGCACTCATCCAAAACACTGAGTCCATGAAAGGATTAAGGCTGGGCTGTTGAAACAAGCACCTTGGTTTCCAAAATGGTTCTTTAATAACAGTAACTTTTCCTCAGAGCTGCATAAAATTTTTATGGGCCAAGTAGACTCCAGTGTGCCTTTATCATTATCTGTACTCACACATAATCCAGACAATCAAAAATACCGTAATCACTAGCATATACAATATTATGAAGTAGAACAGGCTACCAGAATTAGATAAGAAGAGGAAATGTATCCTGGACATTTTTTATCATCCAAACGTAACAGTACCAGGGCTCTATATGCTCTGCCGCCAAGTGCCATTGCATAAAGTCAGCCTAAGCAATATCAAAACCCCTTCCCCCTTGTGAGAAATGCAGTAAAGGAACATATGCCCTACCTGTATGTTTATACTGCAGTTTGTATGTTTTATCCTGGCTGTAAAAAACAGGCTTTTTCAGGGTATAAGAAGGCTCATATGATAAAGTTCAGATTTTTTACACAGTCTTTCTCTGTAAGATGAGCTATCTAAATGTCAGAGCTGGCCAGTATTTTCCAAAGCTTGGAAATACTTTCTTACTTGGTGATCATAGGGAAGCTTTTCTTCCATGCAATTTTCCCTCTTTCTTTTCAGTCACTCAGTTAAATACTTGTGCTTCCAGGAACACAGGTACAAAGCTGAGAGAAATACCTTTTGTTTGTTTGTTTGTTTCAAACAAATATGCTGAAGGAGTTTGATTTTGTGACATACACTTTCAGAAAAACTCAGAACTTCTCACCAGATTAAAACCATTATCTGACTTTAAAGAACCCACCAGTGATGTCCATTCAAACTGGCAGAATTCAGAGCCTCCTGAAATCAGTAAGAATTTTGTTATAATGTAGCAAAGCTGTGATTTCCCTTTAGGCAGTACCATACACAAAAATGCTGAGGTTGCTATTTATTACATAAACCCCTGACTCTGATCCCAGAAGGTGAACGGGCAGATGTACAGTATTATTAATTCCACCTAAGGAACTTAAGTTGTTCCTTTTTGGTCTTTCAGTTGTCCAAATCTGCAATGTTTTTTTTAGTCCCTGTTGTGAAAGAATCAAAGAATGACAGAATAATCCAGGTTGGAAGGGCCCCCTAAAAGCATCTAGTCCAACCTGAAAGCATCCAGTTCAAAGCAGGTCTAATTAATCAGGTTGCTGAGGCACACACCCAATTGCATCTCGGACACCTCTAAGGATGGAGAACTCACAGGCTCTCTGGGCACCCCTTCCAGCCTTTGACCACTCTGGTTAAAAGATCTTCCTTGTATCTGACTGGAATTTCCTTTGTTCCAACCTGGGGCTTTCAGCCCTTGTTCTATTGCTGTGCAGCTCTGAGAGGAGCCGGGCTCCAGCCTCTCACTGTGTGGTTGGGCAGCTGCAGGCAGCCCTGCAGCTCTCCCCTGTGTGCCCTTCCCTGCCTGGACAGACCCAGCTCTCCCAGCTCTGTGCTCAGCACGTGGCTCTGAGGAGCCTGGTGGCACTGCCAGGCTCAGCGCACGTGAGCTCTGACAGGGCTGGTGCCTCTCTTGCACAAAGGTGCTCCCAAATGGACACATCACTGATCAGAGGGATGGAGCACCTCCACTATGGAGAAAGGCTGAGAGAACTGGGATTGTTCAGCCCGGAGAAGAGAAGCTTTGGGGTGACCTCATTGCCCCAGTACCTGAAGGAAGCCCTCAGGAAAGACAGGGAAAGACTACTTACAATGGCCTGAAGTGACAGGACAAGGGGGAATGGCTTCAAAGTGAGAGAGGGCAGGGTTAGATGGGATATTGGGAAGAAGTTGTTCCCTGTGAGGGTGGTGAGGCCCTGGCACAGGTTGCCCAGAGAAGCTGGGGCTGCCTCACCCCTGAAAGTGCCCAAGGCCAGGTTGGACAGAACTTGGAACAACCTGGGATAGTGAAAGGCGTCCCTGCCCATGTCAGGGGGCTGGAACTGGATTAGCTTTAAGGTCCCTCCCAACCCAAACCATTCTGTGATTCTAAGGCAGTGCCGTGAAGAGGGAGGATCACTGCACTGAGCCCTGTTTTGCTCATGCAGTCCCAGATGCAACTGGCACATGGCTGGGGGGTGTCAACTTGTGCATCAGGACCCCTAGATCCTTTTCTGCAGAGCTGCTTCCTACACAGCTGCCCCCCAGCCTGTTTCATTATGATCTCGCCAATGACAGTATTTACACCATTTCTCAAATTACTGATATTAAAAGGTTTTATCTTTCTTTTTTTAATTTTGTCTATCCTAGGCCTCACTTGGCCTTGAAGTGCTATGAGTAGAACAGCTTAGGAATGTGAATATACAGCAAATGTGCTTCCCATTAGCTCTTAATGCCATAAATCTAAAATCCTTGATACTACTTTTAGAGCAGTGCTTCCACTCAAATCGTAAAAGAAGCTTTAGACAGGATAGTAAGACTAAGCAGCCACACAAGACACTTACTGCTGCGGAGGACAGCCTTGCAAATGCACGTGGATCAGAGGTCCTGCCCTTGTGCATCACTATTTCACTTACAATGGAATAATTTAAATTACATCAAGAACTATAATCATATCCTAGTATAATTTACTTCTTTATACCCTCTGCCACCAGAAATATGCTTAAAGATATCCATCCAGCCCCAAGTGCACTATTCTGGGAAAGTTTCCATTTAGATGAGAACATTTATGCTCATGATATTTTTTAAGCTTAATTCAGTATGAATAACTGGTTCAACTTGGTGTCTGCTCATGAGTGAGCAGTTGGAAGGAACTGGTTAATCATTGTTTGCCATCTGCTTTGGAGAATCAACACTCTACAGAATCTTTTCTGCAGCAAATAAAACCACAATGCACAAAGAGCACTAACGGAAAATCCTGTTTTCAGTTATGGGGTGTTTAATCAGATTTCTTGGTCAAAAATGAAGGCAGCCCCTTTCAGGTATTTGTTGTTCTCTCAGAAAGGCTCTGAATTTTCTAATCTCTCCACTCTGTTTTATTAAAGCCAACTCTTAAGTCCTTCTGAACAGACAAGCCAGGACTTAAAACGCTATATTGAGTCAAAAAGCACATTTGCCTCCTCACAGAAAAACATCAACATGAAAAAGTAAAATTAGTTGACTATCTATGCTGCTTTCTTGGCTCATCTTCCCCATCTGGTGCGACTGACAAACGCTGTGTCATAATTGGAGAGGGATCAGAATTTCCATTTTTAGATTCTGGAATCCAGGAGTTACTAAAAAAAATAATTTGCTTCAAAATGAGGAAAATGTATGTGAATGATGCAAAAAGGTTCCACTTAAACACCTAAAAATTGCTGGGAAAAGACACTTCCTAAACTGACGTTTTATTAAAATACACATTCCTAACAGGTGGCAAAAAATATCAGAGAAATGCTGAGCATGAAAAAGTAAGTACTGCTAGGCTCATTCTGATATTGAAGATCTAGCACTGGGGGCCATAATTCAGGTTATTAAAGTCCTTTTTCAAGATTGATTAAAGTTCAATTTAGAAACATCAACAGGAAACCCAGGCTGCAATGTTCTAATATTGAGAGGGCTGAAGACTGCAGTCTTCCATCAGAAAATCAGAATGTGTTCCTCCAGGCCCTGCAAATACTGAGCTCTGAGTATATGCAGTCATTCAAAAAACCTGCCAGTGAAAAATATTTTTCCTTTAAAAACCTTCTTAAAACAAACAATTGGAAATGGTCCCTCTGACTTCTTGCTCCAGCCATAAATTTCAGTTATCCTCCTTTTCTTTTTCCTGGGCTATTGAATCATGAAATCACAGAACGATCTGGGTTGGAAGGGACCTCAAAGATCATCCAGTTCCAGCCCCTGCCATTGACAGGAACATCTTCCACTATCCTGGGTCACTTCAAGCTCTGTCCAACCTGGCCTTGGGCACTTTCAGGGATGGGGCAGCCACAGCTTCTCTGGGCAACCTGTGCCAGGGCCTCAGCACCCACACAAGGAAGAATTTCTTCCTAATGTTCAATCTAAACCTACCCTCTGGCAGTGGGAAGCCATTCCCCACTGTCCTGTCACTCCAGGCCCTTATCCAAAGTCCCTCTCCAGCTCTCTTGGAGAACCTTTGGCACTGGGGTCTCTTCAAGTTGTTTTATCCAATGACTGGGGAGACCTACTGTTGCAGATTCCTGAGACTTGATAGTTGTTTGCTATTTGAAATAACTGGTACCAACAGAGGTCTTAAAAATAGATTATCCAGCAAGCCTTTGGAGACTTTAGGGTTTCAGACTCAGTATAGTCTAATGAGCACAACAGGACTCTCTGACAGTCCTATTGGGATTTTCCCTCTGTTACAGCTGGCAGTAAGAGAAAGAAAGATTTAATTAGCACAGAAAAGCTGCACTGCCTTCCAAGTACAGCAAAAAAAATCTTTGGAACAGGGAAGTGAGCAAGGTGGGAGAGAGGAAGGTCCTTTGGGTACACAGACATTTAAGTGAGCTGGATTAATTTACCAACTGGACCGTGTATTTCTTTCATGATCTTGAGCCAATACTTGGGTCAAGTTTTCAGAAAAATAAGCTCAGTTCTTCTGCCTTCTTTAGATGTTAAAATAACTCATCAGACTTTTCAAAGGCAAACTGCAACTTGGCTGTCAGTCTCCCTGAAAACATTACAAGCTGACCCATACTGAAGACTTCTAAAGATCTATCCCTATCTGTTGAGGTTATGCTTCTTAAAGTATTCAAAACTGTGTTGCACTTCCTCACCTGTAAAATATTGTATTCCTCCTCTATGTTCTGAGGAGAACAAGTTTGTAAGTCCATGAACCAGCTTTGAGAAGCTTCAGTGCTAAGATTGTTTAAAAACCCAGACTGACACAGGGCACATGTTTCACAGGGACCATCTCCTGCTTCTGGCTTCAACAGGAAGGGAACTGTGATTCTACAAACCCCAAAGTCATGACCACAAGATGCCACAGATGCCAGGGTAGGCTGCTCTAAATCAGTGAGGAGTCTGGCTGTTAGTCATGGGACTGAGGAGGGCACTTTTCACTCCCCTTAACAGGGACTAGTGCCCCTTCTAGCATGCGTCTGTATTGAGCTCAGCTGTTTACTGTGAAGGCTATTAGACAGTATCTCTTTATAAAGCAGAGATGTTAGGATCAAGACCTGACTTTCCTTTCTAGATTCAGCAATATTCTTTGACAGCCACAGGATACTTAACCAAACAATTCAGATGCTGGTTTTGAGAGATGAAAACTATGCCAATACAGACACCTAGGGTATCTTCAGAGTCCTAAATACCCTGCACTTACCATAAAGGTCTCTAACTTGCTTAAAATTTAAATAAAACATTGGACCTGGATGCAGCAGGATTAATGGGCCCACTCAAGACCAAGCTCCTGGCATTCCAGATCACCCTTGTAGCATTCCCTCAGAAGGAACGAACACAAGTGTTTCTTGAACTTATTATTCCAGAATAATTTGCTTCTCATTAAGGTGAAGACACAGAATACCTGCAGAAGTTCTCTCTTTGATCGCTCAGCTGGATCTAGCAGAAGTTCAGGGTCAAAGGTCTTGCCAACAGGAATTTCACATAACTGATTCCACATTCTGCAGCTGTTTCTTCTGAGAAAGACCTGTCAGAAAGATATATCAATATTTTTTTCTGCAGGCATGAAAGAGTACGGAAAGCAGATTAATAATGCTAGAGTACCAGCCTTAAGCTGGGCAGGAATCAGAATCATCCTTAAGCTGGGCACAGTAGAACATCTCACGTGGACAAGTACTATCAGCCTGCATTATTGCCAAGACACAGCTATATAGGACTGTGTTCTTGTAAACACAAGTCAAGAAGTCTATACTCTGATTCTTTCCTATGGATATCTCCACAAGAACATCTTTGGTTGAAGAACATGTATTTTTTATAAATATATTTTCCATAAAAATCAACAGCCTTTCTCTAGTACTCAACTCATTATCGACACTCCCCACTTTGCCACATCAACATTTTATTTGAAGTATCAGTCATAGCATCCCATCAAAATTTAATAGCCATTTTCTATAATTAAAGCACATTAACTCTTGGTTTCACCTATGCTAAGGTTTATCTTTCTCCTTCTTTTGAAATTCTAATGATATTAAAATACAACACCTTTCTACAGCATGACTCAGAGTTGCATAATATTTCTTTCTTCAGCTCATGGGAAAGGAGAAGAGATACAAACAAAAGCAGAAGAATTCTCTATCCAAGTCTATAGCTTTATACTGAATCCTGAGTGTCAAACCAACAGGGCTTTTAAGAAAAATGTCAACAACTGTAACAGTTACATAAGACGCAGTTAGAAAAATACTTTGCAAGGAAAAATGACAGTTTCTGTCACTTGAGAAGATGATTTATACTTCAGCTTTAGAATGCAAGCATGTGACCTGACATTTACTAAAGAAATCAAAGAAATGTTGAGCAAGATTACAAAAGGCAAAGCACTGATTGCCCTCTACCAGCAGCTCCTCTTTGTACTACATGATCTGCATAGTCTTCCTCTCAACATTATGCCAAAAAAATAGAAAGGAAGGTCACAACAACAGCTCTCCCTGTTGTCACTTTGTGCTGACTTGCTCCAGTTATGAAGGCCAGCTGGTGCAGTTTGTGCGGCCTTGTGTCTCATGTTGTTCTTTATGGACAAGAAGGATTCACTGGTCACATCAGTTGTGTTTTAAGTTTCTTTGCAATAGAATTTGATGGTTGAAACTGTGCATAAAGAGCGTATAGCTGCTGATAACAGAACATGGTGAAAAGAACACCAGGCGCAGGGGTGTCCAAGTAGGAAGGATGGCAGGTCAGGTGAGCTGGGCTTCCTTACTGGTTCTATTGGACATGTCCTGTAGGACTTGAAGTGGTTACATAAGACCTTGCGGCCCAGTTTTATCACTTGTTAAACGGAGATCATAATTCCCTATCTCACAGTGATATTGGGAGGCTTATTCATTAATGGGTTCAACTCAATGCTGGGCAGATGGTCAGTACAAATTTTATGCATCATTGAAGTAACATTTAACCTCAGGACTTAAGTGGCATATAGCCCTATGCTGGTCTCTGAGCAGTCACTGGATACATATTAAGCGTTCAATTTACAGAAAATATTTGAGAGGCAGGAGTTGTTAGGAGTGCTGATTTTGCATCCTTTAAGTCACAAATTTTCAGGATGAGAAATGTAAAATGACACGTTCTTCAAATGCAGTTCAAATGCATGCAAATGCAAGACAGGTTCTAAGTGCATCTCCTTGTGATGGTAATAAATGAGGAAGAGAAAATGGTAACACTGCTGAACCAAGCATACAGTGATTTAAATGAGTCCATGAAACAAGCACTTTAAGTCTCAAGAATGACCATTGATAGTATCTGGAGGGATTTAAATTTTAGTGTTGGGAGAAGAGTTGTTTTTACTGGCCTCAGCCAAAAAAACAATTCACTGAATGTGATTGCCATTTACCTGCAAAAACACAGCTACAATTCAGCACAGTAATGGGTCTAAAGGTGCATCTCAAAGATATTTATAACCAAATAAATATTTGCTTTGCTTAGTGTGGGAAGCACACAGAATAAAAAAGGTCTTTTCCAAACATCTTTTTCAATGTTTCTGAGGACTATGTTTAAACTTTATTGCCACAAGTAATGTACCATGAAGGCCTAAGCACCAGCAAGAAATGAATCTCCAGTGTGATTACTATGCATACCTCGTAATTTCCTCTGCAGAGATGGCCTATCTTCACTTCTTTAGTTTTTAACTTGGTTCCCCAGTAAGTCATTCTTTCTGTTTCTAAAGAGAGAGAAAGAAAAAACAAAAATGTGTTATCCTTATAATGGAAAAAGTGAGGAACAGACATACAGATATGAAACAAAGCTTTCCAAAGTCTTTTCTGCAGGTGAGGATTGAGTTTCAGAAGAAGGCCAGTGTCCCACTGCAAACTTATTTTGGAAGCCTTAATTGAGGGTAGGGCATTAATGGCACTTTGTGGAGGGATGACTTTACCCTCAGGGAAGCACTGTGACAAGTTCCTGAGACCAGTCAATTTAATAGCTGCAAACCCTGAAAGCTTTGAGTAAAAAACCTTTTCTCTACTTTCACAGCCAAGTGAGTTTAAAGAAAAGTTACCAGATAAAAATATTTCAACCTTAACCCCGTAATATCATCCTTGTTTTCTGACCTTTAAAATTACTATACCAATCACCAGCAGAAAGATTCATTACAGTCTGATTAATTGATCAATCACAGACATCAATACATCAGGTATAAATCACGCCTAAAATGTAGCACTCAGCAGTTTAGTCTCAGTAGCAGGGACACTAACATTTTTGATAATGCATTTGTGTCATTAATATCTTTACATACGCTGTGTAATCATAGTCAAGTACAGAAATTACTATCTCATATAAAAATATATACTGTATGGTGAAAAAACAATTCCTGGTTTCTTGCATTGTGATGGTGATAGAACTACGGGGAACCTAAAAAACCACTCCCTCATGCCCTCACTATGAGAAGGGAAGGGGAGCTGAGATTCACAGATCCCCTCAGTGTGGATTAGGGTGAGATAACACTACAAGTCCATAATAACACTCAAAGTCCCTAATAAGCAACGCTAATGGCACAAATATTATAAAATGGTGAGCCTGTCACAACTATATCCACGTAAGCTATGCAGAAACACCAAATTTAGTGGAACACGTATTCAGTAAACATTAATCCTCTCAACAATTATATCCACTTAAACTGTGCAGGAACGCCACCTGTAATGGAACAAATATTCACTAAATGTTAACCCTCTCACAAGTGAGACTGACCCTGAAATGAGCTCAAGGGCATGGTATGGATAACGCCAAGATTGTGGGTTCCAGCCCTGTGCCACCTCTGGAACTCTCCCTTAGAGTGCTGTCTGAACTCACAGCGCAATTACCCAGGCCTCATCCCTTGCACATGCAACATCAATTACTCTGGGTCATTCCAAAGAAGTGATGCTGTGATTGTCTCCCTCTCATCACATCACATGCTAAATTTATTCACTTCTTACCCCTTCTACTTTTTTTTCCAGCTAATTCTGCCACCGTTTTATGAAGAAAGGTTACTTTTCTCCACAACAGCTTCAAAATTTGGATAAATATAACAATCCATTCCAAGTCAGTCTTCAATAACTGCTTTCCTCTAACAAAAGACATCTCCCATTTTGGCATTTCTCAGTCTTTGACCACCAATATCCACGTGCTTCACAACTTCTTTTTAATGTTATCCCCCAACCTCACAGGAGAAAAAATACTGCCTTTGTTTACAGAACAGAAAGGTAGAGACAGAGAGGATCCAGCTCACTTTTACTGTCTCAGTTGGAGGTGATAGGATGGTACAATGTGCAGATACAGACAGGGTCTTTCGGAGGGAAATCTGCAGTACACCTCTAACATACCCTGAACCAACCCCTTAAGAGCCTCTTCTTTCTCTCTCCATAGCAGCAGCTTAGGAGTAACAATTACCTACACATGCACCTAAATTAGATGTAAATGCAAGTGAGTATTCTCTTCACTGCTAAGCCTGAGAGCAAAGTTCTATAGAGAGTTAAGCATCCTAAAAATCAGGATTGGGTTACCCACTGTGGGATGATACCTGGCTTTGGAATGAAAGGCAGTAAGGCATCAGAGTTCCCCACACAATCTAGAAGAGGTAACAGTCTGGATTATCTTTCTCAAAGTCACCACTTTGGCACTGCTTTGTTTTGCTTTAGTGGTCAGAGACCACCTCCTCTTCCTCAGCTCTGCAGGTGATGTAATGCTTTGCTCTCTATTTAACTCACTCTGAAATGTGCCAGTACATCTGTGTACCAATCTGAACAGCTGAAATAATTTTAAATTGTCACTCGGTTTATTAATAAAGCAAAAAAATGCATGTGTATATTTTTCCTTAAAATAGAATATAGGTACTGTACAAAAATCCATGAAAATAATCTTTAGTCTCAGTCAGACATCTGGTCAATGAGAACCTACAGGCAGAAAAATGTCCAGACACAAGATGGGATAGAAAGGGTTCAGATAAAGAAACTCTACCAACTTGATAGCCTTAAGGCTGTATAAAGAGTATGTGTTGATACAGTGCCACACTGAGATTTTATAGACATGGTTTTCAGACTATTCCATTATTACAGTAGGCTACAATCCTGCAGATGTTTAGACATGAAGGACTTTATTCAGTAATGTCAGTGTCTTCATGACTGGGTCATATTAAATTTCTTCTCCAGAGAGTTAATAAGAAAACCCTCTCTCTTAGACTGGCTATAGAAGAGCAACCAGATATATTTCTGTTGAAACATGAGAATGCACAACAAGAAACATCATAGGGAACCTTCACCCTGAAATGCACAATGCCTACGCTCCGGGGCCCTCAAGGGCGTGCTGAAATATGGAACTCAAAGATATGTTTATGTATTAGTCTGAATGAGGGCATTACTGAACATCAGGGATATTGTACCCAAACAACAAGCATTATCTTCTTTAGCAAGAACTATATTTTAAGTTATGAGTAAAAGCAGAAAGAGGTGAGCAGCAGGAACATGTGAACTACGGTCTTCGAGGCAGCCAAGTGACCCAGTCTGAGAGTCAGAGAACTAATGATAATGCAGCTCTAGAAAAAGAGTGTGGAATTTCCTTTGTACTTGATATCTACACACCAAGACAGTTAAGCTCAAGCCTACATCTAGTTTTGGCCCAGAACCACCAGAGCTGGTGGTTCCTCACCAATGCAGTGCACCAAAGAACGGCACTAATGATAAGCTCAGCCATTAATGGCTGGCACTGGAAATCTAGTGTGCTTGGTTCAGCTTAACCTGCCTGTGAACTTTTGAAGGGCAATGGCATAAGCCACCCTTTACCATGGCAGGCTGCAATAGAACAGGATTGCTGTTTTAACTCATGGTTATTGAAACAATACTCTTACACATCATGACAGTAGTGCAGTACGGAACACCACATGTAGAACTGACTCTTGGTATGTGCTAAAATGGAAAACTCCCAGTTTACTTTAGAGCAATTCAAGATGTTTCTTTTGTGGGAAGAAAGGAGAAATTATCCTTCTGATTGATTAACCCCCCAGCCCAACAACATGACTGACTGGAACCCCACTGAAGTAGGATCTCTAGGAAATGGCACCACTGATCCCATTTTAGGGAAGTGTTGGCTATTAACCTTTTCTGGAATACTTAATCTTTGCAAAAGACATTTGAGATGTAATAACTACAGTTATTTCCTGTTCCCATAAGCTCTACAGCCTGGCTCCAACTTTACTCAAACGCTTTTGCGCAAAATGCAAATTTTTGTGACTTGATGCCACTTCAACTAACAACAGAAAATAACTTCTACAATCTGAGTCCTCAACACACAGAATCACATTATAAACTGAGTTGGAAGGGACCCACAAGGATCATTGAGTCCAACACCTACAAAGACTACAGAAATGGGGTGAAATGCTGAAATAATATAAAAAGAACCCAGACAAATCAAATCCATTATTGAAACAAGCAGGTTACTAAAGTTATTAGGAGTAAGTTAGTAATTAATTGCATTTGAACATTCTTGTACTTACTGTCACTGAAGATGAATGCCTTTACAAATAGATTATCTGCAAACGGCTGGAACCTGTGGGCTTAGTCCCAGACTTGTCTGGTGTTTGTGCTGTGGCTGGTCCCTATGCCCAATATGCGACTGTGGATCCAACCATACAAATCCAGCCTTTTTCCTAAGAATTCTCTGACCTGTTGCAGCCACAGCCCAGTGGTATTTTGCACATGCAGTGTCTGAGTTCATCAGCCACAACACTTCTGCCTATTTATTCCATATACTTAGCACTTGTATTTTTTCCATAAGCACAGACTACTAATCACTGCTGGAAACAACACAGTAGGCCAAAAAGACCCTTCTCTAGCCCAGAATTCTTACGTTCTTACAATTTTTAACTGAGCAGGCTGTTTCTCTTGAAGTTTTTTTAAACATACATGCATACAGAAACTGCCACACGCTTCTCAGGCTACAATTCACAATCAAATGCTGCAACATGGTATGGGCAGGAAGTATAGGGAAGAGCTGAAACTGAACTGAAATGAAGCTGCTTCAGTCTCTGATTCACTGCAGCTCATTGCCACTAGAACTGCAGTCTCCTCTTAGCATCAACACCTGGTGCTAGGATTCATATCTTACCAGAAATTTCCATGAAAAACTTTTAGAAACAAAACCAAAATGCAGGCATTATCCATGAGGTCCTGTGAGAACAATTATGAAAACTGTGAAAGCAACAGCAGGTGTGCCTGCTTGCAGGTATTTCAGTCCACTCAGAGTGTAACAGGAGCCACACAGCTGAGGGCAGGGTGTTCCTTGGAAACCACCTGTGTGCAAGTAAGAGCACTTGAGGCTTCTCAGGGTCTGCTTGGGGGAACAGTATACTTTCCTTAAGAGCTTACTGCTCTTTTACACAAAATATGGCATGGGCTAAAAGTACTGGCAGGCAGGTCCTACTGTGCTTGTCAGGAAAACCAGGCGAGGTGGCCAGAAAATATATGGCTTACTGGATATGTGAAGTTTTTGTGCCTCTGTTGAATCAGCAGCACCGTCTGATAATGGTTTTGAGCCTTTGCTTTTTGTCTTTAACAAGGAAGACATATAACTCTTGACATAAACTATACTGTAGAATGTGCTGAACAAATATTTCATCAAAGAGGAGAAGTTTATCTTAGAGTCATTTTGCTGCCAAATGATTTATTAGAACTCAGAGCCAAGACAGGTAAATGCCCTAAGGAAGTACTGTATCTTTCTAATAATTCAACTCTAAGAAGAGTTAAACTCTGCATACAGGAGAGCTAGAGTTTGCTAGGAAGCGGAGTCTTGCAAAACAAATAAAGATTTCCTGCACATATGTCAATGCAATTCTCTGCATCAATACCTGAATAAGGAGCAGGCATTAAAGAAATGCACACTTGAAGCCATGACTAATGAGGATACTTCTGTATCACAAAGTCTGGATTAGCCAGTGAATCTTTCAGACAATCCAAGTTGAAAGATAGCACTTGGCAAGGTCCACTCCCATCTGCCACCACTTTCTTTAGCCTCCTGCATTCCCTGAAGGTACTGCCTGTGAGCTGCCCTGCAGTACCACAGCACAGCAGCTGCAGACAGCAGGGAATGCAGACAGCCATGCAAAGTGTTTAAAATAGGAAACACAGGCTCTGTGCTGGGGGCTGCTACAACAGGTGTATATACAGATTGGGAGCTCATATTAATGAGGCTTCTGTTACACATGTTTGGGGTGGCCAGCAGCCTTTTCAGAAGTAGATGGGTATTTTGGTGAAAGTCAGACAGAGTAACCTCGTAGTAACCTCTAGTCTGGCTCACAGCCATAGGGAGGACTCTGAAGGACTGTCCCCTGGTGCTGTATTGATTAGATTTCTTCCCATAATACACCCAGTGTTTTTGCTCAGTAAACCTTACTAACAACTGAATGAAGAATAAAGACTGAAAGGGGAAGTAAAAGCCAATCTCCATGTGAAAATAGGCCACAAAATTAACAAGGTTCTCAGCATCAAGTAATTCTGTCTGCTCTGGCCAGAAAGTCAGAGCCTGTAAAATACATACGCAAGCAAGTACAAGAAGAAAAACACCTCACCCACCCACCCAGCCAACCAAACCAAACCCAACCCAAAAATCAACCCCCCTGAAACAACCACAAAAAAAACCCCAAAACCTGAACAAATAAAAACCTCCCCAAACCTAAAACAATCCCAAATAAACACCTGCCCCCCAAATTTATACAGCAAGTCAAATATTGAAAGATATAACACTAAAGAAATCTAAAAGCTTAACTCCCCTGCCCTACATTTAACTATTACCTTGTATTTTAACTGTTTTTCTTGTATTTCCATATATTATACATGCATAAATTTTGGATACCAGTTCTGCTGGCAAACACGTATTTTCCCCAATCTTTTATTGTGCTATATATACAAGTGCTAATATACAAGTCTCCTAATTTCTGTGTCTTGCAGTGCATACAAAACACTTTTACAAAAGCTAAGAAAAAAACACACTCAAACAAAATGTGGATGATAAGCTGGGACATACCAAGTCCACAGGGTAGTAATTCTTCCTCTAAGAACACTTGGGGGTATGATAATCCCAGAACACTTTGTAATCTAGATATTTGATATGGAGAGTGCCCTGTTGTGGATCACCAATATTTTTTTGCTAGAATGATCCTTAGTTGCTGAAAAGGAAACCAAACCCCAAATCCTTTTCATCAGAAAGAGAACTGTAACACTGAACATTCCAAATGAACAGCCCTTTCCTTTAAGAAAGGAACACCACTTTCTATCAATAATGAATCATCTAGGCTCTGAATATAACAATTACAACATTCACGTACTTGGTACTTCATGTAAGAAAAACTGTGATCTTTCTAACATAAACAAAACCTACTACAAGTATTAGGACTGAAAGGATTAACAGGATTGTCGTGACTTCAGCTATCCACACTGCATGGTAACTGATGAAATAAGCAGACTAAGTATTTTGCAACATCTAGAGGAAGACAGGAACATAATACATAGGGCTGTAATAAGGCATGTGGGAACACACAAATAACTCATTTCTATCTTTTCTAATAATACATGCTCTCAGGAAGGGCTGTCCCCCCAAAACCATCCATTTAGATATGAAGACAAGTATGGTGTGCAACATAATTTTTAAAGGCCTATAGCTGTAGCAGGATACCAGACTAAATCTTAAGTAGATCTATTCATGTTATCACAACTGCGACCAAATAAATTAGAAGCTAAAAATCCCTTCTTGCTAGATGAAAACAGGTGTCTACTATCAAAGGGAAACTATGGTAAGAACCTTAAAATACCATCATTTGCTTGAGGTTCTCCCCCTGAAATCTTTTAAATGAATGACTCTGGTAAAGTAATGTCAAGAAGCAGTAATCAGACACAAAATAGCCAAATAAAAAGTGAAGAAGCCTAAGAGACCTGATGCTGAATGTTAGCAAGCCTTTTTGCTTCTGGAATCGTGGGCACTGCAAGTTTTACAATTTTGTTTAAAAAGCTGGTATGACAGCATCTGAACCTTTGCTGTTAACTGTGGTAAAGGAATGAAAGCTGTCACTCATCTGGCACTAGCTTGTATTCCTACTGCCTTGGGGATATCCAAACACAGGGCAAACTAAGGTCTTGTGAACTACTTGCAATCTACATTCAGAAGAGAAAGGCCTTACTTCAAAATAATAAAAAACCTGAATCGTAAAAAAGAATATCAAGAACTTAATGAAAGAATATGAAACTTTTCATGGAGGTTGTTAATGTATTTTGGTGCATAAAACAACTCTGTTGTGTTTGTGTGTATATATATGTTTTTATATATATATATATATATATATATATATATATATATATATATATATATGGTATATTTTGCACAAATGGTGCTTCAAATATTGAAATACAACTGAAGTTTTTTTTAGTGCCATGCCCTTCCTATATCCAACATCTCCTTTTCAGAAAAAGGTGACAAGAGAATCAGACATTTGATAATTCTCTGCTGTGGCGCTCTGCCTTTGACCCCTCAAGTCATACATGGAATGGCAGGATAAATTCAACATGCACTAATCACAAACCCTAAGAGAGGACCTTCCATTTGTGCCATAAGAACTAAACCCATATATATGTATAAATCTATCTGACATAAAAATGTGCAATAATTTACAAAAGCATGTGTATCAACATCAAAATGAAATATGTAATGGGAGGAGACCTATTGGGTCAGACAAACACAAAATACAAGCCTCTTTACTGCTACTTCAAAAAAATCATTTCAGATACTGCCTTAGATATCTAGGCAAATGATTTAAAGAAGTCTTGGCTCAAATATCCTGATTTCTAGGACAGCTGTCCCTAGGAAGGATGCACTCACATCTGCAAATCACAAATTACAGCATTGCTGCTATGAATGCATAAGGTCAGGAAGGACTATCCTAAGCTGCCTTGTATTTTCAAGGCAGTTATTTTGAATTATTGGAAAAACACTTATTAATCCCCTCAGGAAGCCAGATTTCAGACACCACATAAAAAAAGCTCTTCTGGAAGAGGAAAGCAAACCCTATTAACTCCTAGTTACACCTTCAGAGAATTGACTAGAAATCCAGATGTCTTAACTCTGTAACCTGTGATGTGTGTGCAGATCATCTGTGCTTTTGGCTGCAATTTTACCTCAACTAAACTTGCTTTCATTGAGTTATTTTTTGCTATATAAATACCTATTTGTGCAGGCTACTGTTCAACTGAAACCAAAAATCTCTTTCAAAACTTCTCCCTTCATTTATCTTGGGGCAACAAGAATGGTTGAAATTAATTTTTAACTTCTTAGTCCAATGTAGTGGTCCTACCAGTTTCACGACTGAAAACACAGGCTCTTGCTGATCCTGTATAAAAAAGCAAAGCTTTTGATCAAAACAAGACTGAGGGTCAGTCTCAGAAAATAAGCGGCCCACGGAAAAACTCACCCTTGAGAAAACCCACGTGGAAGTGAAAATAGAGGTGATGTAAAGGTATGCTCTCACTGTAGCTGGTTAATTGCTGGAATATGGTGCTGATACTTTTATATTCAAGTTGTGTTAAAAATCCTCTCAGTTAATATGCTGTTAACATGTCTGAGTTATGTATTTCACATTTTCATCACCAACAATAGTAACAGATATATGTGAAGCACACTGGAGGAACTTCAAAGTCATTTATAAGCACTATTGATAAGGAAGCATTAATCCTTAATTTGCAGATGAGGAACAGATGTACAAGACTCTCTTGTGCTTTTGTGTGAATCACTGTAGCAGAGGCAGAAACTGAACTTTAATTACCTACAACCTCAATCACCTGTACATGAACAGTTTTCTGTAAAAGCATGGTAGACATGGGACACCTTCCTGAGAAGTAAACAGAAAGGAGCAATTTTTTGTACTCCTCCTAAAAAGCAGAACACAACTCCCACCACAAAAGTCAAAACCAAACCCCAAGAACTAAAAAGCGTATGTTGTATTTTTAGAGAACTTTAGTCAGATGGAGCAGTTTCTCTATCTCTCCTTACTCAGTTCAAGGCTGCTAATCAATCTTGTTTGGAGGATTTACTCCTTGTTATGTAATTCCAGATATTTATTGCAGTGTTGAGCTTTTACTGTACTTAGATGGGTAAGAAAAAAGGGAGGAATGACTCTACCGAAAGGGTTTCAGATGCTTTATTTTTACTGCTGTAGACAGCATTTTCTGAGGTGTTTGGCACTAAGGGTGCAATGTATTAAAATGATTGATTGCATTTTAAAAATAGAAGTACTATTCTGCTACTGGGATTAACTATTATCATTAAGATATTGCAGAATTCTAAACAGCTTTGAATTTGCACCCTCCTGTGAATGTAAAGTGCCCTTCCCCATCCCCCTTGCCCATGTTACACACACAAACCAGAGCGTTTCATAGAGAAACAGAGTAAATGCCACGAACTTTGCTCCTCACACAGCTGGTACTGCTTTCCTAGGACGACAGGACAACTTCGCAGTGTCCCTTCAATTCCTGTCATGCATTTTTAGTTTGATTTCAGCATATTTGTAGTCTACCCTGATGCCTTTTTTTTCCTGAACAATATTATGTGCTGCTCTATAGGAGAAGCTTAATTACAGCTATTTTGAAGATTCTTATTTTTAAATACCCTATATTTTCTCAATCAAATCTTGATTATTGAAGAGGCTGTAAATAATATTTGGAATAAATGGCTGTGCTGGTTTTGGCTGGGGTAGAGTTAAATATCCTCCCAGTAACTGGTAGTGGCTGTGTTTTGGATTTGTGCTGGAACAGGGCTGATAACACAGGGATGTTTTAGTGATTATTTAGTTTAGGCATGCACAGAGCCAAGGCCTTTTCTGCTCCTCTCCCACCCCACCAGTGACAGGTGTGGGGCACAAGGCCTTGGGAGGATGCACATCCAGGAGAGCTGACCCCAACTGGCCACAGGGACATCCCGGACCTAAGCTGTCACTCCTGTATACAAAGCAGGGGGGAGGAGAAGGAGGGGATATTTGGAAGGATGGTGTTTGTTTTCCCAAGAGAACAAACTCTCCCAAGCTGTGATGGAGCCCAGCTTTTCTGGGATGGCTGAGCACCTGCCTGTCCAAGGGAAGAGGGGAATGAATGCCTTGTTTTGCCTTGCTTGTGCACCCACTGTTGCTTTATCTTTTAGTCTTTATCTCATCCCACGAGTTTTCTCACTTTTACCCTTCTGATTCTCTGCCCAGACGCATGGCAGGGGAGGGAGCGGGGCTGAGCTGCCACCTGGGGTTAAACCACGGCAGTGCCATAATTTGGTGGCCCAGTACAGTGTAAGCAGGTTCTGACTCAGGGCTGGGTGAGAGACTGCAGCTACAGGGAGACCCTGCCAGCAGCACATTCGTGCCAATAGAAAAGAACAGTTGATGGCATCTACCCAAGGTCAGCTCCTCAAATTTGGGAGCCTGTTTTCTTCCAGACACTGTAAAGTCACTTGTTTAAACGCAGCCAGTCGGCAACAATTAAATATCTAAACAAAACATGCAGATTTGGTGCTCCTTTTGAAATCTCCCCCACGCCATGCTGTTTATTTTCCACTTCTCACAGTCTTAATTATCCAACAATCAGGCTAGAAAATGGCGGTGGGAGTGAGGCAGACATTTTGTAACTCTCATTGAGCAGGACAATGGGAATGCGCTGAGGGAAAGGCAGTGACCCAAGGGGACGAAAGGAGCACGCAGCTCTACAACGGCCCAGCTTTTAGGCAAACCCTTTATCTTATTTTATAGCAAAGCCATGCAGCACTGAGGAGCCACCTGAGCAGGCAAAAATATAGTCCAGGGCAGCCCTTTCCCAGCCGTTTGACTGTGGTGAGTGCAGCTCATCACCCATCTGAGCAGACAGTCTTTTCTGGCAGCCACATGGACTCAGGACCACCCATTGACACTGACTCAGTCACTGTAATCTTAACCACATTCTTCCCTTGAAAGTCCAGACACCAATGTTTTCTATTACAGCCTCAGGAACTTCACAGTCTTCTGCACAACTCTGAAAACACTTGCAACATAACCAGCAAATGAACACTTAAAAGAATGGGGCCTACACCTCCATCCCTGCAAGTGACTTTTGATTCAAATTTCACTGTCTTGTGTGTAATAAGCCAGGGACAGCTAGAGCTGAACAAAGTAACACCAGAGCTGATAAAAGCAAAAAGCACTAAGAATTAACAGGCATGCATTTTCTTTAAGTGTGTGTCCACCAGTCTCCTTGTAACAGTATTAGCACCTGATAAATTCTAAGAAACAAATATGCAAATCTTCAGGAAAAACTGCAAAGCACATGCTACTTATTAAAAATTTAGGTACCTGCCAAATTACTGGTTTAGAGATTTAGATATTTCACACTGTTTCCTGAGAGGAGAAGAAAACACAAACCACCTTAAAAACAAAAACCAAAACCTACAACTTTCTAACACAGAAAAACTATGGTACAAATAAAAAAAAGGCTGAGGGGATTTTGCTTACTTTTTCTTAATGACACAGAATAAACAAAGCAGCTGCACTACTGGAGTACTTGGAAAGGCCGATGTAAAAAATCCCCAACACCTTGGAGTTATATAAGGCAAAAAAAAAATCATTATTATGTTTTATGCAGCTCTGATTTTGAGGGACTTATAGAAATGAAACCAACAAAAAAGGTAAGAGAGGGACATTCCTATACAAAGGCACGCTGAACACACAGGATCACACAGGTACACTGAGGCTAAAAGAGATTAGGCCAAAGCATTTCTGTTCCTTTATTCCACTCATTCTCCAGTGTGATGCTGCTACTGGATATTCACAGGGCCAGGAAGAGGCGACTTAAGGGGCAGGGCTGGCCCTCAAAAGACAAGGATAGGTGACCTCTCCCAAAGTGCAGCAGCAGAGTGAACCAGCTGCCTGGCAAAGCAGCTGCAAGAAGCATCTTTTGAAACTTTCTCTCTTGGAAGAAATGGCAGAAAGCCTGACCACGTTAAAAGAAAAAGACTCTGAACCCCCAGGGAGAGCAGGGTAAAATGCTCTCAGAAAAGGAAAGAATTTAGCCTATAGTTGACAAACATTTTCCAGTAACCCATCTCTAAAGCCATGGATTTAAAATCAACCTGGATTACAGCTGTCCTTTGCTTTTGTTACAAACCCCAAAAATTGTGGAAGCAATTCTGAGTTTTGCTACAAAATTGAAAGCAGTTTAGAAAGTTAAAAGTTTAGGAAGAAGTTCCTATAGGTTGTGATCCTTCAGAGTTAAGATATCTCTAATGTGAGCTGGGAGAAAAGAGCTCTGAATTAACACAAGGCTTTACCCTGGAAGTGTGGGAAACTTGTGGCTTGACAAAACTTCGCTGCAAACCCAGGTGAAGCTCAGTAGGTTCTGTGATATTTCACAAAGACTGTCTGGATGCCTTTGAACTTGAAACGCAAAGTGGAATCCAGCAGCTGCAGACTTAAACACAGCAAGACAAAGATTAGGGAAAAAATGTTTGCATGTGCTCCTGGGAAGAATATACTAAGTTTCACCTGCTGACATTGGAAAAGCAGAAGTCTACACACCCTTCAGTTCCACTTCAATTTAAATAAAGACAGTAAGGCAGGGTGGCAGAGGCACACTTGTTATGTTTTTGACTTACCTAATAGAGGTGGCACGAAGGAAGCAAAAGAAAAGGACTGTAAGCAGAAAAAGAGAAAGGTAAAGTGAGATGTTTACAGACAGATGAGAAAAAGGATTAAAAACCAACCCACAAATATTGGGAAAAAGGTTTAGAAACCATACTGAAAATCAGGGAATGGGAATAAAAATACTAAGTGTGTTACTTATAGCACATCTCTTTGACATGCTTTTTTTTCTTAAGTGTAGAAAATTTTTTGAGCAGTAAAGATACTGCTGGTTCCTAAGACAAAGAAATCCACCCCACAACTCCAAAGATGCAAAATACTACAACACAAAAGAAGCCAAAGGCAAAACCAGCAAATCCTGCACACCAAAATAATTTTGTGGGGAAGGTGGTATTTCTGGTTCACAACTCCAAGCACAAGCTGGCTGCCTTTCATAAGCTTTATTACCAATACCTCCTACACCTCAAACTTCATTCTGGGTCCCCATGGCAAACCAATCCAAACCTGCGTCTCCTCATTGGGCTCTAGTGAAAATATAATGATGCATAATGTAAGTATTGAAAGGATACAGCATTAAGCGCTGAGAGCTCTGCACCCACTGAGATCAAGTGAAATGTGCTGTGAGAGAGGCTCAAAAAGGACCCTCTGCACATCTCAGCAAACAGCCTCCAAGGAGCGATGTCTCTGCAGGATCAGGTGAGTAACAATCCTAAAGTTCTCCCTTGGTTACAGAGACATGGAGATGTACTGGCTACAGATACAACCAGAGCCCGGTGGGAAATTCTGGGAAGGAAATGGTGAGCATCTTGTTTCCCTGCAGTGGAATGCTAACTCTGCTGTCCCTGCACACTGCCATTCTTCAGACAGGGACTTCACTACTGTGTACTTTGTGCTGGCCTGGAGGAACTTCTGCCTATACCAAAATATAACCCAGACCACTAAGAGTTAACAGAAGATGTACAAAAGAGAACACTCTCACAATGTCATGGGAGACGAAATTAAATACCCCAGCAGACATTCCTGTTCATATGACATTCTGGCCAAGAGCCTCCTCAGATACTACAGTGATAACAATACAACTACTTTCATTACTAATGCTAATTCAACGGGAATTTAACGGAGTAAGTAGTTTAAATTAGCATTTTCTTTTAGGAATTCTGGGCTGGCAGTAGTAACATCTGTCTCTCTGAAGTGATAACAGAGAGCTTAAGCTTCAGGTCTGGCTGTTCTGCAACATGACGCATTGCATTACTAACCCAGAGCCAGGTAATCACCCTCCTGCCAGCATTAATGAGTTTCTGCTGCCTAAGAGTCCTTTGAATTAATGAGCACAGGTAGCACCAGTGGCAGGGCAGGAGGCCGGGCCCCAGACCTGATCTCTTGTGCTGCCACCTCCAGGCAGTGCCCTGGGCCCCACTCTGGGCACATCCTAAGCTGCAGTTCTGGCACGGACCTCGACCTTGTTCTTCCTCGTGTGACAGCGAATGCCCCCAGAGCCAGCCCTGGGCTCCCAGGGTAACTGATAGCAGCACAGCCTGGCTGGATCAGCAGCTGCTGTGCCGCACCAACTCCAGTTTCTTTATTGCTTTGCCCATTTTGGGAGCACTTGTCCTTCAAACCAGGCTCCCAGAGGGCCCACTGGCTGCCAGGGAAAGCACACTCCACAAATGGAGAGCTTTCTGTGAGAGGATGAAGCTAAGGTCCCAGGAACCCTTGTGCTGGCTCTGTAGTTAACACTTCATGCTTTCTTTTTTTCCCCCTCCATAAAGTGTTCATTTTCTGAAATCCTTTAAGAATTGTGTCATTAACACTCTATTTCTGATTTTACACAGAAGCTGCTTTTTGAAGATATTTTGCAGCATAAATTCTGCACAGCTTATTTAATATATTTTTTTTACCTTTAAAAGCACCCCCCTCAGCCACACTATGTATTTTTGAGTAGGAATTACATACTTTAGAATAGGTTACAGTTTGATGCAATTATCAATTTTATTCCTTTGCAAATGTGAAAGAGTTAATCTCACATCTTAATAGGAGTTTGCCCTTTATAAGAAATCATTAAAATAAGCCAAGAATAATAATCTAAATTGAGACCATTCTTTTACTTTTTGTCAATATTTTCATAGTGACAAAGATCAAACACAAGATATTTTTTAAGGCTTCCCCCCCACCACTTGTAAATCATAAATGCTTTGGTATATTCAATTTCAAAATGAGTTCCCTGTGGATCAGGCTAACACAACGGATTAAGAAAACCTTCCCAAACCTGCTGCATCTTAGATGGAAAAGTACAAAAAATGTTCTTTTGACGTTTCCCCCTGCTCCTTTTTCAACTGCTCCTCTTTCCCCTACACCAAAGGAACCAAGCTGTCACTGCTAACCGTAAGTTTCTTAGTCCTTTTCTGAGGCTTCAAAACACTGTAATACATATTTCTTCTAAATAAATGAAGGCTTTTAGACTATATTCAGAGGAAAATATTCAAGTGACTACATATTTGCTACACCACACAGAAATAGCTGGTATATTTAGAGATAGAAAGATCCCCTCTGTAAGATGAAAAGTAAAGGGAATACCTGTGTTTTAAGCCAGTCTGCACAAGTAGACTGTTTGTGAGAGACCTAATGGACTATTACTCTTGCACCTGTGCCAGTTTTAAACCCCCCTAAGCAAGATAAGGAGACAATTCTGATCAAGGAGAGGTGTTTGTAAGACCTGACCAGCTTTTCCATGCAAGGGTATTGGCCAGACTCTGAAAATACTCCTTTGCAATCCTTGTTTGTCATAAGGGATTTAATTTGCAGACTTGAATGTCCTTTCTCCCGTCCTTCTGTCCTTACTGGTTACACAATACCAAGGGCTCCTCAGTGAAATGTAGAGCACAGCTGCTCACAGCTGCTTTAACACATGGACACCAGCCTTGTTACTGAACAGGTCAGGACTTGGTTCACCACTAAATCTGTCTGATGGTAAGCCCTGTTCCTGGAAAACGCTTCTGTAGGAACTTCAAGCTCTGGTGCAGCCGTGGGCAGATGTGAGGGCAGCAGAGGCAGGGGTGGCAGGAGAGGCCTATGGATGTGGCTGCACTACAGCCCCAGTGCAGAAGGGTCCTGCCTCCCTCCTCCTGCAGCTGGACCAGAATGGAGGCCTACAGCCAGAAGTGACAAAACAAGCTCTCTGCTCGATAAATCACCAACTCTTCCAGCTGGTCTAGGCAGCTGGGATGTCCTGCCCATCAGAATGCCGTGGAAGTAGCCTGGGATCACCACTTCCATAGGTGCTGAGTGCCAGACTTGGCCCTCACCCAAAGAGAAAGTGTCCCCTCTGAACATTTTGCAAGAGTGGTAAATGTAAGGACAAATTACTTACAAATGGCACTGCAAGATCTAGCAGCGTCTTTGGAGACAGAGGCCAGCATGAATACAAAAGCTCAGGGAAGCAAAAGGCCTGGTGCAGCTCTAAAAGATTGCTTTAGCACGGACATAGTTTTGGTTACTTACCACATATTTGAAACAATTGCAGTAGGTTCTTTCTGTGTTTACTTTGGAGCAAGCTATTTTTAAGGTCACAGTCCCTGCTAAAGGAGGAAACTGTGCCTCTGAGGTACTGGGAATTAAACAGAGCAAAGAAAAAGGCACAGAGAAAGAAGCTGCCTTACAGAGAGAACTCAAATATTTTGCTTCCATCCTTGTGCAGTCTGTAGTCAAAAAAGAACTTTACAGTAAACAGTAACACTTTTTTTTTTTTTAATTAACGCAATTCGAATTCACAGAAATTCTTTTTTAACTCCTGGAATCCCTTTTTGATAAACTGTAATACAAAGGGACATTCCCACTTGCAGATTTCCACTTGGCTTTCAGAGTCTCAGAGCACGTGCTGACCACTCCCCTGTCTGTGGCGACACATGATGGCACCTATGGCACCTATTTCCAGTCAAGTGTTTTGTGCAGGCAGTTTTCAGACCTGGTGATACAGATGAGGAGGTGGAGAGGAGGCAGCAAATGTATTAAGAGCCTTGAAAAAGCCAATCAAGATAGAAAAAAAGGCTGTGGCCACAGACTTTTGTGGCAGGAACCAGAGGAAACCAGTGCCAAAGGGATTGTGCAGGAAAGGATGGGAGCGAACGGACAGAGCTGCAAAGACAAGGAAGGAATTCTACCCTAGGGAAGAGCAGGACCTGCTGTTATCAGACTGCAGCCTGCCCTGTCCCTGGTGCAGGAGGTCACACAACACTTCACCACAGCAGAGCTACACTCTGTATCTGACACCAGGAATTAACTCTGGAGCCTTAGGTCTTAAATAATGCAGAAAAGGATCAAAAACAGCAGCTATATGAAAAGAGACTTATTTCATAACTTAATTGCTTATTTCCAAAACACCAACTTTATTTATTTAAGTAACTATGACCTTTTTTGATGCACTTCTAATGTAAATGCTCATGTGTGGTTGTCAGAAGAAAATCATGATAATAAAATACTAATACCTTAGATCAGGAGTTGCCCAATTAACTTTGCTGGGATAGCATTCCTATAGAACAGGATGTGTACCTCTTTGAGGCAGGGGTTACAGCTGTTTCCAATTCTGTCCCAGGCTCTGCACTTGCAGAAGACAAATGCATTTGGAGCCATTTTGCAGATGTTTTTTTCTCATGCAAGTACCATGAGACATCAAGATTTTGGGAATCCCTCCTTCAGCTGGCCTCTGCTGTTTTTGTCATATGCCAGATTAGGGTGGATGCCTGCTCCTCCAGCTGCAGTGCCAAGAAGTATTATCTTCAGGTGCAGAAGATGTCTTCCATGGCTCTAATTAAACAGATGAAACACGTACAAGCAGGGAACAGCATGTGCATACCAGTCCAGAGGACATATAATGTCAACTAGAATTGGAACATCATCAGGAAGGCCAGAAAGTGAAGGAAGACTCTTCCATGCCTTGACAGTGGTGCAGCACTGGACATCATCTGTTCCTTATGTAGATGTCAGCAGCAAGATTGAGGGAATATCATTAATATTTACTTATTACTTGGGCCAAACTGGGATACAGAACAGCAGTTCTTGAATAGAAGATGATAAACTCTGGGGAGAAAAATGAGGATGGGAGGTATATACAAGAGTTTTCTGGGTGGAAAAATAAGAATTTATATGAGTTACTCCTCCAAAAAGGGCGTGCTCTGTCTCAAACACTGGTATTACAGTAAGGACACAGCTTCTGTTTTGGTTGTTTCTCAAATCTGAGACATTAGTAAAAATGGGATAGGCGCCCATGACAATGTAAAATAATTTTCTCTTCAGAAATTGTCTTTAGACACATAAGCAATTTACCTTTGGGTGACATCTACATTTTCATATAGAGCCTCACCTGAGTGGGGTACACACCTGTATTTACTTTCCAGTGAAACCAAAGTGCTACACATTATTTCTTTTTTAATCACCTGCACAGATACTCTGTAACACACATGTGTTAATGTAAGAAAGCAAAAATACACGTCAGAGATGACTGCTACTGGTGGGAAGGGAAAATGTGTGACTTCTCAACCCCAATGTAAACCACAGTAGGCTTTAAGAAAGTCAAGCAGCACTGTGAGCTGTATTAGCACCCCTAAAGAGTCCTCTAGGTATAAAAGAACCATGCATGCAGAATGATAGCACCATTACATTAAAGAACTTACAGTATTACAGTGTACCACCTTAAAAACCAAGCTTTCAAGGGTTCAAGAAAGAGATTAAAACCCTGCAAATCATATTTACATAGTGAATGCATAAGAATTATATTTTGTTTTGGGACTTGTTTTATTTAACTTCTGCTGCAATCAATATGTATTTTGGAAAGCAATGCAAAACTCAAGCACATGATATTCTTCAATGTTGTTTGAACTTGAGAATATTCTTCTTGATGTGCTGAGGTAGGGCAGGCTTACCAAGAAAGATGTTCTAACTGCAACAGGTGAATTGATAACTCTGAAAGAAGGTGGAAGTTGCACAAACAGGAAGAGCATTGTGTTACACTTGACCAAAACCAGTATACCACGCTGAAGCACTGTGGAGTTTTCCACAACTTTAGGCTGTGGCAGGATGTTCTAAGCCTTCCTTGTATGGAGGTTTGGTCTTCTCGGCCTCTGAAGGAAGAAACACTTTCCAAAATGTGAACAGTCTACTATGCTTTTTAGCAATGTTTCTTGAAAGTACATTTTAGGTACAAAGAGCATAAAAAATTATCTGTTATCACGAATGATCACTTTCTCAACTACTTAATGCATGTTATGTGACTTACCAAAATACTTCTGGTTTTGAGTCATACTACATCAAGTCTCCCTTGCTGGCTTTGACTTCAATTCTGGAACAGCCAGTGGTTAACAGATTCTGATCTGCATGTCATCAGTGAAACTGAAATAAAGAACAGAATTTTGTTCAGAATTACTTTTATATTCCATGCCTCAAGGAACACAAGCACTTGTCAAACTTCAGTACTGATGTATTTGAAAATCCCAGTGAGCTGTTAAAGACAACATCCTGCTCAATAGAAGCCAGTACCAAGTGGACCTAAGTGAAGGCAATTTTAAAACATGGTCTCATCTATGAAATCTTCTAACTGGTAACACTTACTGTTTAGCTGATACCCAAGACTAAGTCTAGAACCTATTTATAGTGGCATGCTGTTCAAAATATGATCATTACCTAAAAAAAATGGAAAATTTTCTATTTCTGATTCTCAAGATTTTCACTGTGACCATTTAAAAAACTTACGAAATAATGCCACACTTGTATTTATGAACAGCACGGCTCGTGCACTTTCATACTGACTGCAATATGTTATTAAAAGCAAAAATCTTCAGCTTGTTGTAGCTGAACCTTGTCAGAATGTAATATAGCAACCCAAAGTACCCATCTCATTTAGCTCCATGGCCTTGATTTTATACATTAATAATCTGGTAACTATTTTTTCCTAAATCCAAAGTCCGTATGAGCTGATGTTGGAATAAGGGATCTCAGTCACTGCATGGCAGTGTCAGAGATAGAGAACACAGTGTTCTGGTGGGCTCTGCAACACTTGTGTAACTTACACCTCGGGGCTTCCAACACTGTATCCTCAGCTCCATAAGGTCTAACAAATTATGTGATGCAAAAAAATCCTTTTGCATTGCATGCTAGAGGCTAACTGGTGGGAGAAAATCATCTACCTGTTACACTGTGCCTTGTTATCTGGGAACAATCCCAAATTGCCCCTCAGGACTGTTCAAAGGCTGTACCAGAGTTTTTCAGAGCATTCGAGATTACATCATTTAGCTGTAAAATCCCATTTTGGATGCAATAATGTTTGCTGTATCTGGAATTACTGCAAGCATCCTGGTAATAAAGTCAGAACACACCATCTTCCTCTGCTAGAAAGTTGCTGAGAAGGTATTTTTATTTTCAAAAACCCCTGACCACTCTTATTAAGCAGAACCATTATAATCATGGTCTTTTCTGCCATCAGATCTTGCATCACAAGTATCCGACCTGAAAATTGTCACTGGCAAAATATCTTTTAATTCAGAAGGAAAGCACACCCACAATGGAATCTGAATTGCGCTTTACTGCTTCTAAAACTTCACAATGTACTGATTCCAAGAACAGATGGGCCTCCATTCTGGTAAGTAAGAACCAGTGCTTTAACTTACTGTCAGCCTGTAGCAACTTCTGCATTATTCACATGTTCTTCCACCTTGCCCAAGGTGAAGCTCATTATTCTTTAAGGATTAAAAGAGTTTTTATGGGGCTTGCTAGTAGCAAGGTATGGGTCAGTCTCTTCTCTCAAGTAACAAGTGACAGGACAAGAAGAAACAGCATCAAGTTGTACCAGGGGAGGTTTAGGTTGGATAACAGGAAAAATTTCTTCATGGAAGGACTGTCAAGAATTGGAACATGCTGCCTGGGGTAGTGGTGGAGCCACCATTCCTGGAGGGATTTAAAAGGTGTGTAGATGGGGACATGTTTTAGTGGTTGCCTTGGCAGTGTTTGGTTAATGGCTGCATTTAATATCAGAGGTCTTTTCCAACCTAAAAGATTCTATGATTCTGTAACACTACGGCAACAAAATATAACTTTTCTTAGATCCCTGAATTTCTAGTGACATAAAGCAGTATTAATAAAATAGTCTTAGGGTAAGCTAGGGCAAGAAGTTCTGACACAGCTTAAAATATATTAAAATAATTCAGAATTCACCCGATTCTATCCTCCACGTCAAAGGGAGCAAACCAGGAGGAAAGGTTCTCAGGTATAATTCATGATGCAGCTTTCAGTGAGCACCTGTGACTGCAGACACACCTCAAAGCACTGCACAGGTGAATAGAACTATCATACCCCACGATGTCTGCGTGCCTAAGCAGGCTTGACCCGTGCAAAAGGAGATGAGGAGAACCCTTGCCTGGGCTGTGACAGTGTGATAGCACTCAAGATCTGATTATGAAGAGCAAAACTTTCCACAGGGTGCTTTGCTGTGATGTAATCTTTAAGGAAGGAGTAGTAATCTTGCCAAAGAAATTTTCTAGGAACTGCTAGAGAGACATTCTTTCATGTGAGAGCCTGAAATGTTAAGGGTTAATGACTCAAAAGATGGGCCATTTGCCACAGCAGCAGGTGCTTCGCTGAGCCCCCCAGCTAGAGAAGAGCAGAGCTTTTGGGTGTGTGGTGGGGAAAGCTCTGCTCTGCAGAAGCCCTGGCCAGGGGCAGAGGAGGTGAGCACCCACCACCTTTGTTTAGCAACAAGCTGATTTTGAGCCAGGTAAGGGAAGAGGTTGATAAGAAGCAGATCCTGTGAGGTGGAACAGTGCTTTTGATCATGGCAATGTCCTCCCTTACACAGGCGACTCAGGAGTAAGGGACTCACCTGACCCTGAGGAAGACAAGCACACAGGGGCCTCAAGAGTTTTCATCCCTTTTAATGGGGGTTAACCCAGCTCAACTGCACTGAAGTGAGAGGCAGGGTCTTAGAGGGCGTCAGAAACCATCAAAGATCCCAAAAATGCCCCCAGACTTATTTCAGGGCCTTCCACCAGAGAGCTGTTTGTGATCTGCAGTTGTACCAGACAGTGTGACACTCCCCATGCCCCTGGGCATTCCCACCTCAACACAGAACCCACTGCACTTTGAGTTTCATGGATCAAGGTGGAACCATCACCTCACTCAACAGACACTGAAATTGCAACAATCAACTCTGGTCACTGGATCCATGGGTGGTGATATCTTTCCTCTCCTCTACCTACTCCTTTCTTCTTCTTTCTTCATTTTCCTTGTATGTTTTCTTAAGTGATATCTTTATATTTTTTTATTGCTGTTTTTCTGTGGATACTAACCAAAATAGCTACATACCTCCTTGCCATTGCAACCAAGTGGTTCTAAAATAAACTTGCTGTCTATCTCTCTAAAAACACATTTCACTCTAATCCACCTCAAGGGATCTATTACCAAGAACCTCAGTTACTTGGCCTGCAGGGGTGGGTCATAACATTTACCACACCAAAATTATTTTTATTGTCATCAGTACAAATTAGGCTCCCAAGTCTTCTTACACACACAATGTCAAATTGGACTGATCAGGATCTATTTTTTTGCTTCACAGATTTTTATTCTACAGTGGATATATACTTATTTGTATATATCCATATTCTCAACCTTATTCTATTATTTTAAATAATAACTAGTAGTTTTAAAGATAAGGTAAAATAAAAAATAATAAAGTATAACAACTTCTTAAATTATAAATAATAAACTAAAAAGAAAACTAATATTCAACTTCCACTGTCAAACCTATCACTTCAAACTGCTCTGCTTCTATAAGGAAATTAAAGTTTTATGCCCCCAGTAGTGGGAATCCAACAGAAGCCTGATCCTTTGCACCTGAAATGCCTTCCTCTGCCTCAAATCTCAAAGCCAGCTCCATTCTGGTTCTCTCCTTCCCATTCCATCTGAGCACTAAGGATTCCCTGCCACTTTCCTTGGCCCATTATAACTGATATGTAATTTACTATTCACATACATATCCATAAAATAAATAACATGTTCTTCATTTTTATCCTCTGAAATATGAATTAAAGACATGTCTTTGGTGACAGTCTGCTCTTTAGTCTGTGCATTACCAGCAAAAGAATAACAATGCTCAATGGATTTCAATCAAGAATTAACAAGAGGAATGAAAAATATTTTATGCAATTCCTTTTCTTTATATGCAGAACTAAACCAAGCGCGTCTTCTCATATTCATGCTGACAGACACAGTTTTCATACAATTACAAATAATCACTGAGAGTATCAGCACAGTAAAAAGTTAGTGGGGAACAAACACATAAAAAACCCTTCTGGTTTTGTTTATTTATCACTATTTCACAGAACTTTTTCCTATCTCAAGTCAACCAGTTTGACATTGCTAAAAGAACCCTTGTCCAACAACAGCAAGACAAAAAAAAAGCCTTGGAATAATTCAATTTTTAAAAATAATTTATTATTTTTCAATAAACTAATAGCAAACCAAAATAGGGTTCAATATTCACATGACATTTGAAATTTTACTTCCCAGATTTTACTGAGGGAAAAAAGGGTAAGCTAAGCACCCCCCTCTGGCTCTCCCATTTTTAATTCCTCACTAATGTATGTACCTACAAAAGACTTCATCTGAATTCTAGTTTAATTTCTCCCTTGACTATCCTGGAGATGTTCTGTTTAAACATGTTCTCATTTTCTTCAAGTCATGTTATGTGTTTCTTCCCTGAAGTGCAGTGTGTTGTCCTGAGAGGGTAATACAGGTAACATTTAATACCTAGTTGTAAAATAATAGTAGAATTCATCAATCCTGAATTCCACTGGTACTACTAATTCTCACAACATATACCCACAAGAGAAATCCATATGCACAGTGACAAAACCAAACCTCTGTCCTGTTTCTGATAGCTGCCCTTAGGATTTTCTCTCACTCTCCCTAAAATACAGTGTTTGTGAAATCACAAGGAAGCAAGAAAAACAAAGGATCCATGAAACACATCTGAATTTCCCTTTTAATGGCAGCTCATTTTCCACTTGTAGTTTTGCAGTGAACATACATTATTTCAATAGCAAAACAGTGGATGATCCATAAAGTCTATGGGGAAGTCTTTAATTTCAGTTTCCTTTGTGTAAACGTTGATAGAAATACCCTCAGAGTAGACACTTACTAGACACAAACAGCTCTGCATCTGGCTACAAGGATGTAGGTGGAATATGTAAACAAAACAATATACCAACTAATACATACTACTAATGCAGGTATAACCTCAAAAATCACAACTTCTAAAACACATAGAATTTCATTTTACAAAAAGACCAGCACCTTTGCTAGTGGAATACACTGCTTTCACTTGAAATTATTGCATTTTTCAGACACCTGGAATCAAGTAGCTGCTTTGCTATATGCACTTCAATAAATACTGTTTCAGCAAGTGTCACTGGAGAGGCCCTCATGTTAAACAGCTTACTGGAGGTCTGACACCCAAAAAAAAAGACCTAAGAAAGCCTTCCTGTAGTTGGAACTCATATTTCCTTCAAATATTAATATGAAGCACCAGAACAGTGCAACATTTATGAACACCTGAAAACGTTTTGTCCATGTGGAAACACTGTGCCTGCATTCAACACTTCTAAATTTTATTTTGCTCTTAATTCTAATTATCAAAGCGGATAGAAGTTTAAATATTGAAGGATCTAAGCATAAATTCATTAAACTTGTAAGCTGATTTATGCAAGCAGAGAAAAACAGGAAAATAAAAACAACTGCAAAATATTTTCAGTAACTGAAATAAAGTAACTGACATTAAGTAGGGAAGGGAAATCTGTATTTTGTTTAATTATGCAATTTTAATATAACACCTACTTAGGGTGGCATTTGAGAGCTAACATAAATATTTTAACATTCTAAATTGCATCTTTACTGAACTGTACATAATCACATTTATTATTGCAATTTTCACTGAAACAGAAACCTGGTAAACATTTAATCTCAGTACCTTAGAGCAGCAGCAGCGCTGTACCTTTGCCTGCACTCTGTGTCCATCTCCGCTGTGCCCAGGACTATTTCCAAGTGGAAATGACTCCTTAAGCTATAAATGCACATAAGACACATAACTGCCTGCATGGCTGAAATGGCTTCCGGAAGGAGGAGGCAAAATCTGAACTGCCACCTCCAACTCTGTTTCTCAGTGACACGGAGGCAGACTCCCACTAATAGCTGAAAGTTATATTAAGAGGTTCTGTGATGTCCTGCCAGGGTCTTTACTAGGCTTCTAGAGTACAAAGGTCATATATTGTTTATTTATAGATAAGGAGGATACTGCACAAACCACGAAGCTTGGGGAAGCTTGTGCTTCTAAGATAAATAATTCTGTGAAATAATGCAATATACACATTTTGAGAAATTAATTTAAATGTGTCCCCATTAATTAATATACAGTTTTGAGAAGAAAAGACACATGTATAAATATTGCTCAGCTGGGGCAGAGCTTACCTTAACTTACCATTAAAAATAAATTTGCAGGAGATTCCTCCACTTTTAGATAGATTGAGCAGTGCTGTGATGAGGATTCCTCTTACTATGTATTTGTACAGCATTTAGCACAGCTGTATCTTTTGTCTCTACACACAAAACTGCTTTCTCCTATGCATCTGATGGTTGGACTTGGCAATCCCAGAGGTCTTTTCCAACCTAAACAATTCCATGATTTTTTGTAGCAACGGTAGGTGTTCTAAGTACAATGCTATGTCCACCCTCGGCTGCAGGGCTTGGTTAAGGCCTGATTCTCACCCCAGCCCTGCCAATCACTTGGTCAAATCACTCCTGCCTTGCCTCTGCTCCCCTGGGACCAGGTAGTAGAGCGCTAATGTTTGCCAGACAGCTGTTGTGTGCCTTAATTATCTACACAAAGGGAAACAGAATTACTGCAAATTCTCATCCAAGGATGTTAAATGCACGCAGTGTCCGTCAGTAACATCAGCAAATCAGTCAGTATTTTGAGTGCATATAAACACAAGCTGTTCTCTAACAAATAAACATTTTTTTCCTCTTTTCAGTTAAAGAAAGGACTAAAGTAGCCCCCAGTCCTGTAGTGAACCCTGCTTTACCTCCCACTCCTCACTTATTAACAGGCTGGAAAAAGAAAGCATATTGTGCCTCTCTCTCCAGACACTGCTTTTATTTGAACATTTCTGATTTTCAAACCTGACAGAGCTTTAATAAGATGTAACAGGCAAGCTGAATGTCAGTCCCAAGAGTCAGAAAAACACTCCATTTTAACCTGTCTGAAATGCAGCAAACAGCTTCAAGAAAGAAAATGAACAGTCAGAATTAGTTCAGTATTCTGTATTAAGACACTTCTACTGTATCAGTCCGAAAAACGGGTGTACACTTGACATATATTGCCTCTGGAAAATGTATAAAGTCACTGATCTTAGAAGTTTATATTCAGGATTTTTGCTATGGCTGCATTCAGTTTTATTAAAACCAGTATTTTCCCAATTCAATTCAGATATTAACTGATGTCCTGGGGTGACTTTATGATGCTTGTATCTCCAATGTCTGTTTAGCCCAGAAATAGGTTTCACACCTTTCAGATTGGTTCTGAGGGCAAAGGGGGAGAGAAGAAGCCATAGTTTGTTTTTAGGGACTGCACTCACTCCTGCACATTCTGCTCCTGGACTGTGTTGTCTGCAGCACAGACAGACAGCAGGACAGGGCTCTCCTTTGCTTTTAGTCAGTTTTTAGCTAGCTGAGGCAGAGAAGCTCCCTGGGCTGTGGTTTTTCTTGTTCTTGGACCTGTTCAAACCTGCTCTGGACTGAACACCAGCAGAGCACCGGCAGCTCGCACCTGTGGCCCACGGGGCCAGGCCTGGGCCGTGGCATTTCCAGCACTGCAGGGACTGATCAGAGACTGGGTGAGCTGAGCTACAGCCCCCAAGGGGACTTTCTGAGCTTGTCACCTCTTCTGGTTGGCAAGAGTTTATTGTTTAATATTGTTCTTTTTTTTTTTTTTTGTTCTGGTGAATGCTTTGCCTGTTAAATAAACATTTTTTTTCCACTTTTTTTTATCCAAGGAAATATTTTCCCGAATTGGATGGGGGAGAAGCTGCTTGAATTTGCTTTCTGGAAGAGCCCCTTTGGAGATTTTCTCTCAAATTTGCCCCAAACCAGGACAAGTGATTTCTTACCTTATTTGAAAAATACAGCTAATGGGGATGCTCCCAAGGCAGCGAAGCTGGTCACTGCTGGTCACTCCTGTCCCACAGTGGTGAGGTTTATAGTTTCCCACGAAGATGGGCAGGACCATTTTCTCAGTCTACTGACCCTCACAGTTTCCTTCCAATTTCTGCTCAACAGTAACACCTGTGGGAAAAATAATTCCCATTTTTACTGCTTTCAGCACCTCAAGCTACTCTTGAAATGGCTTTTGATGGGTTGCATCTTTTACTGCCATCAATGTACTGTCCACGGCATTTTCTTCTGACATCTGCTTTCCTGCTGCCTTCGGTTCCTCTCCCTCCTAATGAAGACTTTTCAGTCATTCTTCTTCCTTCCCCCTTACTCTCTGTCTATCAAGAATACTTACAAAACTCCAGAAAGATGTTTTGCTTAGACACCGAGTTAAATGTCAACATAGACGTTTATCTCCTGCAGTGAAACAGATTTTCAAAACAGCTTCTCTATTTTCCCCTGCTACTGACACCATTGGTGACAGGTTTTCAAGTGAGCACAGCATCAACCTGTTTCTGCTCCAATTTCTATGATCAGATATTTGGAATAGTTCAGGGCCAATACAGCTAAGCATTTTTCAAAGTCCAGTCTTCTCTCCTGCAGTATAAATAGGACTTCAGAATTTTTGACATTGTGATCCTAATCTTTCGTTGCCCCATTATGTCATATAAAAAACAAGGCATATTTTCTTCTCCCAAGCTTAATCTTTTCCAAATATTTTATTATACACAGCTTGTCTTGAATTTTAACCTGAAACTCTACTAATTTAGAAATACCACTTCTATGTTATGTTATGTTGTTATGAAATGTCATGTCATGCATTATATTTATTATATTTTGCCAAAAGAGAAGATTTGACTTCTAAGACAGTTCCGTTTCAGCAGACTAAGATTTGCAAAGTCCCTTTGCATTAAGAAACCTTCTCAAAATGAAATCTAGTAAGGAAAAATTTCCACAGACAGCAAGACCCTACTGCGATTTAGTTAAAATCAGTCTCTCCATTATTATGACTTCGTATATTTGTTTGGCTGGTCATTTGGTTTAGCAGGAATAATCTTATTCGTCTACAAAACCTGGTGAGTAATTTGCAATTTTAATAATTTTCTCTTTCCATTGTTTTCCATTTGAAGTTCTGTCTGTGTTCTTATTTCATAGAAGGTGCTATGAAGGGGAAACCACATCTGTGGACACAGTGGCTCAGGCAGGTGAAGTTACTGAAGCATTTACTAGCCCATCCCAAGGAGTTCTCGTGTCTCAGTATGTAACAGACTGAAGATCCATGTTCTTCCTACCTTCTTTACATTTCAGGGTTCCTCATGCACCTTTACCTCTCTCTTCCCCTTACTTCTCTCTCCCATTTAACCCTCTTGTCACTGGCAAGCAGGAAAATCCCAGAACAGGCTGATCTCAATGAGCTCCCAATTAGAATCAGGGCTCTACACAAAGTGAACACTGGACAGAAAAGTCAAAAGCATATGGTGTTTATCCAGCAAGCAAAAAAAACACCTTAAGTGTTACAACACGATTAAATTTTACAAACAGAGAGGTACCTCCAGAGTAACACCCAGACTCAGCACCCCAGCACAACTCAGTCTGAAACGCTCAGAGGAGTTAAATGCATGCTCAAATGATTCATTAACTGGAACTCATAGAAGTTTCCCTGGTATTACCAAATGTGCCCATGCTTTAAACTGATATGGCTGCCAAGACTTAAATTCTTTTGAAGCACAGACCCTTTAGGTTATACTTATTTCACTCAAGGCAACCTGGTCCTGGATAATTTAACTGTGCTATATCCACCACACTAACCTAATGCCTAAACACAAATTACATTTCAAAAATACAACCTTAAAATCCTTTTCTAGTTTCATTATCAGATTCTATAGGGCATCCTTTCATCTCCAATTAGCACGAGGTAGTTTCAAACCAAACAAAAACAAAATGGCTCTCCACAACAGATAGGACTCCTTGCAAAGGGAGGCTGCAAGGCTCAGAGGGAGGTCAGGCAAGTTTACAGAACAGAAATCACTTCAGATGCTAATGAGAAATAAACTATGCCTGACTGCATGTTTCTCTGGGCTGGGGGAGCACCAAGAGATCACTTAGCTGAAATATGATCTACAATTTCCTTGTCCTTACACACTTCCTTAGGCGTTTGGTTCAGACAGGGCTGAGGACAGGTGCCAGTCTGAGCAGCTGGACAGTCCTCCTGGTGCACGATGAGCCCCAGCACTAAGCTCAGATTTTCCAGCCCTTCCTGAAGAGAACTCTGACTCCATGCACACTTCTGTAGAGTGAATGATCAGAAATAATTAAACAAAATGCACAGTGTTACACACTGAGGCTTAACCAAATCCCGTTTCGACCCACTGAATTGGAACAATTTTGCTCAAATGGAACAAAAAAGTTTCACAATTTTTAAACTTTACCTTTCTAATGAAAAAGCTAGCCATTTTTTCAGTTCCACCCAAACTAAATAGCTCCAGATACAACAGAGGTTTTGTGAATTTTTAATGCATTTCACTTATATATTCCAAATGATATTTCATACTTCCAGCCAAATCAGAACTGCTCTACTGATCATCTCAAGTTCTACTGATCCGTTACCAAGTTTAATAACTTTTAATTCAACCTGGCCACATGCACAGATGAGTCCTTAATATTCTTAGCTAAATCACAGAGCAAAAGTGATTGAATCTGTGACAAACACACATTTGCCTCTTCTCCACTTCTATCAGAATCAGATGTAAGAAGAAATTCCACCAGAAAAGCTTTTTACAAGAGGCTGCTAACTGATTCTATAGATTCAGCTAAAGGGCAGAATTCAGTGCATTTCTCCAAACAGATTCTCCTCATCTCTCTGCAGAGCATACAAGAGGAAAACTAGAAAAGGGGCAGGGGTCATGGCTACAGTAACACAGCAACTTCACTGATTTGTACAGGCCTTTGTGAGCAGCCAAGGTCATATCTTGATTTTTTAGGTGAGAATTTTAAGATCCTGAATCTTGAAATTGATTATAATTTGGCCAACTGAAATTTCACCCAAACACACTTGGCAATCAATTCCACCAATTATAATCCATACACAGTGCCTTGGCTACAGCCTAGCATGAAGGACGTAGTTACTTAGAAACATGCTTTCAGTTTCGGGGATGAAAAGCAAATCTGAGTTAAGAAAATTCTTGAATGGTTTAGATTGAAGGTGAAAATTCTGCCTTCTTGGAGTGTGTGTGCTCGGCGCACATACTGTTGCAGGCTCAGAGTCATCCTAACTGTTGTGTCTTTGTTTTTCTAAGTGTAGGGAGAGAAAAATCCGGCCCCTCTGAGGTTTGGGATCTAACCCACCTTTGTATCGTTTCTAACACTGATTTTTCTATGGCTTAAATCAATCCTCCCACTGTGCACAGGAGGCTACTGGGATGTGTCCTGTGAACCCCCTCCTTTTCCCCTAACAAATTTCTGCCTGATGATCTCATTCTCCACTCATATCTTCTCATCCCATCTGTAGGCCAATAAGTCATAAATCTGTCCCTTCTTTCATGGCTTGTCTCATTTCATCTCATCCTGTCTCACATCTCTTCTTGGGTGTTTTGTCAGTTATGAGTCACTATAACTCAGACTACATTCATATCTGAAACTCTCTTCCCTCCCCACATTACTGTTCAGTAAATGCTACTTAGGTCCAATGAATGCCCTGCCTTCAGGAAAAAAAAAAAGGGGGGGGGGGGAACCCTAAACTTTTTGAATGTTTTGAACATTATCAAGGAAACCAAACTTACAGACCACAGTTTTGGGAACTTTAAAAATTCGAGAGTTTTGCAAAGTTTTATAATTAGGAAAAGTTCCTTTTAAAGTGATATCATCTTCTAGAAATACTGACTGTGATAAAATACTGATTGCAAGCTTCTCAGATCCCAAAATTACACAAAATTTGTGGAATGGAAGCACTCCTTCTGTGAAAACAGAACCAAACTAAAAGCTGTATCTCTCAAACACAGCAACACTTGTAAGGAGTTTTGTTATACCTGTAATTTGTTTAGAAAAAAGTGTATCAGGGTACTGTTAGAAACATGAAGGGTTTGCAAAAAGCATTAAGTACATTTTTCCCCAAAGAAAGAAAAAAAAATTGCTTTCTAAAACAGCTTGTTACTCATAGTTACCCAAATCATATACAGTCTGAAATTTCTTAGAGGAAAATCCAACTATCAGAGTATTTTATTTTGAGGAATGATCACAGTCTGAAATTGAAAGTCTATTTTTCCCATAATGATGAGTTTTCAGAACATTAAGGAAGGTTTGTAATTCTCATCTAAAATACTGGCTGTTTGATTTGACCATCACCTTTGGGTACAGAATGAGTCCATAATTTCAGCTTAGAGAATGTTCTCAGGTACTATTCTTCCCATCTATTGTTAATCAAATTGGTGTAAGCCTTGTTTCTCCTGCCTTTAAGTGATAACTCTATGGAACTAACTGCATAACTGAGCAGTAAAACATTTTTCAATCTCAAGTGTACTTACTTTTAAAAGGGTTAAAAGTTTAAATTATTTAGATACAATTAATCTTCTTACAAGAACACAGTATCACTCCTCAAAGCTGAACAGAAACCTGTCCTAAATCTGCATTAGGAGATTCTGGCAAGAGTTTCCTGTTCTTACAGAGAGAACTGCAGGTCTAAAGTGTGTCTGAGGATGTTTCTGAAGGCTAATGAGCTGGCTAATGAGCTGGTAGAAAACCAAGAATTTTCCCCATTGACTTTATTTTTTTGGGACACCATGGCAAGCAACTACTTGCATTGAAGGTTCAATGCTGAAAAAAAAGGTAAAAAAAGACAAAATACTGAAAGGAAAAGTACTAATAACACTAAATACTATACCATCATTCACTGGTCCCATGTGTTACATCTGCATTATGTGCATCAAAACTTGATACTTTGGGATTTACTATCAATTTTCCATATAACTTGTCTGAGGTTCCCTCAAATGAAGCAAACTGAATGAAGTCCCAGAAGCAGTTTGGTAGCAGAGTCTGAGAGTACGCTGACGGTGTCTATGAACACACTGCCAAAACCATGGGAATAAAAAATAAAAATACCAATGTGAATAAGTATCTGGAAGCTGATAAGAGTGTGTGGTTCAGGAATTAAAATAATACCTGCAGTAACTTTGCTGTTTAATTGCATCTGCTTTTCAGGCAGTCACATATGACGTAACATTGAACAAGAGCGATTTTTCACATAACAGTGATATAACCATTAAATATATACCCTTGGGTGGTACCTCTGCTTTTGTGGGTTTGTTCAAAATGCTTCATTATGAACAATAGTTAATTATAACAGCTTAATCATTGCAATGAGACAACGTAAGACTGCAATGACTGTACAAATAAAATGTTTTCTCTGAACGCCCCTTTGTATTGGTGTACTCGGCAAGCACAACTCTTACCTTTACTCCCATTAACTCTTACCTTTACTCCCATTAGCAGCTCATTTGCTTCCCCCAATTAATCAGCTACAAAGTTGTGTACAGCCAGCCCCTGCACTTACACCATCATACAAACATGCATGTAATTACTTGGAGCCGGCGTCACTTTGCACATCCACAGCATGTATATCATCACCTGCTCACACGGAGCAAGGAGAAGGAATCACACACGCATCCTCCCTGCTTCAGAGACATGGAACATAGACTCAACAGTTGTGCTGCTTGCTCAAGATTGTTCTTGCCTTCCAACTAGAAAGTCTCATTTCTGCTCTGAGAAGAACCGTAAAAGCCTTATTTTCTTTCAGCTGTATACAGGACATATACACAACCTAAAGCTCACAAAATTCCTTGAGGCCTGGCAAGGCCAGGACCAGGACCTCTGGCGTCCCTGGGATCCAAAATTAATTTCTTCCTCATTGTAGGACTAGCCCAGGACCTAATTCCTGAGGTCACTGGGAGTGTCACAGTGCCTTAGCCCATCAGAAGACGAAGGGCTGTTCACTCTGCTCCAGTGGAAGTCAGAGAAGGACCCTCTTTCTCCACCACTTCTCAGATGGCCCTCAGTGCACTGGGCAGTAACAGATGGTAAAATCTGACCTTGCTAACAGATGTGATGGACAGCAGCATCAATGTGTGTTGAACTTGCAGCTGCAACTCTACAAACCTGGCTCCATCTTTAAGTCAAATGGGGGCATTCTGACGAAACAACTTCCATCTTTCACATGACTTTTCATTTATTTATATAATTTTCTCACCCACTTTGTATGTGTTAACAGGCACAAGAAATGCAGAGCATACCATGTGTGTGCACCAATTACTGGTGTATGATATGAAAGTGCAAGTACCTGAATACCTTGCAGATTAGTCTCCAGTGGCTCCTCTTCATGTGTTCTGAGTTAATTTTGCCAGATTACTGCTTTTTCTTTTTAGGGGTAGCCTGAGACAGATATGCTGGAACAGTAGAAGAAAAAGCCATCTGAGTATGAATTTAGAAAGCACAGAATAAACACAGCAAAAGTCAAAACATCATTATTAAAGTACTGTTACCCCCTTCAGTCCCATTGACTGATAAATGCAACATATCATGCAGAACAGGTAAACAAACAACAGCAAACAAACCACTTCATTTCATAGGAAAAGATGGAAAATATTTGCACTGTTCCTTTAGACATTTTTTCGAACCTCCTGAACTGAACCACCCTCAAGACTACTGGCAGTGCTTGAAGCTTTGCTGGATTTAGTGGCTACTTGGCCAACCCTTCTCCTGCTCCCGTTCTTCAGCTGAACCAGAAACCTGTATTAGCTGGGGTACAAGATCTGCATACACAGACACCTCACTGGCTTAGGCCAACCCACTTGGAGCGTGCACGTTGTAGGAAAGCTACAATCCAAACCTAACGAAAACTTTCCATCTCTTGGTTACTCAGGAACTGGGGACAAATGATTTGTCATCAAGGCCATATCCCCAGCCACAAAAACTGGCATAAGCTTGCATTGAGTAAAGTCATGCTGCACCATTTCACACAAGCAGAGAATTTGGGAAAATGCCCTGTGAAATTCTTCTAAATTCACCAGAATGAACACCAGAGAATTGTTTTCTCTTGAGGCCAGTAAGAAAATGTGTGTTCTACCTTTGTGGAAGAGTCAGTTAACTGACCTTAACATGAAGATAAATCAACTAAGTACACATATATTCTAACTTCATATAGGGTGAGAACAGAAATGTTACAGAATGCCCAGAGTATACTTCATTGCTCCTGCTTTGGTATTTTCCTTGATTCTGCTCATCTTTCAAAACTCCAGGCAGCCCCACCAACCAGACACTGCCATGGGCCATATCAGGCACAAGTACAACTCTCCGCTAACCCCTGGCTCTCCTGGTCTCTTGCCTCTCCTTTCCATTCTGTCCTGATCACTGCATGGCAGATGCGTCACCTCATCAGAGGTCAGACAGCAGCACAGAGGTCTAATTAAAATCCAGATCCAGTAGCAAAAGACCCACATGGTTGTTCCCAGTTTCAAACACTTCTGTGTGCCTTTCTCTGAACATAAGGCCCTACACATCCATTTCAAACAGGTTCTAAATGCATTTACTGTGTATGTAAAGTACTTTCCATAAAGGTATTCTTTCACTAACTAGTGCTGAGCTTGGGTCTCTTACGAATATTGATGCAAGCCTGAAATTTTCAAAACTCAGGGCAATGTGATTTTAGAAGATACAATTTTCCCTAACAGCAATTTCTAAAGATTTTGGGTCCCTCTGAAGATTGCTGAACATGATCACCCAAAATCACCCATTGTTTTAAAACATTACGGCAAGGTATATTGTGAAAAAGGACAGAGTGGCCACTATTTGGATGAGATAAAATTATTTCCACATCAGTATCATGCCATGGAGCTCCAAACCATGTCCTTTCCTGGTAGGCAAACTCTGCCAGTAGCTGCAAGTATAAAATCTCCCTATAGTAAACTGTAAGGCTAGAGTGGGAAATTATAGATAAAGTCTGCGCACTGAGTAATTGCAGGGAGTCTAAAGCTGAGGATCTAATTATTAGTCTTACCTCTATCAAGGTGCAACAAGAATAAGCTGAGAAGTGCAAGAGTGCCTGACAAGGCCCCAGGCTCTCCACAGCTGCTGAGATGCCTCATTGTTCTGGAGAATTTTAAGGCTGATCTCACGCGGAGCGAACATGAGACATTTGTTTTTGCTGCCATGCTGCTGATGCAGGTGTCTGGAAGGTTCATTTACCCATACATTCCCCTTCACACACGGCCCAGTGCTGGGTTCCCCTTCTCTGGGCTGCTCAGGCACAGTGAGCACCAGGTGCACGGGGAACAGCTCTGGGGCAGACAAACTTCTGCTGGCTTGTGGCAGGGAAAGCCCAGGGGAAAACTCCCTTTAAAAAAAGAGATGTCTTGCTTGGAGTTCTTCCATTTCAAGCTCTGTTTTGCACAAGCAACTATTCTAGATTTATGACTTCACCCTGCAGACTGAAGGGAACAGCCAGGACAAGAAGGTGGTCACTCCTTCCCCATGCTCTAACACACACTCAGACAAAACACTACCAGGCTGGAGGGCAGTTGCACACTTCTTTCTCTGGACTCCTCCTCTGGATTTCTCTGGATGTCAGTGTGCCTGAGTAACAAACTCATGGGACTCTTCCTCCAAACCTAAGACAAGTTTCTCTGAAATCTGCAAATGATACGGCACCAAGTTCTTTCATGTTACATGGTAGTATGGACTGTCAGCTTTCTCCTGCTCTGACAGAAACTGCATCATGGCTTGCTTACAAATTCCCACTGAAAGCAAGTGGAATGTCCTCACTGGCTTCAAGGAGAGCCAGAACGACTTTTGTGTTATTTTAAAGTATAGCAAATTATATCCATTTCCTTGGGCAGCATAAAATACTGTACTTGGTACATAAAAACTGTTTGACTAAGAAAAAGGACCTGAAATTTTGCTTTTTAGTGCTTCAAGCTTTTTCAATGCCTCTGGCCATTCAGGCAGCTGCAGCACTTTAACAGAGCAGTGGAGGAAGAGAAACTGGAAAAAACATAACTGAAATATGAGTAAACAACCTAATCTGCAACACAGACCTGTAGCAAGCCTGGTTTCACTGCCAGTGAAGTCCAAGACAAGTTTCATCTTCAGAGTAAGCAGCAGAACATTTTTACTCAGTATGAAAAAGCATGGGCACTTTATAAGTTCATATATTTAAAACACGTTGCCCACAATTGGGTCAAGTGAAAGTTTACGCCACATGATTTTTCCTCCCAAGTTTCCTAAAGCTCTCAGACAAAGTCCAGAGCATTCTTTTTGTATTTTCTGAGATACAAAACAGTATGAGAAACCTGGGCTGCCCTACACCTTCCTTTCTCAAGCAGAAAATGTGTCATTCTTACTTCAAGATTAAGTTTTATTACCTGGGATATTGTTGTGGCTTTCAAGTTTAATTTAATTCACCCCAATGTCAACTGAAAAAGCAAAATCTGACCTTTCCTTACACAGCCTGCAAAAAAGTATCCCTGGCAGGCTGAAGCACACAGACAGGAACAAATACCTTTATCTGTTCCACGATTTGCACAAACACACTCTTTGCAGCCTGCAGTGCCCACTTGGCAATTCTGAAAATCTAAGCCCTGCACGGTACCACTGCTATTTGCACCACAATCTTTGCTATTTGATTGGGGGATGAGATCCACAAAGAATACCAAAGAAATTCTGACCCATAAAGTCACTGTCCTACTCCATAGGTCTTTTCTTTGCCAAATGCAACTGGTCCAAGTCTGTCATCATGTGTCCCATCTGCCTTTCCAGTGAGCCCGTACCGGTACATCCTACGCAGGTAAATCCCCGAGGAGCTTGTTCCAGGAAGGGCCTCTGATGGTGCATGCGGAGAGGGCAGATGGGATTTGCAGCAAGCCACAGCTTGATCATCCTGAGAAAATGCCACTGCTTAGCCAGCCCCTCTCCCTTAACACATGTATGGGGGGCCAAAAAGCCCCTAAAGCAAAGGAACAGCCCTTCTTGGCCTCACAGGAGCTTTAAAGGCTGTGTAAAAAAATCAAATGCTACATGAATGACATCCAAGAGTCACAGGCACAGCCTTTGTTAGTGCTGAATGCAATGATGATGATGATTTCAAAAAGCCAAACTTTACATCAAGAATCTGACTGAAGGGATTTGGACCTGACTAGAGGGCTTAAGCTAGATGTTCCTTACAGTAATCCAATCTAGGCTCAATGAGACTGTCCATATCAAATCTGTATTTTTATTTTTATATTCACAGTGGAACTGCACTACCAAACTTATTGACTTGAGCTGGCCACAAAGGAAAGTGCTGGCAAAAACGATTCTGAAATAATTTTAGTTACATAAAATGCCTGTGCTGCTCTTGGATGTTCCATCAAGAAATAGTTCACAAGGCTCTGCCTAGAAGCTTACACTTATTACTTACATGTACAGAAACCAGCACTTAGGATGAACCATCTGTATTTTAAATACAGGGGACTGAGGCATGGAAAAATAATAATGTCCATCCTCTCCTAAGAAATAGTGGAAAATACTATCCAAAGTAAATACATGATTTGTGAACTATTACACATTGGAGTTTTATTTTCAGTTAGATCTTTCTTTCCTAATCCTTTTAGGAGCAGAATATAATTAGTCTAATTGAAGACTATGTGCCTTTATTTCCTCCTTCCCCTCAGAGCAAGACCACACCAATCAGCGTGTGTTCATCCTGCAAATCAGTCTCTGGGAGCAGTGTGTTTTCCTCAGCAGCTGGATGCTGGCTTCATCACCGAGCTCCACTCAGCCGCTCTGCTACTTGTCACTAAAATGCAGCACATCAATCACTTGCACTGCTCACGAGAATTAGCACAACACAAGTCTAATTAGAAACTAAACACTGTGTTATCTGCAACAATTTGGAGATGGAGTAAGCTGATACATGTTTTAGGAACCTTTCTTGCCGCACAGTAGTTCGTGATAACACCCACCTCACAGCCCATTAGTGAATCAAAATATTATACAGTATAAATACTAATTTGCTCTTTTCCTTTTCACAGAAGCCCCAGATCTCAGAAGCCTCGGTTATTACCGAGCACATGAGCCTTGGTTATATTGGAACATTGTAGGAAATGGAAAGCAGGCCTGACTGTCCAAAAAAAACAAAATGAAAGCCAGTATACTGTATACTTTGGTCCTGTCTCTAGAGAAGCAGCTCCAACTAGCCTGCAGACATTTTAGACTCCAATACCTATTGGCAGAACCAAAGAAACTCTACACTGCATGACACTGCATGGACTGTCAGTCCGTCTGCACTGGGCTGATCCCTTTCGCCGGCTCTTTCCTGGAGAATACAATGTAACCCACTATAAATCCAGACAACACTACTTCAAGCTCCAACCTGGAATACAAACATGAGCAGGGGGAAACCTGGCACAGAGCTGAAGCCAGAGGTGTACATGTTTAACAGCAAGAGAAGGACGTGAAGGGATACGCAGCTGTTTCACTGCACGGCTTCTCCAAGTGGGAATTGGAGAGCACAGATGTAGACCACGTTCTCACTTCTAGCTGAGATAAACATTTACAAGCCATTCATTTTAAACAGGAAGGCATAACATTAGGACACGACCTTTATTTCAGTGTGAAGGCAAGCCACCCCAGCTCGCTGCACTGCAGACATCCAGGAGAGATCCATACTGTTCCCCTGCTCTGTTATTACAGGTGGGCTGGATTTTAGAGTCAACGAGGAAGGTGCAATTTTATGGCTCTGTGGAAAAATCTTTAAAATGCTGGCGGGCTAGATGTCTAATGATGCTAGACTGGTGCTGCAAAACATCATATGTAGATAAAGAGCTGAAGAAAATGTCTGTGTGCCAATGCATGCAGGCAATGAGCATGTAGGCAAGGAATTCTAATCTGGACATGCAGATTTGGTGTCATTACACTGCTATTACAGATGCCTACCCTGCTTTTCTTCATTTAAAAGGGTGCAAATCTGATGCTTTATCATTAGATTTCTACCTGGAAGCTGATAAAACTTGAAAGACAGCAACAAAAGACACTGGAAGATTAATTTACAGAGAAAATCTGCAGATTTTGAAACGTCACAATCTAATTGTAGCTTGAAAGATGAAATACAGTTCTTGTTTGTATAATATCCATGCTTCCCATATGGATAAATATGTGCAGACAATTTTTTACTTTGGGAAACTACCAGATATCACTTTGTATTAATTGGCAAGTACATACTTATAGCAATTTCTTGTAAAAATTGAAGTAGGTCAAAGACTGAAAGGTGTTAAGTTTGGGCTTTTGTATCCCAGCCTGAGACACTTTAATAGGTGGATCTCCTGCACAAAGCTGAATGCTTTGAAACCTTTGAAAGAGCTACCAGCCAGTTTTCTAGATTAGCTCTTCAACACTGTCATTTCCAGAATGACCAGTGATTTTTAAATCTCGGCTCACAATCTTTAAAAAAAATTGTAATATACAAGCCATGCTAGAATCTGGTAACTGAAGGAAAAAAACCCCAAACAAAACAGTACAAATACATTAACTGTAAAATTCTTCCCTGTTGTGAAACTGGCTTCTCATCACTAAAGGCTTTAAGTGGACCCTCAGCCTTAGCTTACAATTCATTTCAATCAAGAGGAGACAGAGGAACCTCTCAATAACTTTAGTTCAGGCTTAAAAAACAATTCATTCCAACACCAACTGCAGAGAACCAAAGCTCTGAAAGGTGCAATTCTGAAAGCTTGAGAACAGTTCTTCTGAAGAAGCATCAGCCACAATCATGACTTGGAAATACGAACTGTACCCAACTGGAAAAGGTCTTTTGCATTATTTAATAACCTGGAAAAATGCTAATGCTGCATTTAATTTTTGAAAACTGCAAACACTCTTTAGTGAAAATCAAGTGTACTACTTTTGGTGAAACAGATAGGCTGTGCTCTGTGAGGTTCTAGTGTTTTCAGATAGGCCACTCACACAAACCTGATTTTTACCAGAAAGTTTTTTTCCATTCTGGAACACTTTTATTGCCATTGGGTTTTCCTCAATAATAACATGTGTAAAACAAAGTTCCTGTGACTCGAGGAACTGCTTCAGACACTCTAAGACTGGAACTGCAACCCATATCCATAATACACTCCCCACTGATATCTTGGATCTAAAAGCATAGATGAACTTGAAAATCCAAACTAGTGCTACTCTCTCATCAGATCAAAAGCAAACAATTAGGAACATGTTTTAGAGCACCTGGCTGGCACTTCATTAAAAAATGGGGTACAGATTTTTAACTTCAAACAAAACCCAGTTTTGAACAATTCTAAGCAGGCACAGGAATTGCCTGGGAGCTTCTGCTGATTTTCAGCTGACTTCCAACTGAGAACATGCAAGAAGTGAAATGACCAGGCCTGCCATGTCCTACCCATGAACTTTTGAAGAGAGCATATTTTTATACACATATTTTTATTTCCTTCCTCTAGGAAGGAAAAAACAAAAGACAAAAATCCAAATTTAAAGTAACACTCAACTGCTGGGAACCTATTTGTAAGCATTATGTCAGCAATTATACCACCATTAACTTATGATTAAAAATTCAGGAAAAAATAAGATGAAAAGAAGGAAAGAGAAGACTTGAGGAAACACATAAAACTCACATAGTTTTCCTTACTTAATTAAAGAATGGTGCTGGCTGGCATTGCCAAGTTCTGCAGTGGCTCTGGTATATCTGATTTTGCTGTAAAATTCTGATTTTAGTTTTCTTTTGTGAAACTTACTGTTCCTATTTATAGGGATTTTCTTCCTAAGAGATTGCTTTTCTGTTTATATGCAGATGAAAATGATCTAACTTGAGATGGCTGGAATAAGGAAGAGAGCCCAGAGACAGCTAAAGGGGGGCACCTCTTTAGTGCAGAAAACTAGTACAGTCCGTCTGCAGTTTAACAAATCAGTAGGATCTCGGTGCAAGGTGTATAAAGCTGGATGTTCTTTTTGTTCTAGGCTGCCTTTCAGATTATAAACATTATGAACTCATTTTTTCCTGAGAATTCATTACCACTGATTCAGGCCAGGCTGGTCAGGTGAAAAGCAGCACAGGGAAAGACTAAGAAATGAGAATTTCAGTTAAGAGTCAAAATACATTAATAAAGGTATGACCTTTATAAAAAAATAAATATTCATACCTACATAACGTAGATAAGCATGTTTTAGATTGTCCTGTATTTCTGGTAATAACTGTCGTTATTGCACAAAGAACAGTAATTTGTCCAAACCAAACCATAAATAATTAAGGCCAGGATTTTGACATCGGATCTGTGTGGGTGGATTTTTGCACCCCCGCGGATTCAATGGCAGGATCAAAGATTAGGAAAGCCAGAAATACATTCAGAATGTGAATATTGCTCAAGTCCATCACCTGGCATTTCCAGGGCAGGGAAGAGTCTGCTTTCACTGCCACCCTCCCATCCACGGGAGGTCTACAAATATCTGGGACAGATATTTGCAAACTATGGCATTCTTGTCCCACCCTGCCCATAGCAGCCAATTCCTATCCCCTCCACCTCTTCCAGTTATGAGTTAGAGCTAGGAAAATGAGCTGATGCTTGGAGTTTCACTTCTCCTTACTATTCTAATAAAGTAAGTCTAGCCTAACCTCTCCTCTCAAGCTATATATCAAGCTTATATTATAGTCTTTATTTATTTATTTATTTATTTCCTAAAAAAAAATAGTGTTCATTTTTATTTCAGCTGTTCTGAAAGTAATCAGAGAAAAGCTACGCCGATTGCTGGTGTTTATGGGGTGGGGCAGGGGCAGATCTGCTGCTCCTGCTGAGGAAGTTGTGGACGGCTGTCACACAAAAAGTAACTCCATGTTATCAAATACCCTCGTTTCCCTTGATAGAAGAGAAACATTTGGGAATCTTGACTTAAATCATCATCAAAATACAGCTCCCATTCACATGGAATAAAAGGGAAAATATTATGGCTGACATTAGAGACAGAACCAGCCCAAATGATGCTCCCCATTTGCCTTAATTTGTGGGAGAAATTCAAAGCTTATCAAAAATTCAGCTAATTTCCATGGAAACAGGATTTCAACTTGTGAATCAAAACTGCATGAGGGCCAAAATGCCAAACACAAATTATAATAATATTTTTCCACATTGGGATTCTCAAAACAAGAGGCAAACGTTAAACAGAATAGAAACAATGAATTCACAAGGGGCTGATTTTTCATCATCCACACTACCTTTTTTGTATAGTGCATATCTACCTATATATGTCTATGTTTGGAATATTTCATTAAATACCTTAATATTAAAATATTAACAGATTTTTTTATGGTTTTAATATCTCTAATAATTTAAAAGCAGAAAGTATGTGGAGAAGACACATCAGCATTTAGTTCAGCATCTCACCATGGGCCAGTCATGATCTGGACTTAAACTTTGCTTATACTCTGTTTATGGAAACAGCTAAATACATTTTTAGTGAGCATCCCAGTGGAAACATTATCAATAGCATTCTCTGCTTCAGAATTATCACTTCACCACAAAAATTCCCCTCAAACACATTGGGAATATATGATTTCTCTAAGCAAACAAGGCTCACTGTTGTACTTTTGTTTTTGCAGTAACTCAGGTTCTTGCAATAAATACTTGCACTAACATTTAACACTGGTAATGACAAAGCTATATAAGAACTAGATTATTTTATATTTTTCAGTATTTCAGTGTAGGAGGTTTTACAGTCCTCTCTGAGTTTACACAATTTTTCATAATCTACAAAACAAACACAAAAGTGCAAATACCCAGCTCAGCCCAAGGATCCAGAGCAGCATGTGGTGTTTTGCATTATACCTGAACTGCTGAATTTTTTAACATCTGACTGTCTATGAATAGGTTTTTCAGATCACATACCTTGGAGAAATTTTAAATTCTCTATAATGATTGTTAGCGTTAAAGCTCTGACACAGCTTAGATTTTAAATTTATGAAAATAAGAGAAAAAGTTTAGCAACATTGTTTTTCAGCTCTTAAAACAATGAACAGATTCCCTTCCAAACTGAAGAGTAGTAAAACAAAAGAATTTAATTTAATTTAAATTACTAGGAGTCATTCCATCCTATGACAACTTTATCCTGCGCATAGGTAGTGGTTTGTTAATTTGTTTTTTTCTTTGGAATATCTTTACTATTTGATCAGATCTTAACGATGGTTCGATATTTACCCACTAATTTTTCAGTTTTATGCCCAATTTTCTTTTTCAATAAATAGCACACACTGCAGACATATATTGAAATACAGAAGAATACTTCAGAATTGTGTATTTGTTCTGCTGGTATTTATTTATTTTTTCTACATAATCCTGTGTTTAAGAAACCTTCAAAGTACTCCCAAAATAAAACAGTGATGTTACATGTAACTTTTTAAGTCAAGGAACCATGGTTTCCTAAAGATAGCTTCTAATGAAAGCCGGGGGTTTTTTTTACACCACCTTTACTGATGCAATTATATTTAATCACTGTTAGGAGTCAAGATTTTTAGCAGCTAGATGAAGTATACTGGATTAGCTTAATAGCCATATCTTTCTCAGACTTTCTAAAACCTGTTTTTCTTTCCATTGAAGCAGAGAGTGAGTGGATTGGAAACTTCTAGTGATTCTTTTGTAGACTAAAGTGGTTTAACTCTGTCTTCTCATATAAGAAGACAACTCTAATTCTCACAGGTTAAGAAAGAGAATAAACAAAAACTACATTCCCTCTCTACATTAGCCAGAAGCACATACTGTCAGAAAAGAAACTAGAGAGAAAACATTAGCTGCTGTACCAAAATATATAGGCATAAAATAAAATCTTTCATGAAATATGAGACCCAAATCTTTTCCAAGTTTTATGAAAAAGAGAGCCCATGCATTTAGAGCTAAACTGGGTGAATCCATCACTTGACTCAATACCCCAAGGAAAATGTGGCACGCAGTACATTAAGTTAATAAAAAACAAACAAATGTACAGCTAATAAGTCTGAAAATTCAAACCTTAAGTTCCTCATTATAAAAGCCACAAGTGACTTTCTAAGCAGGACTACCCAAACCACTATGCTGCGTCCCTGGGGACAATCAGTTTTCCTTCTCATCTTCTTTGCTGCTTTTGTACTGATGTATAAAAGTTTAGTTGTCTGGGGCTCAACCACTTTCAGGCAGCTTTGAGCAGTCACCAGCCTAGTGATGAGATGACCATACGTGATGAAAGGACAAGGTTAACTCACAGTTTCGGAGTTAGTATTGGTGTTTCATGTGCCACATGATGAATAACAACATGAGAGGCTCCTATTCTTCTGAAATATAATTGGCTTTTCTTTACAGAACGCAAAAACCAGGGGTAACATTCAGGTCACGCTCAGACAGACTGACTTCCTGGTGCCTCTTTCAAACCTCATCTTCCTCCTTCTCCTCTCTCGGAAATGCAAATGGATCGCCCCAACTTTCATTTTGACAGCTGTGCTTCCCATGCAAACATTTGGTGGCTAACTAGAGATTGCTAACCCAGAGACACCCCTTAAAGGCTGGCTCTCTGATTCCATTTTCCTTCAGACATGCTGAGCTCCAGAACAGCCTGTTGCTTCGTCCACCTCACCAAGGCCCCGTCACTGCCCTGTGGTTTCCTCCTGCCTCCCTGCTGAGGAGGGAGAGTCTGTTCAGCCAGACACGCGCCATGGCCACTGCTGAAACAAATCCTCGTGGCTCCCTTCCCACCAGTCCCAAATCTTACTTCACTTCTGTGCATTGCTCACAGGTTCATCCCTCTCCTCCCTCTCTCCTATTCTCTGCTGTGTCCTGCAAAAGTGGCTATTGTTTTGCTCCTTTTCCTGGATAGTTCAGCTGCTCTTACTCTTTGATTAATTCCTTTAGGGTTAGATGTTTTTTTCCTCAGCAGTTCTCCTGTAAACTTGAATCACATGTCCCACAAATGATCCTGTCTCTAATTAGGAGATCTTTTATGTCTCTAATGTACATGTGCATGCCAGAATTTTCCACCATACAATCCTTCTTCCACCACATCTATCCTCTTCTCTGCTTCTTGCTTTTGGGATTTAGAGAAAAGTATCCCTCTGCTATCTCCTTTACATTTTCCTCAAATATTTTTCCCAGCTGTTTTGGGGTTTGTATATTCATTCCTGGAAATTTTGTTTCACTCTTTCATTTTGTCTGGTGAAAGTGTAAGAAAACTCTACCTTCATCTTGCCATTTTTATCCCCTTTGTCAGCCTCATACACAGACACAGCTCTTCCACATGGGCCTGAAATCTTGGTCCAGCAGTTTCACATTCTGAGGGGTATGGTTCCATGCAGGGGGTTACTCTGCCCTCTTCTAGGTGCCATTAATCAGATTTTTTCTCTTTGTGGATCTCTCAGCCTGCCTGATGCTAACCATGCTTCCATGCACACCATGCTAGGTAAATAACATAAGGGCTCCACATTTTGCAGCAAACTCCATTATTCAGAGAGCTTTACTACCCATAACATGTGGCTATCTCAGTCGGGCATAATGACTGTAAAATATTCAGTGTTTCAAACTATGCTCCTCTTTCTAAGTTCCAGTTGGGCTCCCACAGTCACTGTGACAGGAGTTTGCTCTCACATGTTTGGCAGACACTTCCAAATCTCCTCACCTCCATCCTGTCCAAATAGCAAATTTATTTTCCTAGACTTCTAGGAAAGTCCTATGAAGAAGTGATGGTATCAGTCAGTCCCAACTGCAGATAAACATTCTTGCTTGAAAAATTCTGGAGGCAATGCTTGACCCTAACAAATCACCTGTCAGAACAACTTCTCTCTTCTGCAGCACAGCTCCTTGACTCCCCAGCAAACACAACCTTTCCCTCCATTAATTCATGCCTCTAAGACCTTTAAGCTCCATAAGCTGAAGGGAAAAAGCTCTGATAAACAGTCAGAGACTGTGCTCTGGGAAGATGCTCAACCCCACAGGAGCACAGCACCCCGTCCTTTTTGAGAGGGGGTTTGGAAGGTGGGAGCTCCTCACTGCCCAGGCTGAGAAGCTCGACTGAGTCTCCAGCACAAATGCACCTGCTTGGGGCATCCTGGTGCTCTCTGACTCTGCACCCTCCGCTCAGGGCCGGAGGAGGCCAGAAAGGATTCCCAGGACAGGTGGCGTGTCCAGGCAGGTCCAGTGGGCTGCCACACCCAAAGAGGCACAGGTCATGCGCACAAGCACAACAGGGCTACACTTCTAAGGAGTAAAAACTCACTTAAACTGCTTTATCAGAGCAAGTGGAAATTATGAAAATGAGGCTGTCAGAATTTAAATTGTTCTGTGGGGTCACTGTACGCTTCATTTGGCCACAAATACCACCAAGCCACACCACCAAATGACACATCCAGGAGAGCAGAGTGCTGAGATTCAAATTTTAAGAACTGCGTTCTAAGATTTGAGACTGGTGCAGGCCTTTCTTTTTGCAAATTCAAATTTAAGACTCTATTTAATTGTTGCTAAAAATAAGGTAATAGAAGGGTTCCGGTCTTGCACTATAATGAACTGCAGGCTCAATTGTTTGAAGAAGGAAAATTGCACTGATGAGACTGGATCAAAGACAAACAAAAAAATCAGTTATTTCCTCTTGAGGGTAAAAAATTTGGGAGGCTCATGCTTTTTTAAGCAGCCCTTACTGTAGTTTAGAGGCAGAGAGATATTTTAGTCAGATTTGATTTATTAACAAAACAACAAGAGAAAAAAGAGAAGTGGGCACATGAAGACTCCAGTGTCAGAGAATCCCCAAAGAAAACCAAATGTAGCAGTTCCTATTACAAAGTGGAACATGTTCCTAAGCTTGCTTTGTGTCAGAAATGAGCTGCAATGCAGACAAGGGAATAGCATTTGTAACAGCTACAACTGCCTGCCATCCTCAAGCAGGAAACCTCCTGCTAAACTTCAGAGGCACCACCATTTTTAATTCCTTGCCAACATATACACTTGTCACAACTGTTGGGATGCCAACCATTTCATGACAGAATACAAACAGTGAGAATTTTTAATCCAGGGAATGCTCAGAGCAAGTTATGTCAGTCCCTGTGCCTCATTCCAGAATCTGAGAGTAATACATGGCACAATCATTACAATTAAATCTACATACACTTAAAATTCTTTAGTCTTTCATGCCTTTTTTAAATGATTGTTTATTGTAGCCAGTTTACTAAATCTGAATTTTGTGGACACACTATTTCCTTGTCCAGTAATACTGAAATTAAAAAAATATATATAGCAGAGAGGCCAGGTAATTGCTTGAATCCAGGCTGTATGAAACCAGTTTTACAGATGCATGTCCTGATTACATCAACCAGCTGAGGAGTCCTAAACTTGCCTGTGATTTGTGAAGCTCTTCCAAACACAGCTGAGTGGTCACATGGTATTGACTGATCATATCAGGCTGCTAAACCGTATCTGGAAATGGGAGAAAGATACACTGCACTTTCTTTAAACTACTATCCTACAGGCAGTATTTGTAGTAGTGTTGTCTGAACTTACATCTGGAATATCACATGCCTAGGTTTAATCAGGGTTAGATGGGATATAGGGAAGAAATTTTTCCCTGTGAGGGTGGTGAGGCCCTGGCACAGGTTGCCCAGAGAAGCTGTGGCTGCCCCATTCCTGGAAGTGTCCAAGGCCAGGCTGGACAAAGCTTGGAACAATAGGGGATAGATGGCAGGGAGTGGAACTGGATGGGCTCTAAGGTCCCTTCCAACCCAATCCATTTCATGGTTCTGTGATCCTGTGGTTCAATGTAAAGGAAAAATTAGAGACCAGAGGTGTCCTGAAATTGTCCTGTTAAAAGCATCACCTTTTCCAAGCCAGTTTAACAGGCACTGGTTCCAGTTTCAAGCAGTGTGGGTGTGTGGGTTATCTCCTGGGACTTCCACCTGCTGGCCATGGGATGCCCAGGAGTGGGCACTCACCATACCTGATGAGGATTCAGGCATTTACAGAAACTCCCCTTCCATCCAGAGCAGATTTGTAAAGTAGGTGGGGAAACCCACCCAACTCATTTCATCACCTACAGAGAAATGATGCTTCTGGGGGCTATAAATACAGGAATACTGACTTATTTGATGTACATCTATCTCAGGTTTGGTTTTGTTGGTGTGGGGCTTCCAGGGATAAGAATTCACATATGCTAATCACTATTTATTTAAAAATTTGCTTTAACTGATTACTAATACAAGTTATTGGAAACAGTGAAATAATATTATGAGACTATGAAAGTACTTGGTAACCTGTTTAGTAATTTAAAAAATATGGTATTTAAGAAAAATTAAAAACATGACTTATACCAAAATCTTCGAGAAAGATCATGACTTGCCCAAAATACTCTAAATTAACACTACTCCCATTCTACCTTTCTCCTGGTTACCCAGAGAGTTCAAGCATCCTCTTATGCTATTTCTTGCGAGATCTTTTTGTTCCTTAAAATCTTAAAATAAAATTTCTGTTCTTTCCAATGTTGGATAGAGCTTTTTCTCACAGGACCTCCTGCACAGGAATCCTGTACAGAGACAAAGAACCACATACTGAAAACCACTGCTGTGTTTAACTAAAGCTGTTGGTGCTTTATAAAACCCATCAGAAACAGAACTGAATCAGAAACAGGACTGAACATACACTCATGATAATTTTTCAGCTGGAGATTGAATCAGCCAGCTGACTGCACAAATTAAGATTTTCTTTAGAGAAGAAAAAGGTTACAGTTAAAGCACAAAGTTCTCAAAATTTAAAAGATGCCAAAGGAAAGGCTGCCCTCTGCTCAGGAAAAGTGAACTGTTATGACTGAACTTGCCCGTGGCAGCAAATCTGAATAATATACTCAGCACTGATATTCACCACAAATATTTTAAGTTTGGCAATATTCTAAGGAACAGATAACAATCACAGTAAGAGACAATTAGGCTCTCCCACAATTAACTTCCCTTGTTTCACTACTCTCATTTTATTTGGAGAAAGTCAATACCTTTGCAATTATCTAACTTAAGGATATGTATTAATCTTTATGTTACCTACTGTATTCCTACTGCAGCACATTCCTTCTCAGGGAATTAAAAAAAAAAAAAAAAGGATTATCAGTCATTTCCTCTGGGCTGGAAATAAATCCAGCTTGAAAGGCTCACAAGAGCAATTTAATATTGGAGCAACTGCACTGTCCATTCTCTGTATTCACTGCTCACCAGCTGAGTGAAGATCACTTGTGTACAAGGGCATCTACTTTTCACAGGTGGGTCCGACGAGCCCAAATTATTCAATTTCTTGTGGAATTACAAAGAAAACTGCAGCTGAGGGAAAAAAAAAATACCACACAACCAAAACTCTTCCTTCACCTGAACGCATCCAAATTAACTGTCAAGCAATTTAACAAGCACGGGGTCAGTCTTTCATCTCAGCTACTATTTATTGTATCAGTTCTATATCAGAACTGATGACGTTCTGAATAAAAATTTATTTTAATTATCTGTAACAATATCATTTGGCATTACCTGATTTTCTTGGTAGCTGGGTTTCTTCCTCAAAAAATGAACTTCAGCCTCCAGAGACTTTAATCTTAACAAGACTTCATACATTAGAGTAGAATAGAATAGACCACTTGGAAATGACCACTTCCTTAAAAATACGTGAGGATCAAGTTTTAGAAGATTTTAATTTAGTTTCTGATGTTGCAATTTATTCTGAGGTCTAGTCCTAAAGAGATACGTTTATTACTAGACTTAGATACGTCAGAGGTAACAGCAATAACTCACTGTTTTCTTAGTAAGAACAACCACCTCTTCACCAGACTGATATTTTTTCTTTCTTTCCTTTTTTAAAAATAAGATTCTGATGAGAAGATATTTGTGTTTTAAATTCAGTGTAAAATACATGGACACACAAATCTCAGCTTTGTAACACTGCTGGCACTAACTAAAGACAGCAAAAATCATCAGATTGGTAACATTTCCTCAATAGAAGTCCTCCCTCTATATAATTATTAAAGGCCTCAAAACTCCTGGCCCCCAGATACACAGCCCCAAACTGCTGTCCCCAAGTGTTGCAGACATAAATGGGATTCACAGCCAATAAACACAAGCTGGTTTGGACCAAGCTATGAGAGGAATCAAATCACAGATTCTCTAAGGGCTCTTACAGAAACTGTGCTGTGGCAACTCTCACACACCACTGACCCTCCCCAAGACTGACATTTCAGCTCACCTCAACTGCCTCAGAGCTGACATAAAAGATCCAAAACCCCTGAAGTTAAAAGATCTGCCACATGCAGGGCTCTACCTTCAGGCACAGGCAATCCAAACCACTTTACATATTTATACACATGTATGCATGAACACACAGGTTTCCTATGCAAAACAAAATAGTATCATTCTGTGCCAGGATTCCTGGGCAGCTTTTTCATGTGCTTGATGTAATCCACAGTTGGATTATGCAGGCTCCAGATCAGCATGATGAATTCCTCAGCCAAATGGTAATTTACAGTAGTCATTTCCAGAAATAGGACACTGATGTAATGGTTACACAAGTCTTTGCCTGTGCTCTTAACACCTCTGGTGTTCTGGGGTGCGCAGTGTGGTACTTGTGTCCAGCTATCATTCTTACCTACAGCATCTGGAGTGACAGCAGTGAGAGAAGACAGGCATGTTTTGCCTTTATTGCAGAGGCACAGATGATGGGAGGATAGGGGATAACCAGATTCAATAAATAAATAAACAAATGAATCTGCATGCTGTTGATTCCCCCACACTTATTACTGTGCGTTCTACCACAACTATTCTCTTTGATGCTCACAAGAAAGATGAGCTACAAAGGCTGCAAGAATGTTTATGCCCATTACTGTCTTAATTACAAACTTGTCTGTCTATAAACAAATTAAAAATAATGTCTGTTTGTAGGCCCAGGCCAAAGTCCTAGGGCTGTAAAGTGAGCATTCCATTGTTTTTTATTTGTCATAAGCAGCATTTTATATTGCCCTGAATGTGAACACCTGCAACATTAACAACTGTGCCCAACACACATTTAGAAAACAAAGTTTCTGGACTGTGTTTTAGTTATAAATATGACCTAAAACAAACCACAGAAAAATGTCATGTGTAAGAGAACATACTGATAGCCTCTGGAAAATGCTCTTTATATAAAATCCTATGACTACAGCCATGGAGAAAGGATCCTGATGACACCTCAGCTGCCTGTACTACACTGACAGAGAAATAAGGAAATACACTGCAAGAGTTTAATTCACTGAATATAATGGACACCACTACAGAACACAAACCAAAAGCACTAAGGACAAACAATGGCATAACCTGTACACAAGTTATGCAGCTATTTCTATATTGCAGCTATTTCTCAGGAGCTAAGCAAAACAAAATACATTATCCTACTCAGTGGTTCCTACTTTCCCTGCTTATACTAACGTCTGTTTCATAGTTAAACACTTCTGTACTTTGACACATTTTCAAAAGAATGAAGAAAACATAATACATCCTTTCATTTTTTAATATTAAGCAATTTCTTTATATATACATATATAAATTTATATATATTTAATTCTGGTAGTAAACTTCGGATTACTGTTCTTTCTGCTTGGATTATTTAAACAAATATTGCACTGAAATTTTCTAACAATGCCAATGCTCCTATAGACAGAGGTCAATGCACAAAGAGGATCCTCGCTGCCCTAGAATTATACTTTATGCTTTGCACCAGCTTCTACTTTGCAACTAAGTTGTTTGTTCTTTATTTTTAATCTTACCTTAAGCATCAGAAGACCTGCAGGAGTCCTGCAGACAGTGGGATGGAAAACTTCTGCTTGGAGACTTTCACTGTGTATTCTGAATGATGGTTCAGATGAGTAAGAGCTTTTCCAGTGTTAAAATAATTTCTGTTGTAAATTTTACACTCCTGACAGGGTGACTACATCCAGGCTGATATGCTGCAAAAATAATAAAAATAACAACTTTCACCACTCAGAAACAGGCAAATATGTATCAGCTGAAGCAGTAAATGTCTGTGAGGGCTTTCTCTTCTCTGCTTTTGTAACTCAGGGGCAGGATATCAATATTAGCTGTAAGAGAAAGGCTGCCTGCACTTAGATCTTGAACACACAAAGAGGTACGTAGACCAGTGAGACTACAGAAGTCAGAGTTTTGCAAAAACAACCATTCTCAAACAATCCCCTAGACACCAATTTCATTCTTTTTGTGTCCTCAACCCACTGCTCGCTGCTTCTCTCTCTCAATCCATGAGCTCCATGATGGCACTGCACAGAGTGGTGCTCTCTGTTGGGACGCTGCACTGTGTCATCAGGAAAAGCAGCAGCTCTCCAGCTGCTCCCTACACAGCCTTGGGAAGCAGAGCAGCTCCCTGCAGTGGGAAACAGGACAGCAGCAGTGCTTTGAGCTGCACACTGTGTGCATTTCAGCGCTGTGGGAAGGACACACACCTGCCCTTCCACTGACACACCACGTAGCCCCTAAAGCAACAGAGCAAACCTGACCCCTTGAATTGGCCGGTATAGGGGTGGCATCACGGCCTCTCTAGCATCTTGTGGAATATTTATCACCACGTTTTTCTGGCAGGCAGAGTAACCATGGTAGAGGCTGAGGTGGCACCTCACTTGGTAATTGCACAGGCTGTAAACTCACACTGGGGACTTCCTCAGGACAACTGTTTCCTATGCCCAGGAAGCTGGAGATGGAATTAACATTGCAAGCTTAAATCTACGATAAATCTCATCAGTGGATGCAGAATTGTCACTCTCTCAGCAGCCAAGGGCCTCCTCCACACAGCTCAGCTTGGCACAAGCCCGTCCTGCACCTGGTGCTCCACAAGGGACCCTGTGGATGGGCCAGCCTGGCCCTGTGTGAGCCACACCTCACAGAGGCACGAATTCCTCCTGCCCTGCTCACACAGGGCTTGCAGATAACTCAAAGGCTCCTTGAGCAGTATTTGAGCAGCTTGACAATTCCATCTTTAGGGGTTATTACAGTGCAAGTTTTACCTGTAAAAATGCTTATCCCACACAGGAAAAATATGTAAATAACCCTGCTCCATAGCTTTAATAAAATTAAATGTATTTTTGTATTTATATTTAATAAAACACGTGAAATACTAAATGTAATTGTACCCACGTACAATACACAAACTCACAGCTTTCTGTAGCAACACATATGCTGTTGGACTCATCAAGCAATTTATATAGGGGCAGGGTGATTAATTCCAATCCATACTTCTAAACACGTGTCTCACAACATTAATGTATATTTTAATTACTGTGCCAAGCAGATGAGCACATAATAGCAGCTATCATTTCAGAACTTTACAGACGTGGTTCACTATTTGAAAAAACCCCTCTTAGATGAACATTTGCCTTACAAAAGCAGAAGACTCTTGTTCATATTGATGTTGCTTTATTTTAAAATCAAATCACAATTTCATGACACTCAGTATTGCTCTTAAAGCCCTGGGTTCTGCAGATATGCAATTACATGACACCTAACAATTTTTAAGACTAAGTATATCTCTAACTGTTGTGTTTTATGCTTAAAACATATATCTCAGCAGCTCAAAAACTACTCTGCAAAGAAAATCTACAGTGCTTAACGTCTTCTAGCATTTAAACTATGACATGATTTTCAAATCCAAGCTAATATTTTTCTGTATTAATACCTGAAATTAGTAACGCCACACTATTAACCCAGGAATCTGCTGTGAAGGCCAAGGCCAGCCAACAGCATCAGCTCCTGGCACTGCTTCCAGCAGATGGTCAGTAAAAACACCTACACCCCTTAAAGGGGCTGGACAAGAGTGATGAGGCTCACAGGGAGCCACTCTGCCTGTCCTGGTGCCAGCATCCCATGGGACAGCCCCTTTAAGGGGAGTAGGTGTTTTTACTCACTATATAGAACACACACACACAGAGCATTTAACATGCACAACAGAGGAGTGAAATACCTGTTCATTTCGTCCTCACCGTGGCCAAAATCCAATTTAGTTTAGGACATTTTTCCTTTATCTTTTAAAACATACAATTCCATATCTCACCTTGACATATCTTTTCTCAATGAGGTCAAAACCACTGCTGAAACTGCTGGTGTAAATGTATTTCCATTACTTTCCTCCCGCATATGTTCTACATTTTCAGTTCCCAAAGCACAGTGCAGGGATCAGGAAGAACCCTATGGCAGCTTCTATGCAGAACAGAAACCCAGAACCCACTGGCAGCCTGGCCCATGAAGCAGATTTCCACACATGGGCCTGTTTTTACGGCTACTGGAATGCTGAGCATAACATCACCAATACAACCATACAGAAGGGAACTAAGAAGAAGTGGTGTTGAGCTACCTAGAACCCAAACTATCTGACATTTGAAAATGCTTCTTAGGCTCTTACATGAGGTCCTGGGGACATTTCGGTACACAGACTTTACTGCTCAAGTCTGAAAATAGGCCAGAGGTAACTCACTGAAACAAGTCTTACAAGTAGTTGGAAATACACAGCTGTAACAGGTGACCCCAAAGCAACTCACACACACAGTCAGCACAAACCCACCATACTCTGATTAAAAGACCACCTGCCTAAAGCAACTGCTTTAGTTCCTGGAATGCTTCTCCTTAATTTCTTTGTCTTGTCCAGCTGGGCCCTAACTCCATTTTGCCAACGTGTATAACCTACCCTTAGAAAATATCAAACGGACAAATCAGGTTCCAGCCTCTGGAACCAAGATATTACTGCACTCCATAAGCTATTAAGGGGTTTCAAATTATGGCAAACAAATCCCTCAAGGCTCACTTAGAAAAAAAATATAAAAACACAGGTCTAAGCTTGCCAGACTGTCTGCCTCTCACATTCACAGAAACCCGCCTCAGAAGAAGAAAAAAAAATCTTTATTATGTATGAGGTACAGACCATCTGCGATGGGCTTTGAGAGCCAACTTAAAAGTGGGGGGGAGGAGAGTGTTCCCAACTGCATTCACAGTCAATGAAGAGCTTGAGACTCTGCAGCTGTCTATGAGCAGGGAAGAGGTGGTGGGGCACAAGGGTGAATGAGGCTGCACAAGACCTGCCAGGGTCAAGGATGGAAAGGCACATGGTTACACACAAACTGTGTGTAGAAGCATATGGAGAACAGCATCAAGAACCAAGAAAACCTTGTGGAGACAGTGAGATCATCCTATAAACAAGGTATTCTAGGAGTGCTGCTTCCCTGTCACTGCGGTAAAGTAAGGGATGATAATATTACTATGTGGTTGTAGACCACTGAATGCCTCATGCCATGGGAAGTAAGAATGGCAACAGCAGTAAACTGGTAGCAGCAAAGAATATGGGAAGGCTTTCTTTTTTACCCTTTCTTTTAGAGAATTATACACATCTTTCCATATCAGTCTTCAAAATTTTCATAATTCTTTTCATAATTCTTTTCACTACTCCACTACACATATCTGTATTAGACATTTACTGTTATGCATACCATACAGCTCAATAATGTTTCATTTCTGAAAAAGAAAAAAATTACTTTAAAAAAAATTTTAACCACCGAAACTAGAGTAAGATTTAACCCTCCCTGTCCAAAAAACTCCAAATCCCATGAGAACATTTTCTAACACTTAGCAGATTGCTGTGCCTTTGTGTGTTTGCAGCTCAACAAATAGGATAGTTCCTTTGGCTGCTAATGAACTGTGACCAGGTTAATATGAGTAAACCCTTACAACTGACTGTTGCTGATTCTATCAGGAAGCTCATCTATTTACATCTCTACTCAAGCCAAAATCATCACAAGTATTTGTCCTGTTTCATAAAACTTTGCAGGCTTTTTAAACATTACAAATTAAACCCTGCATTCGCTGATATTGCTGGCTAAAGCTCACTCAATGCCTGTGGGGTCAGGCTGTCACCTGGAACAGGAGTGTGTGTATGGGCTGATGCTGTAAATACTTACCAGCTGTGGAAGGGGCACTGGTGAATCTTGCTGTCACACACCGAGCTCCCTTTTCCCAGCGGTCTGCTCCACCTGGCTGCTCCCACCTCGGGCGTGCTGCAGCAGCTCCGCAGTGAGTGATGCTCTTCCAAGGGCCAGAGCTGGACCTGCGGGTTTGCAATGAGGCAGCTCAGGTGCAGGTTCTGCTGAGGAAGCACTAATCCCCAGGGAAAGGATGGGGTGGGGAGTTTGGGGCAGTAGCAACTCCAAGCAGCTTCCAGGAGGCTTGCCAGAGGTTGTCTGACAGCCCCACAGCTCTGCTCCTGCACAGAGCCCGCACACGCCAGGGTTTTGGGCAACATCCCTGCCTGCACGGGAGGCTGAGGCCTGGTGAGAACAGGCACCTCCCACGTGGGCACAAGGACATCGCTTTCACTTTGCTCAAGCACTACTGGAGAACCAGTGCAGGAGTGCTGGGCTTAAATTTGTTCATTTATTTAAAATAAGGTCAATTTTTCATACCTATGCCAATATCTATAGAAAATGTACTGGCTGTGCCCTTGCAACTCCACACTGGTCTGTATACACTAAGCATCAATTCAGATGAACCCTTGCTATGAGAATGCCTTTTTACCCACCTATCAAGGAATATGGTTATGCCTAAGCAGGGAGTTTTAAGTTGTTTCCCAGACTGCTCCTGAATCCAACTGCAACCTGTTTATTTTGACCTCAGTTCTTAGAAACTGTTGATGCCACGGTAGAAATATGCTGTGTGTTCCAACAGGCAACAAACAGTCCTAATGAGAGCACACTCCATCTGTGCTGCCAGTGCACACAGCCTCAGCCTATAGCTCGGATACGCTGGAGCTGAGCGTGCAGGGACGAGCTCAGGCTGCAAGGGCTGTCCTGGCACAGCAGAGCTCCCTGAAACAGGCCTCTGGGAGAGTCCCGAGGCAGCCAGGGTAGGCACCAGCAGCACTTGAGCTCTCCCCTCCCTGTTCTGAGTTTGCAGAGTACAAGTGCTTACGTTTTTTAAACGTTCCAAAACTACAAAGTAAAGAAAGCTGACTTAAAAACTGGTCAGTGCTCTCAAAAGGTAGGAATTAAAGTGTGCAGAACATATGGCACTATTTACAGCTGGCTCGCACACTGAATCCAAGAGAATTTTCCACCAGCCTCGTACTCTGCAAAAGGTACATTACAGAAAAATGCATCTGGGGATCCTTTAATTTCTCTTGCATCTTCTCTTATAAGATGCAGCTGGGGAGCAACACCCACTGGTATTGGTGGCATGAAACGGCGATCCTTTCCTATTACCGAGGTCTGGTACAAATTACCATGGATTTAGAGGCACTATATAAAAGACAGTGCTGATTTGTTTCTAAATTTGTATCTTGATTAAACTGTCAGGCTATAGCACAATTGCAGAGCTCACCTGACTTTAAAATTCTACAACAATAAATTATCCAAGAAGTGCAGTACAATTTGAAAATACTTATAAATGGATCAATACTATGCTTTCTATTTGGATTTTGCATCTCGGTCATGCCAAATCAAACAGAAGAGAAGCAGCACTTTACATTCAAACTGTAAAATCAGTGTGCTCCAAATAAAACTGTAAAGCAGGATTTTAAAAACCATCAAGCTGGCTAACAGAATAACAACTGAATTATTATTTTCAGAATTATTTTAAACACCATGTTGTGGTAAACAAAAAATCAAATACAAAGGGCCAAAACTCCTGTTCTCAGGATCTTGCATGCAAACTTACATAGGTCAGGTCAGTGTTTTTCAGCATTTATCCCTGTAAATAGAGCAGAATTTGGTCTCATCCGTTAAAGCAGTCATTGACTCTGGAATAGCTTCAATGATACTGAATATATTTTAACTATCCAGAATCTCAGCATCTAGGATTAGTCCTGCAAACACATATAGGCATTGTCGTCTAATGAAACAAAAAGTCAACACAAATATGGTGCAGCAAAAGTGAGATCAGCCGTGCAGAACTTTCAAAAAGTTGCTTAGGAATTAAAATACTATTATTAAAGCTACTGTTATTGAACTATGTTAGTGCTTTCACAGTTTATTGAACCACTCTGCACAATGTAAATACTATAAAATAGAATAGATCAGTTTTCCATCATGATTACAAGCCATTGCTGCTCCTAAAGCTTTTGCTTTTTTAACTATGTCCTTAAAGGTTTGAACACAATTTTTCTACTTGCTTTTACAGGGTATATATGTAAGAAAAGAGCTATTCTAAATTAATTAATCAACACACACCCTTCCAAAGAGGGAATATATGATAAAAGTGAAGTTCAGGCATATTTTTATACACTCAAAAGAGGGTAATTGATCCTCCCCTCTCCCCAGTTTCAAATGTGGAACTTGGCTGCTATGGTTTCTTTCCCACACAAATCAAGCCCTAGCTCTTTTGAATTGAAACAATATGGGATGATTATTGTGGGAAATTTTTTACTGTTACTGTAATTTAAAACTTTCTGTACCTAATTTTGCATTTTCTATAAATCAAAAACCCATTTCACTTAGGGCTACAATTAAATAGAGGAAATCAAAGACTAACTTCTAAGCAAGTCTTGCTATTAATCATAGGACAAACTAGTAGTACAACTACTTTTACTGCAGTTCCTTTCTGCCTGGGAACTACATTTTCATCTGAAGCTCGAGTTCTTTAGAGGAGACTGTGCCACAGATGAGACAAATTAAATAGAGGTACAGCAGATGGGAGAGCACCATGTGCTGCTGAAGATGAGCCTGCCCAGCAGTCCAGCACAGGGCTGCTGCAGAGACAACTAGCCAGGGTCTGACGCTGCCATTCCAGAAGCTACCATGCTTCTTCCTTCACCAGGAGCAGCCAGAGTCACATCTATTGCTTTACACACCTGAAGTGAAATCAGTGTCTTTCTCCGTTTAAAAGAAAAATTTACAAAAGCAGTGCATTTCAACACTGAAGTTTGTATTGAACAAACACACAAAAGTAAAATTAAAATCGGAGTGCAAAATGAAACTGTGTGGAATATGGAAACATAGGTCTTCTGTTTTTTCAAATTGGAAATCAGATGATGTATTTTTATTTTCTAAGAATAAAAAAAATGCATACTGATTGCTAGACAAAATAAAACATGAATTCTCAAATCAAGAGAAACATGTTTCACCCAGCTGTCTTTATTTTTTATCTCTGTTTCTGTTTCTCAAAAAAAATTTTTACGTAATTTCTTTTTTTTTTCATATATTTTAGGGAGAGGTTTAATGTCTCATGGTGTTAATCTTTGCAAAACTCCTACAGAGGTACAAGTCATACAAGTCATCACATTATTTACAGCAGTATATCTACAAAAAGTGATACTAGTAACTTATTAATAAAATATATGCTCAAAAGAAAAATTTGCTTCCAGTTAAATAGTCCGCAATGTATATATTCCATGCTAAAGAGGAGCCTTTCACCGATTGCAAAATGAAATTCAAATGTATCTTGTAAAACATGGCACTTTTTAAAATCAGACTCAAAGAAAACAGCTGTGAGGAGTTTGAGGAGTTATTGGAAGGGCTTCTTACATAAACAGAACAAAACCTTCCCAACACTGACTTACAGCTCCAATATTGTGATTCAACAGAACATGAATGGAAACAGTTTCACCTCGGAGCAGAACTAGATTTCAAAAGTAAATAACTTACTGAGGCTAAAGATTGAAACATTGGTTTACCATTGATTTTCTTCCTAAGATCTCTCACATACTTGCAACTCTCATTATCTCTGACAATGAACCCCTGAAGCAATTGACACATCTGTTTCTCAAAAAGTGCACTGAAACCACATCAGTGGCTGTGGCACCAGGAGCTCCCAGGCCTTTGCTTCAAGCTGCTGAAACCTGCTCATCCCTTTGAGCACACCTTTCACTGAGGACAACAGGGAGCTTCTTCTGCCTTTCTCTGATCTGCTATCACTCAAAGGCAGGCACTGACCACACAGGAGGTGCACAAGCGAAACAGTGTCTGCAAACACAGCTTTGCCTACCAGCAATGTTGGAAAGACTGGATGTCAATTAGTGAGTGAAGAGTGAAGAAAGAAAGAGTGAGGAAGACCCAAAAAATCAAACATAGAAGTTTGGAAGTCTCGTGCAAAGAGCATGAAAAAAGCTGGGAGCACTCACCTCATGTAGATATCTAAAAACCCTGCCCAACTCTACAGTCCAGACTGGAGCATCTACACCTTCTCTTTTTCTGTTTAGGTTTATCACATTAATTTACCCCATTTGATCTCAACTGATACCGCAAATAAAGGAGGGGAGTTGCCTGCCCTGGCCAGCTTACACACCCCAAGTGCTCAGGACATCCATATGCAGCTGGGCCTGGAAGTGGAAATGAGAGTCCAGGACACTAGCTAACAAAAACACTCCTGAGCCAGCTGGAGACACCAAAATAAACACTAGCACCGCAACTTAGGGGCCCAGCAGCACTCACCCAAAGATTATCAGTCAGTAACAATCAGTCTATAAAGCTGCCAAACTGGGCAGAGGAATACTAGGAACATTTCAGAGAAGTCTGGCTGCAGGACTCCTGTATTCCTACCTTTGGTTCAAAGCACTGGTTTGCCAGTCGGCACCAAGCAGCTGTGTGTGAGGAGAGAGGGGATGTGGTGGAGAGGCAGAGAGGACATGGAAAGAGGACACAGAGAGTCCCAGTCCGGGACTAGATGTGGGTGCACAGGTCAGCCCTATCTGTAAGCACCTGCAGGACTTTGTTTTCACAGGGACATTTATTAAAAATGCAGGGAAAAACTGTGTTTCTGAAACACCCTGGCCTGCTGGAGCTGTCCACACAGTGGAACCAGCGTGGCCCTGTGCACTCAGCTGCTCCTCGCTGAGCACCCCGTGTGTGTCTGGGGCACTCCAGGGTGGCCACGCTCTCAGGGAATGGACACTGGACACAGAGTGACCTGGACATCTGCTGCTCCAGCCAGTGCCACAGTGCCAGCGTGGACAAATCTGCCACCTGGCTCCCAGAAGCCAAGCTCCTAGTGCAAACAGAGGAGAGGCTGCTGCAAAAAGAAAGAAATCTGTTCTGAAAGAAAGAAATCTGTTCAAAAATAAAGAACTTCTGTTCTGCATTCATAAAATGTTATGATTTGTAAGTTCTAGTTTTCATGGTCATTGTTTAGTATTCTGTAAAATTTTGGGGGGATTGGGGTTTTATTTTGATTTTTTTATGCGATGATCTACCTAACCTTCCCGTATAATCTTAAAATGCTATCAACGTACCAGATTTTAATTACTTGCACAGAAGAATCCTAAACTGGAAGGATAAGAGACCAGGCAATTTCACAGTATCCTTCTCCCAAGTTGTTCAGATCTGACTTGGACTTTGACTTCAGGTATATTGATGCAGATGCTGAGTGGGTTAGTCTCTCCTATTATTTATCAATGTATATAACAGAGTGATTAATTTACAAGATAGCAGTGATTAAAGAAACCTCATGGTAAGCAATACATAACCTTTCCCCTTTGGTAAGGAACACCAGTGAATTTTGGGAGGCAAGGCCTCCCAAAGTTATGAGAAAAAGCCTCCATTCAAAGGTAGTCAAGGTCTAGAAGAGCAGCTATACCCCAGATGTAGACTACGAGATGTCCCTTGTGCAAGGGCAGCACTGGACCCCTCAAATTCTGCAGGTTCTGCATCCCGAGCAACTCTCGCTTCCCAAATCAGTGTTCTGCGCTGTGTGTTGGCTGTATGTGGTTTATTCAGCCATCAGCTGTTTCTCACACCGAAAATCTCATGGGCAACACCAGATCTATCTCCAACTCACAAGGGGAGGTGCTGAGGCACAGAAAGAGGAAGAAACTTGAAGAGGCTCTTACATTTATACCCAAGGTTGAGTGAAAAAGAATCTCCCAACTTCTCACTCACTTTTCCAAACAATGGCATCCCAATTCCCATTTCAGCAAGGCCTAATTTCTGGACAATAGCATATCTAGATGTATATTTTACAAATTAAAGGATACTATAAGAAAATACAGAAGAATGATTAAATAAAATCTGTGATCAAAATAATCTGCAGCCCCAGAAGTGTTAATTATTCTTTGTACCCATTATTTCTTCCAGTGGCTTCTACAGTAGTAGCTCATGGTACACAACAGACAGAAAAAAGCTGGGGGCTATCTGAAGCAATTTGCGTGGGGCTTAAACTTCATGTAGGCCTTGAAGCTGAAATTCACTATGTGAAGAGTGGCTTTTTTTTTTTTTAATTGCCATTAGAAGCAATACTCACCCAACAGCTACTGGTCACCTGTGGAAACTTTTTGTCCTGAGTGCTCTACAGAAATGCTCATACAGAGCCAGAACAGAGGCTGCAAGCACACTGGCAAAGTGGCTTTTCAGCTTGATCTCCTGGTGTTAATTGAATTGTAAGATTTTTCTATTTGTTCTTCCACTACTTGCAACCTTAAAACTAATAGACATAGTTAAGGCGTAGGCCTAGTTTTTCACAGATTAATGTTCAGGAGAGATTGTTAGCACTTCCTGCTGAACCTTCAATTGCTCTTCCATTTAATGTTTTAGGTTAGATTTTATCTCAGGAGGAACATACTGAACAAGAAAAGTTACAAAATTCAGGACTGGATACAGGTGCACTCACCCCCCTTTTCCAGGTGAAATCCAACCCATCACCAGGCCTGTGCGGACTCTTCGGTGTATTCAGCTCAGCAGGTATCAAAAAGCTTGCAGCAATTATTTCAACAATAATGGAGTTTTAGTGCTTCTGCGTCCAGCCCAGAACCTTATATGGGTGCAAACCAGCCATATCCAGCTGACACTGTGAAGAAATCTATTTTGGGAAGAGAATTATGCTCATACTTTAAGTTCCTTCCAAATTGATAAAACCGATTGCAAGACACGGCCTGCAGTGTCCTGGACCAAAGGGACCTGCAGAGCAAGGACACACATACGTGTATAGCACTTCCCACAAACATGAAGGTTTCCTTAGAAAATCACACTTATTCTATGTTCACTGACTTCCACTCTGGCCTGCTCCTTGCAGCAGTTACAACCACCTCCCAAGTTTCCTTTCCTGTCCCAAATCAGCCCACTCCTTGAGACTCCAGGCCACCTTGTTCCCAGCTGGCTGCACCTGCAGCCATGTGCTATTCCTTAATAGATTTTAATAAATTAATTAGATAGAAATCCTTTATCTTCTCTTAAGGAACACTGCTGAGCTTTGATTCCCAAAAGAATTTTGGGGAAAACAAAATGCAAGCACCAGATAGACACCATTTTTATGCTATTAAATACCACCCCCAAAAACATTTTGTGTTCTAGAGAAGTGATCACTAGTCGTATTTAGCACGTAAAGTGCTAAATAGCATCCTAAATGTTTGCATGTGAATATTGTACATGCAATTTCACTTTTATTTACACCAAATAGGAGCGCACTCATACAAAAAATACTCAGATCTCATACAGGACACATATACATAGTAACATAGGTTATACTTTAAATGAAATAATCTTATAGAGGCATTCAAAGGTACCAATAAGACAGTAGAAATAATTGTTTTAGTATAATTTAAAATGTAAATGTCATGTAATATGTAATTTAAATATAAATCTGCACCTTAAACCTTCAATCCATCAATGTAAATCTCCATTTAAGAAACAAAATTTCCATGTGATCATGGTAATTCCTCCTTCTATAATAATTACAGAATGAGAAATGTATACCCTTCAATTAAAAACTGGTAACTAGCTATCTTCATAACGGATAGAGTTGAAAAACTGTTTTTATTAAATGGTTACTACTAAAAATATATTTTAAAATGTTAATTATTTATTCACATAATAACTAAGCAATCAAAAAACCCCTATATGTCACACTGCATTAAAACCAAAACTGAACCTCATTATGAACCCCTGCAGCAAAATTGTGTATGTCCTTTGGGCCTGTAAGAGAGTTTCCATCGATTTTGGGATGTGATCAATTCCTTCCATGCACCGTGCAATTCATAAATGCGTGCTGGATTAGCAAGAAAACTGATGCCCTGTCCCTAAAAGGCAGATTCTGACACACCTTGGGTTAAACTGGGTAAAGCAAGAAGTTACAAAAGCTCACTGCCCAAGTCAGAAGATTGTGCATAATGTAGCATACTTTAAATGCACTTTAAGAGTCATTCGAGTTCAGGCTTCCTGCATCAGGTTTTTAAATTAGTCATAGCTGGGTTTGAGAGGACAATCCAAAACCCTCTGATATCTGTGGGAGACTTTCCACTGACTCAGGACTGGATATACTATTTTGTTTCCTATAGACAAATTAGACAATACATCTTATCTGCCAAAGGTACCAAAACTATCATGAGAACTCTCCTTTCTAAAAAAAAAAAAAAAAAAAAAAAAAAAAAAAAAAAAAAAAAGTCTGCAACCAGAGAGAAAAATAAATATATACACAAAAAAAAGAAGAAAATAACGAATGATTTATCAAAGAGGAAAATATTTTGAAAATCACATTTTCTGTATATACAAATGTAGAAGTAAATATACCAGAGCTTTTTGTGTTTGGGTGGCAAAACAAATACAGTGATCAAAATCTCTTGGATGCAACAAAACAGCCTTCCTAGCCTTTTGCAGACTGCATTCCAATAGAAAGCAAGAGCAGCTCTGAAAAAATTGCCAATGCATTTAGAAGTCCATGTCAAAGCTTCGTGTTCACCAACACAGAACTGCCTGAACTGAAACAACTGTCCATCTGAGACACTGTCAATATTTGTAGCTGCTTTATGGTTATTACACCCTGCAGATGAAAATGCAAATGAACTCTCCCACAGAACAGCCCCTCCTCGATCACCTATGCTACTGCAATTCCATGAGATCAGTTACTGCGAGCAATGCTTCAGAAATAATAACGTAACTTATGTGAAAAAAACAGCATTTGGTGATCACTTCTACAGGCCCCTTAAAATTGCCTCCTCTTTCTGAGGAATTAACTTCAGTGTAAAACACCTTGGCCTAGCAGGGCTGTGAAAAACAGAAACGCTGTGTCTCACATATTTCTCTAAGCTACTCAGTTCAGCGGCCTGTCCCCCCAACATTAAAATAAATAGACTTGATGGTGCTGCTCCTTGTCTTCTAGCTCCTGTTTGCAGGGTACTTTTCTACTTTTGAAATCATGTAAAATGAGGAAAAAAAAATCAGAGAAAAATAAAGAAAACAAGACCAGTCTAAATAGTACTATTTTTCTATTTTGGCACTCCAAAAATATTTGCCTCTGTAGGTATAAAACCATGTGAACTCTTTTATTATTGAAATTGTAGCTGGCCTCTCCTCTGGAAACATCTGCTTACATTGACAAAAGAACTTCAGGAGCTGAATGAGTGCCACAGCAAACATATCTGTGTGAAGGTATCTGAATAAATGGGCAACATGCTAAGTGTCCTTCAGATTTAAAGTATGGCAAAATATCAGTCAGCAATTCAAGTGCAATCAATCAAGGGCTTTAGAAAATGATGACTTAATTAATATTTTATAAAGGTATATTGGTTATTATAATAGTAAATTCGTTTTTCCTTAGCCCCCTTCCCTCCCCTTTGCAAAATGTTCGATCGGTATGCAAAGCAATTTACTTTTCTATTTGCGCTTTAACAAGTTTGAAAAGAGCAAATCACTTTCAAACTCCACACAGATTGGACAGGAGCTAAATGTTTTCCTTGGCAGATAACAGGATACGACGGTTGAGGTTAATTTAAATTTACGTGTGTAAAAATAAATAGGCAGTACATTGCCATCTCACATCTACAGACTCCTTCCAAAAAGGCTGCCCTAATTTAAATAAAAAATGCATAAGGTAATGCATCAGCTACACACCAAATATTGACCCAACATTCCCTCTTTTTTATTCATAGAACACACGTTTGGAGCACCAGTGAGACAAAGCTCTTCGGAGCACCACCCCACCCCATTTTGGTTTTTTTTAAAGCAAAACAACAAAACGTGATGCATGCATAGATGTGTATTTTGGAGCATCATGCCTAGACAATTTCTATGAGAGTTTTGACAAATTTTGTGAAGGACCCTGAAAACCACTGTAGTAGTCAGATCTTTATTTGAAACTATTATGTATATAGTCTTAATCCAAATCCCATTTGAAGTCAGTGAAAAAACCCCTGTCGCCTTCAGAGGCCTTTGGATCAGATCCTTTGTTTCCAGAGGTACAGAACAGCAAATTCCAGATGTATGCAAGAACAAGGAGTATACAACTACTAAATAAATGGTAACATAATCTGTAAAAAAAAACAGTTTTTATAAGGGTAACTCAAAATTATGAGATCTCATATTTGATGGTATATTTTTTTTTAAAAGACAGATTGCAAAGGGCCTAATCCTGAGCATTTTATTCCTGCATATCCCTCTACAAATGAATGTGTCTTGAACAGAATTACATTCTATTTTGAAGATCATAAGTCAAATTTAAATAAAACCCTTCTAGAACTGGAGATTTAAAATATCCTCTGTGAGTGCAGAGGAATACCTGTGGACAGATTTCTGCACCATTCCTAAGAGAATCACAGGCTGGTTTGCTCTCTAGTGAGAAGTTACAGGCCAGAATTATTAGTGATTCCACAAATGTGCACACAGACTATGTTCGTGAATATCTGGCGGAGGGGGATTGCTCCAAAGCCCATCAAACTCAGCTCAACAGAATTCAATGTATTGTGGCTCGGGTATGGAGTCAGATGCATGAACAAGTACAGATCTGCACAGCCCGGTACAGCTTACAGCAGATAAACTCAGGACTTGCAGAAGTGCGTGTGCACTCCAAACACCTACCCGTCCATTTTCTATCTACTGGGATCACTGCTGGGGAACATCTATTGTGCTGGCTACAGGGATTCCAACTTTTTGTCTTCTGGCTGCAAATGTGAGTCTGGCTGCACGCACACTTATTCAAAATGAACACTTATCTCTGCGACAATCAAACGTGCTGGGTGAGCACACACCGCACAAACACGCATGCAGCTATGAAGGAACATGCTCCACAGCATGTCTTAAATTTGAGAAACAAAACACATGCAATCATATTTCTAAATTATTTTTCTTCCCTTCCCGGACAGGTACAGACGCCATAAACCAGCATTAGAACTGTGGCAGTGTGGCTTTGTTGTGCATCTCAGACCTGCACAAGCACCACCACTGCAGGGGGAGGAGGGAGGGCTGATTACCGGCACCTGCTTCAAGCTGCGAGGGACTGATGCAGTTAGCAGGAAAAATGCCTAATTAGAGCGCATTTCCATTTTCCTGAGGGAAAGTGTCACCATCACGGGCCTGGCCCTGCCCTGAGCACCCATGTGCACGGCAGACTCTCAGCACCAAGGCCCTGCCAAGGTTTATGGAACATGTGGCACACGGATGGAGGCCGAGTGCAGCACAGAACCCATTCTGCTCACAGGGGAGCTGATGAAGCACTGAGTGGATGTGAATTACAACCCCTCCACAACCAAAAAAAAAAACCAAAATCAGTTTTTCTTTCCCTGAAGAAAACTGGATGAAAAAAGGCATTCCTTCCACTCCTTTTATTTCTCCTTAGCTGCTAGCGAAGGTTTATGAATACTTGGCATATACTATGAGAAGACAGTGCTGTACCCATAGAGCCACACAAAACACAATTCAGCCTCACAGTCCTACTCATCTTACATATTCAACAAAGACGAGAATCCCGGACTGCACTCACATCTTGAAGAGCTAACTCCCGCTCCATTCTCTTTCCCTTTCTCTTCTCCACCTCCTCCTCCATTTTCCCTCTCCTTTACCCACAATAAAATCTCTCTTACCCTGATCCAAACCTGGTAACATTCATCCAGACGAAATTACAATTAATTTTAAAAAGTTTAGCCAGATGGCCCACTTGCTATCTCTGGCAGTAAGGATCCCATGGTAGCCCGCCTGCCTGCAGATCCTGCTCCTGTGGGATCACTGCTGTGCCATGCATGGAGCACGGCTCTGCTCAGCACTCTGCACTCCTCTCAGGCCCAGAACACATGGACCTTACCCTTGGGCTCTCCTCCTTCTCCATAATAGTAGTTAAAAGCCAGATTTTCAGACAAGATAGGTGGGAGGTTAACAAGAGACAGTTCATTTACCAGCAACTCCTTACTTTTTTTTTTTTCAGAGGACAAAATCGCATTTTGCCTTCAACTTGCTCTATCATAGATTATTTAAATTCTGTTTCACGCAATCACTACCTGAAAATATGAAAAACTTAATAATTATTATCTGAAAATATGCCAAATTTCATCCTAGCCAGCTATAAAATAAATCTTTTAATTAGGCAAAGTATTGTCTATGCTTTTCATTTTTCATTACATGCACCGAACATTTTGTACGAGAATCTTGGCACTCCAACACAAAACACTTTCAAAATGTAAATGCTCCAGCTCACATGCATAATTTCTGAAGACATTCATCTGAGGGGCTGAATAGTTCTATCAGCAATTATATTTCAAGTTACAGACTAAAAATAATTTTAAATTTAAAGCCCGGAAATTGCCTATCTAATGAACAGATTTTAATCCCTCTTCAATTAACATGCACGTGGTCTTTATACACTACTATGTTCAGCATACTTATAGAAACCCTCACTGTGAAATAAACCAAGCAATTCTGCTTCTTTTACTTGCACAGGTAATTTCTAGCAAGCCTCCGTAAAATAATGAACTAATACCTGAGAAACAATTTTATATTCTTTTATGCTAGTCCTCATCAACAAAACAGCCCCAAGTATTACAACCTAAGAATAAAAAAAAAGCCTTCTTTAGATAAATAGTATCATTAGGAGCAATATTGTCAAGTACTCTGAAATTTCTCAGTGAGAAGTGTTCAGCAGCTTGTGAACCCTCAACTAATATTTTATTTGCATTGTACCATGTAGCTGCTAGAGGCCTCTAAAAACTACTTTGAAGAAATTAATTTTAGCTATCACCAAGCCATATGCTCCTAAATTCCTTTCTTAATCTACACAGTTCACTAAAATATTCTCTAGTTCCTTTGAGCATGGTCAGCCAATAAATACTGTTTTACTACTTACAGTTATGAGTTGTATTTCAGTTTATGTTGCCATAAACACTTCTAATGCAATGCCAATACAGAGATGGTTTTGATACAATGCTGTCAATGGCCTGAATTTAAAATTATTTTTGTAAAAGTCACTAGGTATTTTCAAATTATTTGGGGTTTTTTTTTTTTGGGGGGGGGGGGAGGTATTTAGTTGGTGGTTTTTTGTTTGTTTTTTTTGCAGAGAAAACAACTGAAATTATTTGTATTTGGTCTGTTATTTACTTTAAATCTTAGACATAAATAAAATTAACAGGAAAATATTAAAATATTTTACACAAGCCTCTCATTTTTTCCAATGTGCAGAAAAAGCATTTTGGTTTAGAAATACATATGAAAGGACTATTTTCCTCATAAAGTGTCCTAAAATATATTAATTTTCAGATACTTTAATTTCCACATAGATTTTTCTATATAAAGAATTGAAAATACCTATTATTGTAAGTCTGGCAATTTCACAGTAATAATAAATCCTAAGCATTTAACTATCAAATTGCGCCTAACTCGGAACATCTCTATCCACATACTTCTTTGGTCTATAAGTGGCATTACTCTAATATTTAAGTATTCTACTTAAAATAAATTCCTTCGTTAACACCCGAAGAGAAAGAGAGTGGAAGTGTGCATGAGCATGTGCCAGTCGCATATGTAAAAGATAAAAAGAAAATACACTTTTGGCACTTATGGGCCTTTAAAGGCCTTGAAAAACAGTATTTTTAAAATATATTATAAAAATAGTAATTAGAAACTAATCCTGAACAATTCCAAGAATCAAAAAATTTAAACATGAATGATGAAAATATTTACGTTCAAATTCACGTTGCTAAGAAAACCAGGTAATGTAATTGCGATGAGATACAATCACCGAAGAGCATCAGATAGTTACCTGCAAGGCTAGGAGTTGAGCAATGCCACCAGGTCCCTTCTCTCGTATGTGTCCCTTCAAATAAACCCCATGCACTGCCTGGTGGCTACCTTACAGCTGCTCTGCACAGGGATGCTTAATAATGCTTCACACAGACTGAAATATTAAATAAATGTAAAAAACTTGCACCGCCCAACTTTGTTTCTTCTCTTAAACTCCCCTCTATTTTTATTTTTCAGAAGGGAAGGGGGAAACGCCATTCAGGAAAGCAGTTATATTGTGCTCAATGAAGGCAGGACTGGCACAAGTCCTAGAACATTTGCATTCAGAAATAAAAGCTGTGATCGACCTTTGTCTGCTAAGAAAATGAAGCTTGCTGGTTTTAAACAGGCTAGCGAAGGGAGGGGCAGACTCGATAGAGAGGGAGAAGAAAACCTAAAAAACAGCAACAATAGCAAATATTAGTCTATCACATCCTTAATAGCCAGCAAAGCGATCCTTCCCCAAGAGCCTGGACCTCGCCGGGCTGATAACGCACTCCTGGTTAATCACAGATTATCAGGCAGACGCGAGCCAATGTGCCGATCCCCACGTAGTTCCCGAAACTTGATTTTCCCACTCGGCATCCTCCGCGCTCCGGCGGGGAGCAGCTTACCCTGTCAGGGCCGGCGGCGGCCGCGGCGCTGGGTGTTCCCCTCGCAGCTCCGCAGTCCCCAGGAAGGCGGGCGGGAGGCTCCCGGCGAGGCGGCGCATCGGCGCGGCCGGGCAGGCCCGGGAGGCGGCCTCGCCCCGCGCCCGCACCGGCCCCGCGGCAACAATGGGCGGCTGCGAGGGCTGGCAGGGACGGCGGCGAAGGGAAGGGAGCAGAGCAGGCAGAAAGGAAGGGAGAAGAGAGGGGAGGGAGCGAGGGGGGAGAGACGGAGGGAAAGAGGAGAGGAGGGGAAAAAAGAGAAGCGTGTTAAGCTTGTCTGGTAGTTAACAAGTCCTGAATGAAGAATGTTAGCAAACAGACAAACAGCATGTCTGATGCATGCTAATAGTCCTGGCTTCACCACTGACAATATGAATAATTCAGTAGAAAGGAGGGAAAAGAAGAACGGGGGGGTGGGGGGGGGAGAAAAAAAAGGGAAAAAAAAAAAAGAAAAAAAGGCATCCTCCCTTCACGCTCCCAAGCGTCTGCAGAGGAGACAGGAATAAAAAGTGTGCCGCAACTTTCTCCTTCCCACCCATCGCACAGAAAATATTCAGCAAAAAGGCCGGTCGGGCACCAGCCCTTTCGCCAGCCCAGCCTCTCGGAGATTTTCGATTCCTATTTTTGTTGCCTATTAATTTCCCCCCCTCCCCACCCCCCCCTCCCTCTTTACCGCCTATTTTACTTCTTTTGTCTGGGAGCTGGCACCTGTCCCAGAGACGGCATTTTACTGCACATCCCCTTTTCCCTCCTCAGCAGAGAAAAGGGGAGGGGGAGGATGGGGGAAGGTCTGTAAGGAAGGAACAACCTGTGCACCCCCTGTCCCCCTCAGACATCCCCCCCCCATGTTTCCTTTGCAGCCACGGTCCAATTACAAGGGGTTTGGAGGGATATTACACGCCCTATTTCACATGGTGCAGATACCTACAGCCATTAAAAATATATTTCTACGAAAGAGAAAGGCAGAGAAAGCAAGAGGCTCGTTCCCTGAGCAGCACTGTGCACTGGGTCTCCGGGGAGGAAAATCACCAGCAAAAGCCCTCATCCTCAGAGCACACAAACCTGCAAAGCCCGAGTCACTGCTCAGGCAAAGGAATCCATTTCCTTAACAGAGGGGAAAGGGAGTGAGGGAAAGGGATGAGCAGAGAGCCGAGCCCTCGGCGCTTCGCCCTGTGCATTGGGATGTACAGCGCAGGAGAGGCGAGAACCAGCCCCGCTCGGGAGCGCTGGGAGAGGAGGGCTCAGGCAAGCAGAAGAAAAAGAAGAGCCTATTTGCAGCATTTTTAAAAGTTCTGCTCTGGCAAAGGCCGTCTGAAGGGGAGGCCCTTGCAGCAAGAATGCAAGCAGCAGCCGCCTTTCCAGAGTCCAGCCTCCTTCTTGTGAGCGACTGGAGCAGTCAGGCGGAGGAGGAGGAGGACGACGTGAGCCAGCGAAACGCAGCGGGCTGGAGCTGATGATGAAAGCGGCACGGCCCTGCGCGGACAGGCTCCTTTCCATCCCCCGCAGCCATGGGCACACGGACACACCGAGCCCGGCTCTGCTGCGACCCCCGCCGGGTACCCCCGCGGGCCGGGGGCTGCGATGGGGACGGCGCCGCCGGGAGGGGACCCGGCAGAGAGGCAGCGATGGGAGGGAAGGCGCTGCGCTGGAATGTAAATGCACCCACGCTATGGCAATATGCTTGACAGGGCAGTGCGGCTAATGAAGCTTTTAATTGGGGGAGGTGGGGGTGTGTGTGTGTGGGGGGGTGGTTTCTACGGAAATATCTCCCGGGATTAAACGGAGAGAAGAGGCTCCTCTCTGCAGTCACACACCTACACCGCTCTGCGTAACACAGCAGTCCGCAAAGACCACGAACTACAGCGCACACGCACAAAACCAACCCCAACCTACCGAGCTGAAAATGGCCATTTGAAAAGTAAATACTGTATGTGACAGAAAAACTTTGCGATTTTGTTTTCTCATGCCCTTACTTCCAAACCAGCTGCACAGCCAAGCTCAGGCTGCTTGGCCCTTATAACTCTCTTGGCAACGAGTCAAAAGCTGATAAGCATTTGGGCGAGACAGCTCAACTGCTGTGCTGGAAGAAAAACAGCTGCCATGATTGCTGTTTGATTGAGAGCGCTCGCACACACTCACAAAAAACATACCAGGCTGCAAAGACGGGCCACAAATGCCTGAGGATTCAGCTTCAGAAGATCAACATACATTTCCTTAAAAAAAAAAAAAAAAGAAAAAATTATATAGTTTTGCCTCCAAACACCCTCCCCTTCTTTACAGAAAACGTGCTGCATCGACTTGCTTTTCTTCTCCCCATCCCCCTCCATAACCTCAAGCAAACTCAAGGAATTGTGCCAAAAGTCCCGTTGCTAGTTACCAAGTGCATTTTTTTAAACGTCCCTTTGATACTTCTTTCCCTTCTGCTTGCCATGGAATATGCAAGTAAGATAATCTTTCAATTACTCACAATAAGTAATTAAAAAAGAACTTCTAGCTCAGCGTTCCTTTCCCTCTTTCTCTCTTAAGGGGCAAGAGGAGGGAAGCGAGGGGGAGAAGGATGTTTTTTCTCCTTGCCGAGTCCAACATTTGGCTTTTTCCATTTGTGGCAGATCACTGTAACGCTATTGTAAAACAACTTCCTGCCCCTTTTGGCTCACGTTCCAGAAGCTGCTAGGCTAAGTTCATAGCACAAACTTTTTTCCCCCTTGCTGAAGAAGATAGACAAAAAAAATTTCCTGCAAATTATTTTCCCCCTTTTCTGGCTCATGGACTCACAAGGTGAATTTATTGCAGCTCTTTAAGAATATTACACAAGAGACGTCGGTATCCCAGCTGGATAATTCATAAGATGAAAAGGTGGGGTCATTATAAATATATGTCTGTGTGTGTCTGTGTGTGCCTGCATTTTAATTCTGTCATTTTGAATTGTAAGTCTCAGTACCATCAGGTGGATAATGAGCTAAGCTGCTTCATCTGCCGTACTAATTTGTATATCTATCATAGCACAGATCATTGGCTCAGTACATACAGCCTCCTACTTTCCAATTGCTTTTGTGCTCTAAGGTGACCTGCATCTCTCTCGTCTCCCTCCTCTGCACTAAATGCTCAGTCTCATGAAAATACCCACTGGAAGCTCCTAAACCCTCCCTGCTAGAAACGGGAGACATTGCAGTCTCTCTGCTATAAGCCAAAAAGGAAAACTAAGGCCTCCACAAGTTGCTCTCTCACGGTCTCTCCCTCCCTCCCTCTCCCTCTGTTTCTCTCATAGCAACAGCATTTCTTGGTGCGCCTGCTTTGGCATACATCAGCATTTCCACCGTCCAAGTGTCCTTTTGCGTCACATCTCGCCATTTCATTCAGCCAATGAAATCTCCTTCTTGCAATAAAAATATATAGACTTTTTCTGTTATTGGTATATTCAAAATTTTTTTTCATGTGCTTTCGTAACAAAAAACGTTGTCAAGCATTTGATTTGCCCTGCACTGGAGGGGGGGTGGTGGGGGGGGGGGGAGGGTGGAGACGGGGAGGAGACTGTACAAGATTCAACCTTGAAGAATCTTCTTTGTGGAAAATATGTTACTGTAAGAGAAAAGGGATTACATAGTTACTGAAAGAAAGTCATAGTTGTCCCTCTCACTTACTATTCATTTTGCTTATGCTATCATTGCTTTCCTGATGTACTTTTAAAGCACCTAGGCAGCTTCAACTGATTGGAAAAGTCAATACCATGTGTGTTGAAGTTTGTAAAATATTCTTCAGGAAAAAGAATATATTAATTGATATTTTATTACACTAAATATTGATCATGAGGTGATAGAAAAAATTGCAATGTAAAAGGAAAACCCATAGACCTACATCTCTATCCCACCCAAAGCAGCTGCTCTCCAAAGAACTATCCTGCAAAATGGAATGGAGGGTTGCACGGTCGGAGGCTGTTTCCAAGATTGATTTCCTCCTTCCATAACCCCACAAGCGCAGCATTTTGGTGCCCAGCTGTGGTGAAGATGGTGACAAAGGCTCTGTTGCACGCCCCAGGTATCGGGGCTGTGGAGGCAGCCGCAGAGCTGACTCCCTTGTGCCTGGCACGGGCGGCCCTGCCCGGGCTGAGCGGAGCAGCCCGGCCGAGGAGCCCAGCCCCAGCCCCAGGCCTGGCAGCCAGTGGCTCCTGCTCTCCAAGTGCTCCTGGCAGCCAAGTCCAGAGGGCACGGGGTGGCACATGGGGGTTTCTCCGAGCTCCAACCATTCCTGCCCTGGCAAATTTAGGGAACCTCTGTTACCCATTTCGATCCAGCCTCAGATCTCTAGAAAATGCTCAACCACCAGCGTTCTGAGGAGAATACGTATTTCTTCTGTAAGCAAAATACATGTTTTATGGTTTTCCCTTACCAGCTTTTTTTTTTTTTTTTAAATGGTGTGAAACCACAAAAGGTTTCTAATATTTATTTTTAGGGAACTATAGTAAAAGCATACTAGAGATTATCAGGACACAGTTGACAAGATATTTAAACAGTAACTTTCCCATAAATATTTATTTCGGTAAAATGACACCTAGTAATTCTGACCTCTTCTAATAACTGGTCTCTACTGCATATAGACTGTGGATGCAGAGGATGTGCATAAATTGTGGGTGGTTAAAAAGTAAAAGCAAGCAAAATTCCTGGATAACAGCCTTAGCAGCAGATAGCCATCACATCCAGCTAAAATGATTATAATTTTTGGTTTAAAATAATGGCGTGACATTTCTGATAGTATTTATTTTAACAGAACATCCACAGATGATAATGCTAACCCTGCAGAGAAAATAAGAGATTACATGTGACAGTGCAGTCAACAACTTTTAATGCCAATGAAATATAAAAGACAGACCTATTTTGTTAGGGAAGCATCACACTTACATAGACAAATTGCTTAGTTCACAGTGTTTTACTTGTATTTAATCAGCTTTCTGAATGAATTTCCCCCTTGTTTCTCAGATATGATTTTTAGCTCCCTATTTATTTTTCTACTTTCCATATAAAACATAGATCCTCTTGTTCCTTACTCTTCATACCTGCCCTTTTCTTTTTCGTTTTTTGTTAATGTGAAAAGAGCTGAGGTTCATCCCTTCTTTTGCCTGCTCCTAATGAGGATAATTCTGGTGCATTTGGAGGGTTAAAAAGTGCCTCGCCTTTACACAATTATGGCTCATATTCATCAAATCTACCCTTCCTCAAGGAGACACATAAATGCATTCTGTCTATCACCACAGTTGTGAAGTAAGGTTGAAAGTTGTCTAACTTTACGTTACCGCAGAACTAAAAAATTAGGAATTCAGGAAACAGGAAAACAATTACCTCAAGTCCAACTTCTAAGCTTCACTTAACAGAAATGGAATTCCAAACGGGGCAGTGGAAGAATTATTTTAAGATTCATCAATCCTAAATAAATCAAATTATACAAATAATAGGAAGCCAGTATTTTCACACCACAGATTACACTATTACAGAATTTTATATCTCCTTTCTTTTCCTTTATCTCAAGTTCTGTCTATTGGAAAGTCATTATAAATACTCCTGCTGAACACTAATTAATTTCCTTGTATTTTAACTCCGAGTGGCATCTCTTGTTCTTTCCTCTCAGTTTGGTATGACAGAGACATCCACACTGAGATCACCTCTAAATAGATCATGATTTTTTGCTCTCCATATAACACAGCTCATTTGCAGTATGGGGTGGTTTGTAATCTAACAGCCTTCAGAAATATTTAATAAAAGACGATCAGGTGCATTCTTAGGTTGGTTTGTTTAATAATCCAATAAACTCTTTTTTTTTTTAAGATTAAGTTATTCAGAAAAGTGTAAATTCTTCCTTTTTTATTTTATTGTATCACTAAAATAATTCTAGTGCAGATTATTAAAAAAAAAAACAAGAATAATTTTACTTAGCATTTAGACAGTTTTTGGTTTTAGACGTACTCTCTAGGAATTAAAAATAAAAATAATTAAAATCTATCTAGAAAAGCAAAGCAGTCTTGTGCACCATTCCCTGAAAGGACCAGTCTGGGGATTACAGGGGTGCACGCTTCAGAGAAAGGAGAGCAATTACACATAGTGCCAATGTGCAGGTCACTTAGGAAAGTTCTATTTACTGCTGGATAACTTGCATTAATTCCAGTGGATCAGTGGCCTACTAAATTATGGGGGGAAAACACTGAAATACCAAACAGGCAATTCTGACATGATCTAAACTGTAAAAGCAACTGAATGAGGATGTATTTCTACACCCTTCCCTTCAAAACATAATGAAGCATTTTGCAGAAACTCTTCCTCCAGTACACTGTACTTTAACAATACTGTGGTACTGTATAAACTTTAACCATAGTGTTGTACAGAAAACTTGGCATTAAAACGGTATCAATATAAGTGAAACTCTGGCACTAGGACGAGTGACTTATTTTTTAATTTTTTTTTCTCCAAGAAAGGAGGCATTAAAGGGGTGGTTGCACTAGCAGGTTTCTAAGGGCGCTACCGACATAACGTTGTTTATCTTGCAGTTTTTTTCCCCGGTTTCTTTTACTCTGCTCTTGCCTGGGGACCGCCGGCCCCGCTCCTCCCCGCTGCCCGGCCGCAGGTGAGCGCGGTCCCGGCCGGCATTCCCGGCTGTCCCGCCGGAACGTGCGAGCGACCGGGCACTGCCTGCTCTGCCCGGGAGCTCCGCGTTCACACTGCCGGGGGCTGCCCACCCACCGCGCTCCAGCTCATGGGCGCCTCTGCTCAGAACCGGGGGCCTCGCAAAAAGACTTGCTGGAGATTAAAAAAAAAAAAAAAAAAATTATCTAGGAAAAAAGGAGGGAAGCAAAAGAAAGGGAAAATAACACATTGGCAGAAAAAAGATGTTTGATTTTAAAGAATGATAAGCTGCAAAAAGTAGGCAAATACACATGACAAAATCTTAATTGAAAGCTCTAAAAGGGCTTAAAAATCCTTTATATCATAAATTACTTAAAGGATTTTAAACTACTTGAGAGCAGTCCAGTGACCAAGTTCTCTTAAATTAAGTATCTATGTTTTAATTACACCAGAGTGCAATAATCCTGTACAAAGTGAATTGCAATGCACACAAAATTTCATACAGCACAAATTCCTTTGTGGTTTTTTTTTCAGTAGCAAAATATTAGCAAAGATGAAAAATTTACATGAACTGTAAAATAAAAAGGGAAAAGAAAGAAAATAAAAAGGGACTTCCATTACAGTATCACTTTGATACCTTATACTACACACAGAGACAGTCCAAAATGGTTGTAGATACAGAATTCTGTTTGTGAGTTGAGTGTTAGTAACCGATGTATTTATGTGGCCAACTTCAGCTCCACAGTTCAACTTACCATTTCTTTTGAGCCCATTAAAGGTAAAATATAGGGTACATAAGGCACACCTTACACTGGCTCTAAAGGATAACTGGAACCTCACATAATAAGAGTATATTGGCACTGGTAAATTTAAATCCCTCTCCTTGAAAAAAAAAAAAACCAAAAAAACAACCCTCCTAACATGAATGGTATTGCCACATTATTGTTATAGTAAAATATAATGTCAAGAGAATAATGAACCTACTGGAAGTATTTATGTATTTATCTGGCCAGATAAATACAGGCTTTTACACTCCTGGTATCAGCTGCAGGTATAATAAATAGTTGTGAAAAAAGGACAGTACTTTATAGAATTTGTATTCCATGAATGATGTCATTTGAGTCTTTTTCTGTCTGTCCTGTCACATTTATTGGAGTTGTCACACTCACATTATTAAGTTTCCTGAATTTCAAATGGATGCCTGAAGTTATAAACTCATCTTTAACATGATTCTGCTACGTTTCAGTTGCAGTGTACAAAGTATCCTGCACAGATGCACAGGTGATAAAACTAAAGGTCTCTTCTCTCCTTGCAAACAGCAAGGGCCAGTTCAAGGCGTGAGATGAGGCTGCGCTCCTCCCAGACTGTCACTCCATGCTGGTGTGTAAAATGGGTTTTAGAAAGGAGGGTCATTTTGGTGTTGTCAGCAAAGCATAAATTCAGTGCAAAAAGTATCTTTTTTGCCCCTTAATTTCCCATTTTGCTGTTTCAAAGACGAATCAGCATCTGCACGATTAAATGTGTGCCATAATTTAATAAAGGTGATTTTACTAGGTGATTTTACTGAAGATTATTACCAACACAAAAGCCCCTATAAGGAAAAGACCAAATTAAGTTTTTGCTATGTTGTCTACACTAATAAAGTGCAGCATGAACACTAAAACTGGCATTGCAAAAAACAAAACCAAAAAAAAAAAAAAATGGGGGGGGGCAAAATTGTGAAAACCTGCTTTCAGACTTAATTCAGTGAACTATGTTTTTCAGTTCATCCCAGGGGATGTCTGTGACTAATCACTGGCAATTTCAAGTTTGAAATTTGGGTATTTTTTTCTAAGGGCCTTAAAGCATTTTACTGAATATTTTAGATGGCTGATCAAAGCACTGAAATATTAAAAGGTCAACTCTTAAATGTATATTCCCAGAAAAAGTTACCAACAGAAATATAATGCAATTACTTTTTTTGATGCACCAAAAATTTCAAGAAAACTGTACAGTATTTTTTCTAATACAAAGAAGTAACTTAGTAAGAAAAGTGTACAGGGAGAAAAACCTAGACCTTTTGTCTCTTGGCAACAGGAGAATGTTACTGGGTTTGACGTGGAGAAGTCTCCTTGACTCAATTAGAAATACAGCTGCTTTTCAAAAAATTTTGAAGCCAAATACCAAAATTAAAGTTGAGGTCTGAAGCTCATATTACTTCTGTCATTTATCTGTAATAAAATTAAACAATTCCACCTTCTCCCAGCAATCATTTCAACAAAATCACATACTTTGTCCCTTTTGTACGTGAGTGCAGTATGGGATATAGGTATGTATGTGCATGTATGCAGTTACAGTCTCATGCTAGCACAGTCCAGTAAGTGTGAATACTACTAGAGTAAGACTCTAAATATTGCTTATGTAATTCTGCACATTAGAAATCATAATATTTTTATAATGCAGCCTCAAGATTACTAATAAAGGAATATATTTGAATTACAACAGGAAAATCAATGGAAGGCACGGTTCAGGACCATTGTTTTTCTAGTTATATAAATAAATGCAACATTTTAAAAACCTTAACACAACTTAAATACAGAGTAAGAGCTACATAAACGAAGTTCATCGTAGCAGCACTACACCATCAGGAATTTTATCCCTCGGTGTTACCGTAACAACTCATCCCTGTGATCAGAGAACAAGGCTCCCTGCTCTGGGACTGCCTGGATGCAGGACCTTGCTCCCACACCTGGGAGCCAGAGGGAGACTGACACAAACATGAGGGATTTCATTGAATAAAGCACTGCATGTGTAGACCAAAATGTTCCAGCCTTCAGCTGGCAGTGCCCTGAGTGTTCAGCTCAGAGGGGAAAGCAAAACAGGTACTTCAGACTCATTGTGGGGACTTGAAAAAACAGTTTTGCTTTAAAACTGCACTTACACAACTGTGTAGCAAATAGGGATCCCATGTTCATGGGGAAACATTTCTATAGGAGTATCACATTTACTGTCTAAGAAGTCTAAGAAAATTATTGGAAACAATAATTGAAAATTATTAAATAATTAGAATAATTATTAAGTAATTAGAAAAGGTCCTTTTGTGACTGAACTACTGCAAAATTCCAGCTCATCTTTGCATTTCCCTAACAGAGAACACCATTTTGAGGCTGTACTGCATTTTTCCTTCCAAAGGGGTTAACGTCAGTGGAAAACGCAAGGATCCTCTTACCACAGAAAAACTGAGCAATGCAGTTTCCCAGAGAAGCTGCCTTTTTATTTTTACAGGTGCAACTGACGTCTGTCTTGTATTTTCTGCTCACCCAAGTATTAATTTAAAAACCACATACACATGAACATATGATATGCAGCTATCTGCACCCAGGTAGCTTTTTTACACTTTCATATACTTCTTTTTACTCAAGTATTTAATAGAAGGAGGCACAAGAAAAGATTTGGACATAAGACAAATAAGGAAAATAAGCATTCATATCAAATGAATTTTGCTGAGTTACACTAGGCCTGAATATACATCCTAGTGTTTAGGAAAATATTTATCTTTAAAATGTAAAGAACAGGTTTCGTAATTTCCATAGCACACTTAAAACCTGACCAAACCCCATGTTCTACAGGACTATTTTTAAAATTTTTCATGTTTTTCCTCCTTAAACTGATATGTTTCAATGGTCCAGAGAATCAAAGACATTAACAGGGAAGCAGACACTGCGTCATATTAAAATCAGTACAGACAAGTGTACACCAGTTGCTAAAGAGAGAAGGCTATTAAATATAAACAGTTCCTACTTGGTTTTCTCTGCAGGGGTCACATTTGGAAACAATTTTGATACCAAAATTAGAAGATCATGTTTTAATTTCAGAAACATCTTTGTGTAGGAAATGAGAGAAATCTTACCCACCATTAAGCTTTACCAGGTACAATAGCTAGAAAAATCAGTGCCAGAAATAGTAATGCTGAAGAATCAAGTTCACACAGTAAAATAGACTATTCTCTGCTCATTCTATTGCTCTAAACCTTGCCACAGAACAAAACCTTTAGTTTTGTTTTACTGTTTAAAGTTATTTTTTAAACAGTAAAACAAAACTAAAAAAAAAACACCCCACACCAAAAACAATAACAAAAAACCAAACAAAACCCAACAACACCAAACCAACAAAGAAAAAATCCTGAGAGGTCTCAGTCAGGAACGTTCAAAGCAAAAGCATTCCAAAAGGTTCCCTTTCCTAAGGATCTTTTAGAAGAGGCAATTCTACAATGGCATCCTGAATTATCATATTGCATGTCGAAATGTTTAACACACTCCAAAAATAATTAGTTCTCTGTTTAATCAGGCATCCTATGGTTATTATAAGGTTCCAATATATTTCTAAATAAAAATAAGTATTTTAAAATTTGAACACAGGCTGAGTATTTTCTTAACTTTTTTCTTTTAAACTCCAAGCTGCTATCCACATTTTAAAATTCTACTACAGCTCATTAACTCCAAAGAAAGCACAACCATATCAGTGCTTTACGGCGAGAAAAAAAAAACTCCAAAATAATGCAAATACCATTGCCTTGAGACTCTATTTAGACTCTAAAATCCTACAGATAACAGCACAGCAATATTCTTACTGAAAAGAAATTTTATAAAAGGAGATGGACTTTGTATTTTTGTTAGTAAACATATTAATTTTAACTAAGTAACATGAGGGAGTAATAGACTTATGTCAACCTGACAATATTATTTTTAGTGGAAAACAGGTAAATATACATTTCCACTCTATCTTCTGATAAAAAAATCTAAATGTAGTTGGACTTTGGGAATTTCCAGCAACAAATAAGGGACACAGAAGGGCTGGTTTCAGTATTGCTGCAGTCAGCATCACTTGCTGCTCACATTTGGTTCAGCTCTGAATGCAAGTTTTCACTCAAAGGGCATGATAGCTCAGCTGCTCAGCCACCGCTTTTGTTAAAAGAGCTCATTCTGCTGTATTACAGAATGTACTTTTAAGTCTAAGAGTAAATTATTAGACGTGTTTGTTTAAATAATTCAGCTGCAAGGGAACTTAAAGAGGGATGTTTTACTTGAAATTACTGGAATGCAAAGACACATTTTTACCTTAATCCTACTCTTGTTGGCAGCCACAGAAGTTGCAAAGTTTACTATTGTAGTGTTATTTATTCTTGTGATGGCAACAATATAAGCTCCCCCCAATACACTCAGATCCCTTGTGCTCAGTTCTAACCCTGCTGTGTTTTACACAACTTGGCTGTCATCAGCAATTAGGGCTTTTTTGGTTTGGGCTTTTTTTTTTTTTTTTTTTTTTTTTTTTTTTTTTTTTGATAGAAGGAGAAAATGTGGAAAAGCCATATGCTGACTGAAGTTATGTGTTTATATCTTAATTATTTTATGATCAAAAACTGTATTTCACAGATTTTACTGCAGAGCGAAAGAGCATACAGATGAAAAAGAACCAACTTTTGGTAAAAGGTGGTGGTTTTCTGTAGGCAAGTCTTCCAGATAATTTATCTCAGCTTCCATGTTTATATACGTTCCCTAGTCACAGCACCTAAAAATGAGATGCATCACATTCTGCCACCAGTTACTTCCAAAGCCAAGAAAAAAAAAGAAAAGAAAATCCCAGGCTTTTTGCATAAAATCAGTGATAAAGACAAGGAGGTTCTAGTTCCCTCTGGCTCAGTACCCCGTGCTTGCCAGGCTTGACCTAGCAGGGCCCTGTGTGTGCGTGCACTGCTGCAACACACGGAAGAAGTAATGGAAATGGTGCTGGATACAATCCTCAGGGACACAGCACTACGTTTCCCTACAGGCTGAGACACAAGGCTCATTCTGAGATCTCAGAGGCCCAAGTTTGATGCTGCAACTGCCATGTGCTTTCCCACTATTTTTCACTAGTCTGTGCTTCTTCCTTTGGAAGAATCCAGTCAGGGATAAAAAAAAAAATAAATTAAAGGCTGAAAAGTGAGCAATTGAATTACAGGGGGAGGACCCAAGCAATATATTTAGTTCAATGAGGGATTAAGTGCCACTGCCGCTGGTAATTAAAGAGCTAATACGTCCTCTTTGAAATAGTTTGACTTTTCCCCCAGCGAGCACGGCGGCCTTGGAGGTTGAGTTGAGGCAAACCTGATACTCTGCCATTCTCCGCCAGCACGTGCCGAAATTAGTTCTCCGTTTTGTGGTGGCCCTCGGAGAGCAATTCCCATTGAGAAGTGAACAAAGGCCATGACCCCGGGGTCAGAGTGTAATGCAGGAAGCATGACCTCCCCTTTGTTCAGAACAACACTGTTTACTCTGCCTAAGTAAAGATCACCAATACATTAACTAAAGAGGATTAAAAAGGTCATATCCCTAGGGATGTAGCTCTCGCAAGTGGCAACTCTCTTCAGTCACTAAATCACTGGACTTCCCCATCTACCCCCCCTTCAAAAAAGAGACACCTTAAGCTGTCATGGCTCAGTGCCACATTATTTTCAGAGCAAAAGTCTGTACAAATTCACATTTCAGAACCAGGTTAATTTCTGCAGAGCTAGCCAGCTGCTTGAAAGTTATTTTTGAAGTTACCAAAATATTCTAAGTGAAAACTTATCATCACATTACATTTTTTTTTTATTTTGTATCTCCTTTTGAAAAATTCTGAGTTGATTTATAAAATTGATTGGGTCTTAAAATGGTTATTAAAAAGTGCAAGTAACTATTATAAATTAAATTCTTAAAATATCCTGTAGTCTGTGGATGGGCAGAGAAGTGTCCTGTTGCTGTAGACATTTACTAACTTTATGATGGCTCACTTGCAAAGAGGAGAACAAGGCAAATAAATTGAAAATATGCTGCCTATATAATTTCACATATGATGATTGCTAACCTTTATCAAGCTAAATAAGCATTTATTTTGGCTGTTAAGATTTCTCTTGCCAACTTCTCATAATATCTTAGAACGTCATTATTAATATGGGTATGAAGACAAACATCTCCTGAAACAGCTAAATTAATGCTGCATTGGTGACATACAGCTAGACAGCACATTGGAGTGTCTCCATTCCACCTCTAATCCACTGGCCTGCTGAATGATCCCAACTTTGCTTGTACCTTGGTTTCCTCATCTCACTGGGATGCAGATGTTACCATCAGTTAGATGGCCACGATAGGAGGAAAAGAGCACACAGAAGAGAGTGGTTCAGACTAAGATATTTTCCCTTCTTTATCCTTAGGCAGAGGCACCTCTGATTAACCTGAACATTATGTTAGAGCTTCAAGAAAATAACAGGAATCAGGCCAGGCAAGGGGGCAAGCTTTAGATCAAAGTCTCTGGTGCAGGGAGCTCAGCATCACAGACAAATCCCACACAGGGTAAATGATTTGGAATCCGCATGAGATCACCCAACACCAGCAGCTTTGAGAAGGGGATCAGGAGTGGCCAAAACTCCAAAAATCAAGGTTCTAGAGTCCCACAAAACAGCACGAACCATACAGGGAGAGGGCTGAGATGGTGTCCTTCCATGCTCAGACATTTTGTGCAAAATAGCTATTTTTGGATCCATAACAATATGTTCACCTTTTTAGTTTCTAGCAGCATGAATTAATGCAAGAGGTGTGGCAAGCTGCGATCTCATTACACCCAGCCTGCACTGGCCCTTCTTCACCCACCACTGCAGTTCCTGCTCCTGTGGTTTCTGTTTTCTTACCCCAGCAGTAGGAGTCAGAAGCTTACTGCAGATTCCAACACAGCCAAGAGTAAAGAATAAACTTGCAAACCATGTGTCTGCACCCGGATGGGCATCATTCCCACTGCAGGGGGGTGAACGACTCACACTTGAGTAGCCTCTCACCTGTCCAGTTCTGTGCTGGAAACACCCAAATCTAGTAACACACTTTCCTGTGACTGCTGTGCCCTGAAATCTGATATGATAGTATTAGGCTTTTTATTATACACCAGGAGTCAAGGAGAGAAAGTGGAGTCAGAAAGCCTTGACAACAGGTTTAGAAAAGGCTGTGTCCAGGACAAAGCAAACATGTACAGCAGGTATTTAAAATAATAATGTATGTTCATCAGATCTTCCCATCGATTTCAAGGGAAACACTTTGCTTTTTGGCACAAAAGATTATGCAGGCATAGCCAAACGATCAGGAAAAAAGGGTAACAAAATCTTTAGACACAGAAGGAGCAGGTGGGCAGGAGCAATGTGAGTACTGAGCAAAGCTTTGTATCAGGCTGAGGCAAAGGGGTACCTTTTCCAAAAAGCACTGGACTGAAACAACCAGAACAAAGAACATACTTAGACATTAAGATTTAAAAATGGAGACTGGGAGCATAAGGACTGAACCAGTGGCATAAGGACAATTTATTGACATACATTAGAAGCAGGAAGACTGCACAACAATTGTCTGGCAAGTCTGAAATAGTACTGGGAAACAAAGGGAGTGAAGAAAGGCGACAAAAAACACCACAGAAAAAAATAATGGCTGATTATGACCTTGAGCTACTTAGTTATGCACAAAAGGAACCTTGCCTTTTCTCACCCTGTACGACCATACTAACATTTCTTGTTAGCTGGGTTCCTAATTTGGGATATTCATAAAAAATAAAAAATACCCACTACTTCTTCCAGTGGAAATTCCTAGTCTTTTCTTTTTCAGTTCTCTTTCACACCAGCCAACAGCACTCTCCCTCCAAGATGGGAAGCAAAAATAACACTCAGGAAAGTGAAAGAATGACATGTCCCTTCTCTTAAACAGGAAAACAGAGGAAACATCCTTGCATTGTCCATTTTTTGGGGGGGGTACCTTTTAGGTTAAAATAAAAAGTTTTTATGCTAAATACAGATGGAAAAAAGCTATGATATTCAAGTCACGAAATTGTCCCCTCTGGTCCTTTCAAATAGCAAATCCCATTAATCAATTCTTTTGCAAGTAAAGGGTGAAAGAATGGCAGATAGCAAAACAGAAAGTGCTGAAATAAAGGGATAAATTAAAGGAAAGTCATTCTGAGGCTACACAGTGTTTCAGAAGCAGCCCAAGGTTGGAGGCAGTGCTTCCAACAAAAACCTGCACTTTTCTATCAGGAATGAAAGGACAGCAGTCCCCAAAAATAGCCACAAATGATGATCCAGATTACATGCCAATGAATTCTCTGATTTAGTAAACCGTCTGGAAGGCTACTTTAAAAGATTATAACTTTAATGCCTGAGCAGGGATTACATAATGGGGAGAAAAACAACACTGATAACAAAAAATACATCTTTTTTAACTTAGAGTGCGTCCACAGAATTCATTACTATATATTTGGCCTTTCAAAAGGGCTTTGAAAATGTGACCCACGAAGACCATAAAGAAAACACAATAGTCATGACTGGAAGTTGGAGTATTGATTATAAACAAGCTAAGGAGCCAAAAGTAAAATGTACGAATGAAAAGACACTTTGACAAGATAAATGTTAAGAGCTGTTGAATGCAGAGGCCATGCTGGTATCAGTTTTTAACTTTAGTTCATGTTTAGAAAGATCAGCTGTAAAATAAAGAGTGGCAAAAATGACAAGCAAGGGGAGAGTACTGGAGTTACTGAAGGGTTTAACCAAACTGAGTGAATGTGAAACACGATAAATATATTTTTTAAAAATTGCTAAGGAGATCCTATTGCAACATTCTCCAAGGGGAGGACCTGAGTGCCACCATAACAAATCAATGGAAACTTTCAGAGATATGCAATAATGTCAGGTAAGTCAAGCAGGAAAAGAGTTCTGTGTTGAAAACATTATCCTTCTAATATCCGCCTGCCAGGGAAACAGCTTCCTGGAGAATGCTAATGAGCCTTTCCTCATTAAAGCTACAGAAGTAACAGAAGTGCAAGGGCAGGTGTCTACAACAATGTCACTTTTAAGAGACTGCCATATATGAAAACCTAAAGTGATCACACTATTTATGTTAGTGAGCATATGAGCAACAGGGAACACAACAGAGATACACAGTGTGAAAGTCAGGATCTGTAATCTTTCTCACCTGCTTCCACTCTTGACAGGGAAATGATTCAGCTAAATTAAACTAGCAATAAATTCAAACTACAGGAATATATTATTTTTCAATGTGCAGCCTGAGCATATGAGAATCAATGCCTTGTTAAGGGAAATCAGCAGCAATCAGAAAGAATGATTCTATCCATAACCTACAACGATGCAGAGTTTGATGGGATTGTTTGCTGGAAAGACCACACAGACCTATGTACAAAGCCGAGAGACCTGCCTGCTGCACTTTCTGACAAGGACAGGGTATTCCAAAAGCATCTGATGCTGGTCAACTTCACTCCCTTACCAATCAGTCAATCTTGTAAAAAATGTCAGGGTAGACTTGGCATTAATTACACCATAGGCCTGTTCTGGTGCAGTAATTTCTACTTTTCTGTGGCAAAAAAAAATAGACAAGTTCACTTTATCTAATGCAAATTGCCTCATCTTCTAAGCTAGCTATGGTACCGGACACAACACTGTCAGTGCATCATTTACGTGTCACAAAAATACATAAAAACATGTACGTTTACTTTGCCACCTGCTCTCCCCCTGCCACTGCAAATAATCAGTAAGAACCTCAATTGCAAGATTTTGTTTTACTATACAAACATTGCATACAGTGCTCTGGTTCGTAACATATAACTACATTTCTTTTTTTTTTTTTCCCATACATGCATCATTATTTGCAAAACCCATTTAATAATTAAAAGACAGTCCAAGTTGTGTGTCAGATCCTGGGATATTTCAACTCATAGTGGTTTGCTACACTCAGTCTTTGGTCTCACCCAAGCTGTGAGAATACCTCACCACAACCCACACACTGCTGCTCTTCAAAGGAAGACAAGGATACATAATTAAGAGATGATGAGCTCAAATGTAAGACATGAGATGTGGGAGCAGATTCTTTAACCACACCGGTGAGTGGTTTTACTACTGAAGTTTCATCAGCTGTCTTTACTTATGGTATCAGTAGAACTCACACGTTCTCAAACTGTATTTGCAGCAGCAAAGGGAAAAAAAGGAATGCTAAAACTGGACCACTGCATAAAAATAGTTTTAACATCAACTGGTCAGAACTGAAATTGTAAATCATCATTATTAACAAATTGCCCTTGTAACAAGTGGGGTCTATGTCTCAAAAAAAAAAACAAAAAAAAAAAAAAAAAAGAAAAACCAACCAAAACCAAATCAGCATCCAGTTTTGCTAAAAATACTGTCAAAATTTAATCCCACAAGAACAGTAACCTGAAAATATTCTCAGTCTGATTTCAAGACTTTATGATGCTGTAATTGTGGCCATAATATAAAGAACTATAGACAGAAGTATCTGTGTGTATATGTGCTAGCTCAGGAACCAAAGGCACAATGCAGAGTGGAAATGAAAATTCAGATATGGGTACAGTTCCACTACAACACATAGAGGATCAGTCCCTTGCTGGCTATTCAGAATAAACAAAACATCAAACTACTTTTCTTATTATTACTCTGCAGAGCTTAAACTAGGTTTTATTGTTTTTGTCATGACTGATTAGGGAAAGAATTGATAAGTCTGGAGCAAAACAAGATGTGAACAAAGCTACCAAACTCAAGTGAGGACCAATGACCAGCCTTCAGAAACAGGCATAAGAAATAGCAGGATTACATGCTCACTTGTTTTCTGATTAATAACAACAACAAAAAAAGAATAATTCAGTTTTACCTAAAAGAAGTCTTCGTTTTGTGCTGCTGCAGGACCACGTCTCTACAAGCTAGGGATCCTTTGCAGGGCCAGAGCCTCTCAGCGGCAGCCACACCCTCCTCTTCCTCATTTTTTTCCACTGACCACTAAATACTTTCCAAGTCAGGCACTGAAAAAAAAAATACAAAACAAAACCCACATTTCTAATGGCCATCAGATACATTACTGCTGATTTAATTAGGCAGATTATAAATAAATAAATATATTTGCACACACACCCATATTTGTATTTTCTGTTTCATTTCAAAGAAATTTGGTAGGCCTGATTTGAATCTCTATTCAAACCACAGGAAAAAACATAATAAAATGTATTCTATGCTGACAGCAGAACTAAGCCCTCTGGCTACCTCTTTTCAGAGTTTTATGTGACATGCTGTCCATTGGTACTGGAAAAATTCACAGAACAGGAGCTTTTCAGAGAATCTTCAGATGAACCTTTATGTTTTGTAGCAGTAATAGATGCCAGCACACTACAAGCTGAGCTATCCCAGAACTTGTCTCTTCACAGATTCTATGGATCTGATACTCAGGCACATCTATAACTTTGTATTAAAAAAAAAAAAAACAAAAAAACAAACAAACAAAAAAACTTAAAAAAAAATACTTTCCTGGCTCATGTATCACTCAAACTCTCCCAGGTAATAATGATGCCGCATAGCAAGTAGCAGACAACATGTCCTTACTCTTATAATATTTCATACAATTTCTTTTATCCGTAATTTGGCAGTAATTATACTACTTTTTGTATTCTATTTAACTGGAAAATAGTCAATATGAATTAAAAGTGAGAAAGCAAACTTCTCCCATATCTCAAAAAAAAAACCCCACCCTACTTATTTTCAAATAACCAGCTCCAGCATTCAACACCAAAGCAGAAATACAATATTTAGGGTTCAGCAACTTGAGCGCAATTTTTTTTGGAAGTAAGTGCATAAATATACTTTTGGGGTTTTTTTTTGGTTTTGATCACTAGAACTGAAACTGATATTAAAATAAGCTGCTTGTTTATTTAGATTTAGAACTAAACTTATAACCCGTATCCACAGATTCATGCTATTATGCTTGCTGAAAAACAAGTTAGTATTAAAATAAGAACAGTGGTTATGCTGAGATGTTGTTATATTAAATAACGCCAAATCCAAAGTGATTTTGTAAGGCCAGCATCTTCTACATATTTATTCATGTACAATTGTACACCCACAGAAAAACACCGCTATAAGCAAGTGATACACTTCACTACTAGTTGAGGTGTTTGCAGTTCCATACAGTCCTACATCCTAACAGATTGCCAATATACAATTCTGAATTCTCAAAGCCTGCATAATGCTATATTTGCACATACAGTAAAATATGTATAATTGACTTGCAAAGTACATCATTACTGAAGTCTTTTATTCCCAGATAAATATTTGTTCTCTAAACTGCAGAATATTAGATAAAACTGCCATTTATACTGGAATGCTCCACTACACCACTGACTTCTAAATCCAAATACACAATAAAGGAAAATGCTAGCACATTAGTATTTTACTGGTCCACAAAACAACGATTCACTGTTCTAAGCCCTCCCATCCATGTATTCCACATCAGAAAATCACACTCACTCCGGACTGCCTGCATTCCTATTTACCGAGATGCTCTGCTTTAAATAAAGGGAGCAAACACAAAATCCAGGGGTTAACAGAAGAAACAAAACAGAACCCTAAACGAAACCAACAAACCTCACCACCAAACTGCCCAGTCATGCTGCAGTCCTTGCAAGAAAAGGAAAATGTTCAGCAGGCAAGAGCCTAACAAAAAGCCAACGGAGAATTTAGTGTCGCTATTGCCTGGATACTAGTTTGGGATTTAGGCAGCCTGGATTACAAGGACTATTCCCTTAAAAATCCAGCCCACAGTTCCTGCACTGTTTTCTACAAATACCACATCCAAACTGTGACTAAACACCTCATTATGCTTCTCTGGCACTCTTAGGAGCGCACATATTGTACAATTTTGTGGGGCACATGAAAGCAGAGGGAAAAAAAGTGGCTGTTTTTTACCAGCCGGTAATGAAATTATGAACAAGTTCCCTACAAAAGCTTGCATTGTCCGTAAATCCTTTCCCCCACATCTTTTGACCTGTGTAAGCAACAGGTGACAAAATACAGCCCCAATCTTCAGCCTTATAAATATGAAAATGTATGTAGACTATGAGACATCTGCACTGTAATATAGCCTTTTAAAAGAAATTGAAATTAAATCAAGAAACTTAGCCAGGCCTCTACATTGGCTTCAGAAAGTAAATGCTTATCTTAATATTTACTTGTAGAGGTTCAATTAAAAAAAAATTACTGTCCTCAAAGTTACATAAAATAACTAGTGACTTGAGGTAATAACCTGGTATTGATAAAACTTAAAAGAGAAAACCCAAACTGCATTTTCAAAGGAACTGCAAGCCTCAAATATTTCACTATAATCAATTTTTCCTATAACTTGCTAATTGATCTTAAATATGTAGATGAATTATGAGCCAATAACCTCAAATTTTCTTAGCTCTTACTCCAAACAAACACTATATTCTGATTTATGAACATCTGAAATATTTAATTTGCTGTTCATGGCATTTAAACAGATAATCTAATTTATGGCAAGTAAGAATTCCACATTAAAGACTCCTTCTACTTTCTCCTTTAAGCTTCACCACTTCAAAAGCCTTTTCCCCATCCCTTATTATTTAGTAATAGTCTCCCTTTGTGCACTGGACGTACTATGGTAGTTCAGGAGGCTGTGGCAGTTACATGGTTCCTTTGCCAGCCCCCATACTGCTCATTAAATAATTTCAATCCCCATATTGCTCATTAAATAATTTTGGTCCCATATATATATACACACAGCTGGTAAAGGGATGACTTTGATGCATTCAGCTACATCTACATTTCCAGAGTGAGCCTCAAAATAAAAAACCACAGTGTTAACAAAAATGATCAGCTCTCATCACTGAACACTTCCCAAGTCTCCAATTGCTCTCGCTACATTGGCAAAGCTGTGATGGAGCAGTACACCTGTGTCTCTTCTAGAAAAAATTCACAGTAGGCTAAAACCGGTTCAGTTCTGTTAAATACCCACATCTCCGTTTGCAATTAAATAGAATCTTTCTTTAAATAAAGGATTCCCTAAAATATTTTACACGCTTACAAACAGTTTTCTATTCCAGAAAGCTTTACAAATTCTTCCCTTTGCAAATATTCAGCTGTGGAGCACCGGGTACAGCAGATGGTTAAAATTCTGCATCATTTTTAAGAGCCTACGAGAAAGCACTGCCTTTTTTCGGGGGAGGGTGGGGGGTGGAGAGGAGAGAAAAAGCTGAGAACAGCAATTTACAGCCCCCCCCCCCCCCTTTTTTTTTTCCTTGACAGCAGCAAGCTCCGCCTCAGTCTGGCCCTTCCTCCAACCTCTGCTTACCTAAAAACCAGCGCCAGCCTGGCAGCGGGCCAGGGATTCAAAAGTAAACATTATCCTCCTGCCATTTTTCAGTGCCGTTTATCATATCCTGGTCCCTTTTTACCCCCCTCCTCCCGCCCCCCCTCTCGCCATTGCTGAATGCCCGTCTTCGCTCCCGGTTTGTTGCCAGCCCCAGCAGCCCCGCTCCGATGCAAACCTGCAGGACGCGGTCCGAGCGCGGGCTGCGGCCGCGCCAGGCGCACCTTTCCCGTGGGATGGGGTGGGACGGCCGCCCGCGCCCGCTCCCGCACAATGCACTCGCCTCTCTCAGCGCTGCAGCTGCCGGCACAAACGCGGCTTTTCCGTTTTCTTATTTAATTGTGAGGGGAGTGCTTAAAGACCAGAGCCATCCACGAGCGGCCGGGAGGGCGCCGCACGGCGCTGCACCTGACTCTTTGTTATCCCTCATCGCTCATCCCCGGTCCCTTCCGCTCCGCGATTCCTCCTCCCACCTTGCGCTGCTCCTCGTTTGTCAAGGCTCTGTAAAAAAACCAACCCGACTAACTGAAGTAGCTGCCCGTTAGGGGTTTTTAACTAGTCGTGCACTGCATGGTGTGGATAGCGGGCATACCGGCAGGAAAAGGAAAAAAGGTTAAAAAAATAAATAAATAAAAAAGAGGGGTGGGTGGGTGGAGTAAAAAGAAATAAAAAATAAATGCATCAGGAGAGCGGGATGGTGCCGCTGCAGCCCCCGAGCCGGCGCTCCGGCTGGGGAGGAGCGGGAGCGGGGCCGGGCACGTACGGCCATGTTGTGCGCGGGGTCAGCGCGGGGCACTGCGCTGTGCGGCGGAGCGCTGCATCTGCGGGCGACTTGTGTGATTTCCCCGTTAAATCCGCCGCCCCCACCCCCCTGCACATTCCTGCCCGGCAGAGCTGGATCTGGGGGTTATTTGTATTATTTGCCATTAAATCCACCCTCCCCACCCCGCCCGCCTCCTGCCAGGGAACGCCGGCTCGGCTTCGCCCGCACTCGCTGCTTTCCCCTCTCCGGGCAAGCGCAGGGGCACAGCGCAGCTCAGCAACCAGGTCATGCGCCATCAGCCCGACGAACAAAAGCCCTTCCCTCGTTATTTATTTATGGCTTTGGGGCGTGTTCCCGGTGAGGAGGAGCCTTTGTGCGCGCAGGTTTCACACCCACAGGGGCGCAGCGGCCGCGGCTCGCCCAGAGGCGCCGCGGGACAGCCCGCGGGCTCATTAATAATTGCTCGCCATCTCCATATTGAAATTGCGGAGCAGCGCATGATTAATTAAGAAGGGAAAAAAGAAAGGGGCGAGTGAGGGAGGCCCGCGCGGACTCGGCCGCGTTAACCCCTTCGCGCCCGCCGCCCGGAAACTCGCTGGGAATATTAATTAATTCTGCTATTTGCGTGTCGTTAGGCGACCACGTGAGGCCTCCGGCACAGGCTCTCCAGAGCCCACGACTAACGAACAGAATTTCCTCCAATCCGCTCATCATCAGCTTTTCATTTGGGAAAAAAACCCTATTAAAGAAATTTGTAAATCTCATGCAATGAGGTTAAAAGAGTATTTACAAGGTTATTTATATAAAGAGATATTACAATTAAAATCCTACTAAATGTGTAATTTAAACTCATCCAAGTGCTCCAAATCATGAAAGTATTTCCCATTGCAATACAGTGATTAACTCGCACGCAGAATCGCAGCTCCTCAGACAGAAATGGGAGTAATACACTCTATACAGTAATCAAAACACATAACAATCATTTTTCAGAGCGCTCCAACTTCAGACGGTTCTGTCTCCCCCGAGGACTCGGTCACTGGGCTCCCCGTGTCCCAGGGCCGGGTTTTGTCTCGGGCAGAGCCGGGGCTGTCCGAGCGCTCCCGGTGGCGCTGGCCGGGAAGGGACGCTGCGGAGCGCTCGCACGGCACCCACCGCTGCGCCTGCCCCCGCACCGCGGAAACCCCCAGGGCCCCAGTTCCCTTCCCCTCCCTTCTGGCTGTCACCTGCTGGGTGGCTCCAGCAAGCAGAATTTATCCAGGCACAACTCAGGCCAGGTATGCTCCAGCTCCTCAGCATGCTCAGTCTACAGTATGGCACCAAATTCATCCTGAGCAGCGGTAATCCCACTGGTACTATCCAGCGCATCCATCGATGTTCTGCCCAATGACAGAAAAGGACAGACTGCCAACTAATACAAATTCCTTTACAGAGCCCCACTTTTTAGGATCTGCTAGAAAATAATAACTCGTATTGGCAATTCCCCCCCCCCCCCACCCCCCTGTATATTAACAAATATGAGTTTGTCAGAGTCCTCCTGCTTTCTCTAAAGCATTTGGTAACTTGGACAGAACTGAAATACCAGTGGACTAACCAGGGATGATAAAGTTTTCTGGTTTTCTTCTTACTGCTGACATTCTATAGAAGTTTTTACTGGCTGTAATCTGCATATCCTTGTAATAGGTGAAACCACATTGGGCAACTCAATGAACTCATGTTGTGACTACTACTGTCAGGAACATTTTCATCCCTTCACAGATTAGAATAAAGCATACTCTGCTGTGCAATATGAGGAGCAACTTGTTACACCTGAAGGTTTTGCATTTGAGTTGGCATCCAACAAAGAAACAAAGTGCAGACCGAGCAAACCACAGCCCATAAAGACTTAGAAAGGCAGGCCCCAGTTCTTTAGATATGTTTGGCTTTAGAAGCTAGAGAATTCTTTGGAGGATATAATCCTTTAGCTATAAAAATATTAATACTCAATTCGAAGTGAGTAAAATTCTTTCTTTTCTTACAAAGTTTGCTCAGTGTTGTCACAAGAGCAAATACCAAATAATTTTTACAAGCGGAAGTTGCATATACCAAAATGTTCTTCATTTTCAATGTTCTTTATTGCTTTTCTCTGGTTTAAAGCAGCAAGGCATTGTCAGAGCTCATACAATAAACTCAAAGTCAAGGATAGAACATAGCAGTAGGACTTTCATTTCTTGTTTATAAAATAATTTTTAGAACATGTAAAAACATGGTTTTTAAATAATTAAAGGTATACTGAGACGGTATATTCAAGATGGAATAGTAAGTAACAATTTTAGTATATTTTTTCTCATTTTTTATCTACATGTTCAATTACAAACTTCCCAGTATTATGAATCTTATGGGAACTGGCTAATGATTCCAAACTCCACAGGCTGGTTTAAAATTCTATGATTTTGTACCTCAAAGGGGTATGAGGAAGCAGCATGGTTGTAGATTATTAAATTATAATGGGAAAAAATTCTTCACTGCTTTATTAAATTATCCAAAAAATGAGAGGTGGGGCTGGCATAACTGCCAGGTGGAATGATTGCCAGATACCTCCCGTTAGAAGACTATTGCCAAACTTCAACTGTTTGGCTGAAAACAGCCCTCACCAGGTTTGGGCCTCGGGGATGACTTGTTTGAAAATCTTCAACCAAACATCTTAGGCCTTTCTGAGAAGGAGCCTACTGAAGGCTGTTAGGTTATGCTGCCTAATTACAGAAAGCTCTTTGAGAAACTCATCCTGCTTGCCCCTGTTTGGAGCAGGGGTTGGGGTGGGAGTGGCCCGGTAAGGAGGTGGAGTTTGCTGCTTCACTCTGGCCAGGCTGCCAAGGTGAGAAAGCCTCGGCTTGTGTACACTGGTCAGGGGCTTCCTGAGGTACGACAGAGAAAATCACAAAGCCCTCACTTTCATAAGCCATGCTGCTGGTGAGATGGAGACAAACCTGCCTGACACCAGAGCTCTGTCATTCCGCCTGGGATGGTGGAACTGTCTGCCTGAGTACCGTGAAACCACTGTCCTCTGCTCTCAATGTCTCTCCTGTGGCATTCAGACAGCCTAGTGCAAGTTGCTTGATTTCAGTAGGGAAGAACTAAAACTATTAAACCAGAATACAAGGAAAAGAAGGGAGAAGGGCATCAGTAAAGTGACGGAGCCTGGTGGAGCAAGGGAGGCAGGCTGGGTGCAGAAGGTGGGAATAGACTCTGTCCAAACAGGGATGTCAAAACAATTTGCAAAAAGAAACTGGGCTTCTTGACTGGGGAAGCAAATGAGAGCAGGCAGAGAATAGACAGTGCTGACAAGGTGGGGCATTGTCAGGGGAAAAGAGGGAATCACCTACAACTGTGTTGTTTATGAAGATGCTTGAAATAGAGAATTATCTTCTTATTGCCATCAAATGGCTCAAGTAGCACTGTGGGATGGTTCAGAATATTCCACTCCTCCTGATGACTCATTTGGATCTTAGTAGACTGCTACAGGATAAAATCTCTGTTCATGCCATTTGCTATTAACCCCCTCACCTAACTTGCAAAAAACTACTTGCTCAAGCATGTGCACTGACACATAGACACATGCATACACATGTCAGAACTATACTGAAACAATGGTTAATCTTGTTCAAAGAGGATTAAAGTGTATAGAATCAAGTAGAGAAAAACAGGAATAAAATCTGCTGTGCAGCAAGCAGCATTTCTTGTATACAGCCCTTGTTTGTATGGTACAATTCTCACTTGCGGGCCTTCCATCTTTTCTGCTGGGGCCCAGCTTCAGGAACTGGATGAAACAAAACAATGCCAATATTGGTGGCTACCCTATTTTGTATTCTCCTCACTAACAAGGTGCAGTTCTATGTCTTATTTGCTGGATGCTTCTCAAAGTACCCATCAGAGCCTGAATTACAAGGTTTTCCTGTGGCACTATTTACCCCTCTGGTCCTTGGACACTTCTCAGAGATCCTCTAATACATATTCACAGAAATCCCATGAGCTAAAGGAGCGATACTAGCCACATTTTAAGGGTAAGACTTTGGCACAAGCATCCTCTCCATTCTGGGAGCCCGAAGTCCTGGTAAAGGATCAGAGATGCTGGCACTGTGCGCTCTAAGCACCTTTCCCCTGGACCTTATTGGCAGGGGCAAAACCTTGCCAGAGTTCACAACCAAGGAGCATATGAGGAACCAACATGAACAGACTTATATAATTTGAGTGTGTTAAAAACAAAAAGTAAAATACCTGCCTTTATGGATTTCTGCAAAATACATGTCCTTTGTTCTATACAAAGCACAGTTCTGAAGCAAGCACTACTAGGCACTAGGATGTTAGGGAGCATTTCCCAGTATCCCAGGTTAATAGAATTAGTTTTCTCAGCATTTAGCGCTGGAACACAATATAAAATAAAATCAGTTTAAAAAACTATTTTCTATCCTTTAATATCTCCTTATTAAGTAAGTATTAGAATTGGGGAAGGTTTGTCCTGGAATTACTTTATGATGCTTGTATCTCCAATGTCTGTTTAGCCCAGAAATAGGTTTCACACCTTTCAGACTGGTTCTGAGGGCAAAGGGGGAGAGAAGAAGCCATAGTTTGTTTTTAGGGACTGCACTCACTCCTGCACATTCTGCTCCTGGACTGTGTTGTCTGCAGCACAGACAGACAGCAGGACAGGGCTCTCCTTTGCTTTTAGTCAGTTTTTAGCTAGCTGAGGCAGAGAAGCTCCCTGGGCTGTGGTTTTTCTTGTTCTTGGACCTGTTCAAACCTGCTCTGGACTGAACACCAGCAGAGCACCGGCAGCTCGCACCTGTGGCCCACGGGGCCAGGCCTGGGCCGTGGCATTTCCAGCACTGCAGGGACTGATCAGAGACTGGGTGAGCTGAGCTACAGCCCCCAAGGGGACTTTCTGAGCTTGTCACCTCTTTTGGTTGGCAAGAGTTTATTGTTTAATATTGTTCTTTTTTTTTTTTTTTTTTTTTTTTTTTCTGGTGAATGCTTTGCCTGTTAAATAAACAGTATTTTCCACTTTTCTCCAAGGAAATATTTTCCCAAACCAGTTGGGGGACAGGCCACTTGAATCTGCTTTCTAGAGGAACCCCTTTGGAGATTTTCTCCCAAATTTGCCCTAAGCCAGTTTGCCCTAAACCAGGATAGACTCAAATTTTGTACAGTTGTCAATTCCAGTAATGCTTTGGGGAGTGTAATGGGCTGCTGAGCATTGCTAGTTTGTGTCCAAGCAGACACAGTGGGCACTAGCTGACTGAGATCCTCAGCTCCAGTAACTGGTGACAGCTCAGGACCCACATGGGCTCACTTGCGTGTGCTGAACTGAGGGCAAGGACTACCAAGTGACCACCACAATCACCTGCCAGGACAAAGTCAGGTTTCCTTTTCCTTTGGCACAAAAGGAAGACTGGAAGGCTGCAAGGAATGTACATTCCTTTCACACTGCCCAAGGCAGGATGATCCAGGTCAGGGCAGCAGGGAAGGCCACAGTGCACTTACTGGCTGAGTTTGTGGTTATTTTGGATTATTGTTCCAGCAACACTTTTTTCAGCTTCTTCTGAATTTTCATCCTTCTTGAGTATTTTCAAGTATTTTGAGTATTTTCTTGAGTATATTTCTTGAGTATTGAGTTATTAATGTGCCTAGAGCTGAAAGTTGTAACTCAAAGAAACCTGTAATAACACGAATGCTTATGCTAACTTTTACAGGAACCTTCAGACACCTCTGGAAGCAAACCTCTGAATGGGATAAATCCAGAAATCACAGGTGATATGCCTTCCACAATTAAATGGGAGAGTATTTAGAAAGAAAATAGTTTTTCAAGGTGAATGAGTTTGGCAAGAACTCACTGCAAAGAGATTGAACCATAAATTCCTTTTTGCACAGCACAGGAGACCTTGAGCCCCAAAGTCAGCTGAGTCTTTGGCAGAATAAGCTTCTACATTGCAGCATAATGATACCAACATCAATGTCCTTGCACTACGTGTGGTCAGATGGCACCTCACAAGAGGACACATGGTATATTTTAGTCAAGAGCCAACAGTTGCCTGAATATATGCTAGACACAAATTACTGATACACTGATGATACGGGCAAAACATCGCTGTTTCAAACACTAAGACCAGCATCTTCTCAATGGAATGGTGGTGGCCTTTTGGGGTGAAACATTCTTGACACACTGTTATAACCTGAAACCAGCCTTGCTCAGGGCAAGCTTGACCAAGGCTAAGGAAATTATTCCAGGAGAAAAACAGAAAAGTCCACATAAAATCTGTAAAGAACTTGAGTATTATTTTGAAGGCATTCTTCTGATATGGAGAAAGGAAAATTCAAGTTCCTCCCTACAAAGTATTTTTTTCATTCTTGCCTCAGCTCAGCACTTCTATTTCACCAGAAATATACTTACAAAAACCTGCTAAAAGCACATTCTGGAAACCTAAATTACCTATGTGGAAGAAATGTTCTAAATCATCTAGAAGTGTTGGCTAATGTGTGAGCATTTTCAATGAAAAACACCTAACAAAAACAAACAGAAGAACTAAATGTGAAATCAGCTCTTTCATTTTCCTGCAGAATGCTGGATTACTTCTGATAAAACTTGTAATTCATAAAAATCTGTTTCTTTGGAGAAGGTACAACTCACCCCCATGTACTCTCATAATTAAGAAAGAAATGAACCTGGTAAGTGACTTTTTGATGAAATAGCAGGGAAACTAGGAGTTAAACTTCCTATGTTCACAATGGACACTGTTAATTTTGAAAAGATAAAAGGCAAGTGGGAAAAAATGGAGCTTAGGAGATGAGAAGGTACTGGAGCTTCCTTCTTAATGTCGTTTCCAAGACTCAGATGCAGGTAATCCTCTGTATAAGAGTCATATTCTTCTTATCTAAACCTTGTAATAGCAGTATGCATATCTTCCAGAACAAGACATACATTCTTAGAAAGTAAGGGGTATCGGCTGATACCCAAGTAGAAAAATAATGGAAGAAGTGGGATAAACCCCAGACATTCCTCTTTCAATGGATTAAAAAAGTCAAAATCAACCACCCCTAAATTTAAACCAACCTATTCAAGTGTTATTTCCTAGCTTTGGTTTCTTTTTGTCACAACACTGTCACTGAAACGTGGATTTTGGTTGATGAATTTACTTGTAGCACAGGACTGTATGACAAGCAATGTTTCTGCATTTTGTTGTATGTCATTAGTTTCCTCCCCATAAACCATTCAGGCTGTCACTCAAAGATACCTTCCATGTATTTCTTTACTCAATAGATTAAATTTTGAATTATTTTAAAATAAAGAGTGAAAAATGAAATGCTGTAGTGAAATGAAATCTGTGTTTATTCAATTGCACTTTTAAGGGTATCCTGATATTTGAAAAAGTGGCCAAGCACATTCTGCCTGCTTGTTTTGATACAGATACATCTGTCAGGAATTTGTGCACAAGCTTGTATAGGACTCCCAGGATTGTGTGTGTTGTAAAAGAAATATGTATTGGTCTGCTCCCAATATAAATACACTTGTGACTAAAGCTCTCACATGCAGATGGAGATCTAGCAAATCAAAGTCTGTTTCCAGGAGCTGTAACTGATTGAATTTATATACAAAATCTAACAGGTGATGGAAAAAAAAAATACATCAAAGAGTACTTGAACTCTACTGTAGTACACTCCTACCATTAGATCTTATTTTATTGAATGATTCATGCCTTATTGGCTTTTCTAGATTTGCTTTTATATATCTGCCTTGCTATTTTAAGATCCATTATATTTAATCAAAAAACTGCCATCCTACCTAAACCTATTTAGAATTTTCTATGATTAAATTTCATTGAATGAAGATTAGTGAGAATGATGGCTCTTTCACAGCACAGTCTGAGGGAACACACCAACCACAGCTTGGCATAACCCAAAAATGACTTGCCCACCTTTACATTTTATAACATCAAATGTGAAGCTATAAAATTGGAAGGATTTTTTTCTTAACTGAGAAAAACCAGTGGGAGACACACTGATTTGTACTCAGCTTGCTCCTCACAGCAGAAAGCCTGGCAGTTTTCATACATGCATGTTTATTTTTATTACATGCAGAACACAGGACATGTTGCTTCTGTAGAGATGCTAACAGGGACTCGGATCTCAGGGTGGGAGGGAGATCAAACCAGGACATGCTTGAACCACAGACTAATTCCTCTGGAACTTGACTGCTTTGCAAGAAATTCTCTGCTTGGGAGCCACCACAGATGGCTCAAAATCTGTCTGCACATGCAATTAGCAGAAAATGAACAGAAAATTGCCATTATTTGGGAAAGACCGGGGCAATAACTGAAAATAGTCCATTAAAGCTTTTACATCCCATGCTTTCTGTTCACTTCAGATAAAATCCCACTCCCTATTTAAAAAACTCCTAGAAACTATTTCCTTGGTCATTTAAGGAACCTGGATCATACTGTGTAGTCTGAAGTTACCCAAATTCCTGAACTTTGAGGTGACAGCAGTGGACAGGGACTCTGACTTTGGGCCTGACTGTGTTGAGTGCTTTGCCAAAACAACGACTTTGATTCTAATGCCTTTTGAGCAACAGCCATTTTTACAAAATAAGAAAAAAATCTTACATATTTGTAATATACGATCTCAAATTTTAGTTGAAGAAATAGCATTTAAAAGTTATTCCTCTGCAGAGCAGTTAACAAGTATTAATTAAAAAAAATAACTTCATCACCTTATTGATTAACATAAAGGAAACATTTTCCTTTAAAAAAATACATATGTTTAATCTGTTTTTTCCCCCAAAGTTCTGAGTTAGTGCATAATTATTTCTAATGGAAAATCTCAGTATGCCTTTTTTGCAATGAAAATGTTTAAAAGACAGAATTATTTAAAAATATTTTTTCTTACGTTGCTAATTCCTGATAATTAAAAAAAATAATCTTCTTATGCTCACCCTATTGAGCTCAGCATTTTGTAAATAGAAAAGTTTAAGATGAAAAAAATCCATGTGTGTGAGGTTTGTTGAATAAAAATACTCCAGTTATTGGTCAGTTATTCAGCGACATCAGACTACACCGTAAGCAAGTCCACATTCTTTTGAAACAACAGCTTTTGGTTTTGAGGTGTATTTTAGTGGCAAAAGAATATTAGTTGCACTATGAGTTGTTGATTTATTGAACTGTAGAGGACACAGCCTCAGCCACTACCTGAACAGCTTCCCATCTGAACTACACAGGATGCTGCTTTGCCACTATTTCAAAGCATGTTTAGCTGAATGAGCATATTTTCAACATTATGACAGTGTGGAGTCACCTCTTCCCTTGACCAGCACTTCATGGGAGCTTCGGTACAAAAAGGCCCAAAGTTATACATGGGAGAGAACAGGCATAAATAAACATAAAATAAAAAAGTCTAAAATTTCTTCTACCGTCGAGCACCCTCCCTAATAAACGGCATGAGAGAACCTGATGTCATGAGGTGTGTGGGAGCCCTTTGAGAGTTTCAGATCCCTTCCTCTTTCTCTTCCTCTTCCCTTTTCCCTCTTCCTTTCCCTTCCCCTTGCTGAGCTCTCGCACCACTCCGTGGGCTGTGTGACGTTTAGGGTGTTTTCTTTCACCTGAAGTGGCCTCAGGACTTGAAAGGACTCAGGATTTGTGCTGCTTTTGGCTGGGGTAGAGTTAAATTTCCTCCCAGTAACTGGTAGTGGCTGTGTTTTGGATTTGTGCTGGAACAGGGCTGATAACACAGGGATGTTTTAGTGATTATTTAGTTTAGGCATGCACAGAGCCAAGGCCTTTTCTGCTCCTCTCCCACCCCACCAGTGACAGGTGTGGGGCACAAGGCCTTGGGAGGATGCACATCCAGGAGAGCTGACCCCAACTGGCCACAGGGACACCCCAGACCTAAGGTGTCACTCCTGTATACGAAGCAGGGGGGAGGAGGAGGGGATATTTGGAGTGATAGAGTTTGTCTTCCCAAATCACTGTGACCTGTGATGAAGCACAGCTTTTCTCCTATGGCTGAGCACTTGCCTGTCCAAGGGAAGTGGGGAAGAAATCCCTGGTTTTACTTTGCTTCTGCACACACTTTTTCTTTCCCTATTAAACTCTGTTCATCTCACTCCCTGAGTTTTCTCATTTTTCTCACTTTTTTTTTCAAATTCTCTCCTGTGTCCCATGAGCATGAAGGAGCGAGCGGCTGCATGGGGCTGAATTTCCATCTGGGGTTAAACCATGACAGAGTTTCTCACACAATGAAACCCTTGTTCAACTGCAGAGGAAAAGGCTACTAAAATGACAAAGCAAACTACAGAAGAAACTTCCCCACCCTTCTCTTTCCAGATTTCAGAGGAGGTTCCTTTGCCTGGCTGGTCTAAATACCGGTAACTCAAAGAGGGTCAGGCTGTTCCACATCACTCTGGGACCTGGGCTGTGCAGGGACAAGGCTGGAGGCAAATACCCCTCTGAGGACAGGTCTGATACAGTCTGTTTACCTTGCTGCAGGGAAGACAGTGTCTGGGCTTGAGCTGTCATTCAGTTTAACCATCTGGTATGGAAAAGCAGAGCATGTGGTTCAGGACTGCAAGCTCGTACTTGTTTCTAAGTCATCATTGGCCAATACCTATTCCAAGCTCCGTGGTGAATATTTGAACACTTACACAGACATTGTGAAAAAGAAAGGAACTTTTTTAATGGAAAAATGGCTGTGTGTATCAATTGTGGGACAAACATCTTTCACTTCAACAAAAACCTGGCCAAGGCAGTGGTTTAGGTATGAAAGACTGCGAAGTACAGTGCATTTTTTTCAACTTCTAGTCACTTTTTTTTTTTTTGATGGGTTTAGTTGTCATTAGTTATCTGTTACCTGCTCTCCAGAATTTACTACTGATATGCATTAGTGTTACAGGAGTACTTGAGATTTCTTCTGAATTTTATGGCAGTGCTGTGGTACTGTGCACTTTAGAAAATGCACAGGGTTAATATAGATATTAATGAGGAGAAATACAATACAGGGCAAGGCTGGGGCAAGAGCAGTGGTTTGGGGCATGTGTTGCATCTTTGGGGATGAAGGAGAGGCTAAGAAATAAATTAAAATGCTGCTTCTAAAACAAGCTTAGTTACTCAATGTGGAACTAAAGTACTATCTCTGACTTCAGAGGTCCCTTCAATTCAAGAGGTGTGTGACTCAGTGTTACCTGTTGTTATTTCAACCTTAAGGTACCCACATATTGGCAAACATAAATAAAAATGGGGGAGGAAGAAGAACAGAATTACAACAATCATGCAGCTAATCAAAGAGTGCTCCCTGAAAATACAAAGATTTTTTTTCTAAAATATAAGTCAAAACTAATCATAAGACCATGATGCATGGTACTTGCAGCACAGCTGGGCAAATAATGCCCTTTTATGTTGACTGTGTGAGGCTGATATTTGGAGCCATCACAGTAACAGTTGCATTTGCTTGGGATGATCAGGAACAATTAAAATGTTTCATTTGAAAGAAAACTCATGCAACTCTTAATTTATTATTTAACTAATGGGAGAGACTCTCATCTATAAATGTTCATCTATTATTTAGAAAGGAAAATGCAGTACCGTGGTTTTTTTCATGTATCAGATTATTTTCTTATCTGCAAGGGCTGAATGTAACAGTTTATAAACGGACAAAAATAGCTTTTGAAAGGTACTGCAGTATTTTCCAAATGACAGAATGTCTCTGAAAAAAACCACGCTATGCCTCAAACATCCCCTCCCCAAAATACAAGACTGTAAATAAATAGCATTATTTCACACAAAGACATTATGATGTTAAACTGCAAAGATCTCCGTTTTCTACCTATAAACATGATATGTAGAAGGTCTGTCCTGGAGCTTTCCCCACCTGCTCAGGCCCATGAAAGCCCTTGAGGCCTTGGCCAGAGTATCTTCAGCCAGAAGGATTAGACTGTCAGTGTAGAATGCCCTGTGCTGATTATAATGTGATATGATGCTCTGGAAAAGTCTGATTTTCCCCTAAACCGCCTGGCTACTAACTAAGCTTTCTCCCACCTCACATTTTTGTCAGCTTAGGCTCACTCTCCTTGCTCTCTGATGCACCCAAAACTATGGAACTAAAGTCAATTTTTATGCAGGTCATTCTGTCTATGTCCTGAAACCCATTTCCAACTCCTTTTCCACTTGCCCCCTGCTAAGCAGGACTCAGATGTACTGAAGGGTGGTGGCCTGCATGTCCAATTCACATGGAATTTTTGCAGAGCAGCCTACTACTGACAGATCCATCAAGCATTGCTTTTGAAGAGCAGTTCCCTGCAAACTACTAGTTGGAAGGCAGAAATTAGCCAAGATACGGAAGTTTTAAGGCACATCAGGAGGCTAAAAACACAGTGTATATTTGTAACTTTTCATTCAGGGTGTAGATTTAGCAAATTTCAAGTGCCACAGGATGTTTATTGTGTGTAGTGTGTACAAAATGACATTACTAAAGCATCTTCTGCTTTCAAGAGGCTGCAAAGGCCAGTACACACCATCAGCAGAGGACAATACACAATCTTTACACATCCATAGAATTTTCCAATACACTTGTTGGCGAACTTGCTTGAACTCCATTATTATATCCAAAGACAGCAACCAGCAGCTACTCAGAAGTGCTCAGAAAATGTGTTAGCAGTTAGCAAGTGACTTCATTTTTCTGTTTTAAAATCCTTTCAAGAACTAATAAACTACAATAACAATAGAACCTTTGGCACTCTTACTCAGACCAATGTTTGGACACCTGACATGCTCCAGTGAAGAGTGACAGCATCTGTCACCAGCCCATGTCACATAATACACAGCATCTCCCTGCAGTGGGAACTACCTGGATGGACACACTTTCTGTAAAGGCAGGTGGAGAACTTCCCTGTAGGAATGGGACCACACAGTCTCCACAGCTTTTCCCTGCCAATACCAGAACTCCAGATGTGCAGCTGGCCCTCACTCACTGCCAGTGAGAATCATACCTGTGAAATAATCTTCCAGATAATTAAACCCATGGTACATTTAACTACAAGATACTGGTGGCATAACCAGATTTATGAGTCCCCTTGAGTTATGCAGTGCTGACAGAAACACTGATACAACCTCCTTTAGTCTCAACATTTTAACACCAGTTACTTTGGTTATTATAGGTTTTGCTGTGCAAAGATCAGAGCGCTAATGAGTGTTAAACTCCCTAAAAATATTTTACATGTTTCTTATGCAATGGAATGCTACAATTTTCCAAAGTCTGGTATCTCAACACTTTCACAGACTTGAATCTGTAACTTGCACTCAAGTGAGTGCCACCTGAGAAATAAAATTCTCTGTTGCTATTCTGCCAAATTACCTGTTGCTATTCTGCCAAATTACCTGATCCTCAAGCTCTGCCACCAATTCTGAATACTGCAACTACTGTAATTCTTTACTTAGGAAAAAAACTTATTTATGGTAGATAGTACTTTTCTGTTAGATTCCTGCCATTCTGAGGAAAGAAAATTATTTTCATGTTAGAGAACATAATGAAAGAGCTAGATTAATGCAAAAAATGCATGAAAAGCAGTTTCTCTATCTGATATCACATGCTGCTAAACAGGATAGCAACAATAAATCCATAGCATGTACACAGCACCAGTCTGGAAACTTATATGAAGAAAGCATGTTCATCAAAAAAAAGCCAACTACATTTGGTTGTTGTTTTTGAGTAATTTTTGCATTGTTTCAAAGTACTGACTTTTAGGTGAAGCATTATAAAATGCATTTCAAAGCAAATTATTCACCTGTATTTCTTGCATAACTGAAAAATTTCTAGCCGCAGATGCACACATCTGACAGAGTGGCCGCAGAACCAGAGTCACCACCATTAAAAGTAATTAAAATGCAGTATCAATCTTTCATGGCAATTATTCTTTAAGTGACCCCTCCACACTATAGGAAGTGCCTAGCTGGAGCTTTCCCTCCAGCAGCACTCTGACCTCACCAGGGGAAGAGAACACTCCCCAAAAGACATGCCAGAAGTAGCCCCAACCAAGCATGGCATCTCCCCGCTTCAGACACCCAAAATTTACACAGAGTGGTCAGACCTGGCCACATTCCAGGCTAACATTCCCTGCTAAGTAAAAATCCTTTGGTTATGTCAAAAAAATCCCAGAGGGACTATATACAACACCTAACTCAGTTGCATGTCGGGCAAATACAAGTCCAGTAAACGCAACAAGTGCAAATCTCCCTTCTAAGGAAAAACAATTTATATGACATTTATCTGGCTGGCATTGCCTTTCCCACATATTTCTATGCCACACTTTTATTAACTCATTTCTCAGTCTGTGGTTGCACCATCTCACAGGTTACCTCTAAGTGTCAAAGCTGGTGCTAATATGGTGACAGCAGGAAGGGCACGGAGGGGTCAGGCTGATCTAGATCTTGATACAAGGAAAGAAACTATTTTTCTCCTGTGTCTCACCAGTTTCCTACCCTGGGTTCATCTCTAGGCCCCCATATGCCATTGCAGCTTCCACTCCAGTGGCTTTCAGCTCCTGCACACAATCCAGCTCTGAGTGCCACAGAACAGTGCACTGGGACAGGAGAACCATAGTCACAATTAAACCCACTTCTGTTTAGGTTTGGTATTGTTAAGTGTACAAAACATCCTGCTTTTACAGGGGGCAACTGGTATGAAATACAACTCACTAACAATATTGGCAAGGGAAATACTCCTTATATGGGACTGGCCTGGGACTCCTGTGCTCCTTTCCACTACCTCTGTCAGGGCCAAGGAATTCAAAATGCCCTTTGTCCGGTGCAGCTGCTCTGTGTGTGCCTTTGACTTGAACTTCAGCAAAGGGACAAACAAATGGAGAAATCAAAAGGAGACTGTCCTCCACCCCAATTCCTCAAAGAACCCTTGCTCAAAGAGCTACTTGTGTTCACACTAGAAATATCCTTAAACTCCGGTATGTAGCAGAAATGAAAAAAGATCAAGCAGTGCCATGATTTCTGCATTAATATAATTAAATTAATCCCAAATAGTGTTGTGTAAAGTAACCCATCTGCTTAGAGGCCACATTTCATAGTGCAGTTAGTCCACATGGATGTGCACCCAGCAGTGAAGTACTATAAAAATTCTAGAGAGAAGATAAGAAATCAGAAGTTTAGGTTTTAGATTGCTAAATGCTTTCTATAGAGTAACTTTTTAAACTGTTTTTAAAAACTTAAATTGCAAAAACTATAATCAGCATCTACTTTTCTGAGAATCTGAATTAAATGTTAGCAACTGTTCAGAAGTACTTCCTATTTTAAAAAGTACTGAGATAAAATAACAGCATGGGGTAAGATGAGGAGTAAAGCTATACTTAGTGGGACAGTACATCTTTGTGCTGAGGCCCACGGGACAGACAGCATAGCCAGAACTTTTCATAATTAAATATGGTCACCATCATAAGGGGATTCTTCATTACAATCAGGCATGTTCTTGGCTTTTCCAACACCTTTTTCTCACTATGAGTGAAGAATATTTCATATATCTGTCCTGAAGTAGGAGATGGAAGGGCGTGCATTAAAAGCAATAAGAGCAAAACTTTTTTTCTGATCTTTCAAAGATTTAACAGGAGCAAAATACAGGTCCTTTGCAGGGATCCAAGTTCTGTTTGCTAAGTGAATCAGTCTTTTCAGTTTCCCACTATGCCTTAGTCAGAGCAAGAGGTGAACAGAGATGAGGCTTCTCAAAAATTCTTCTGTCTGAGAACTGACACTGATAGTCTCTCATTCCCTCCCCTACCCTGTATCACAGAACACTCCTGGCAGTGACCAGCCTTTGCAAACTCTCATTCCTGGTCACACTGATTTTGGACTTCAGCTGGGGAGGAGAGACAAGGAACACAGCATGAAACAGCAATTCTGGGATCAGCCAGCATCCATGTCAGCGAACTGCCGCAGCCACATCCAAGCAGGCAGACAATGACAGGCAGTCATGGCTCCCGGGATACAGATGAGGAGGGAGGATGAGTTGCCTTGGGATAAGGGCCTCTCCTGGCACAGGGATAACCCCCCTGGGAAGGTGAGGCTTAGTGGGCTGTTGGCAGTACCAGGGCATGTAAATACTTGTAAAGTTCCCTGCCTTTTCTGGATGTCTAAAAATTGCATAATAACACAATGAGGAAAAGGGCCATTTGTTCTAATACTGAAATATCCCATGTATCTTGCCTCTTTAGAGTTTATTGCTGGGGTCTGAACACAGCCATCAGCACTGAGGCAGACATAGCATGTGCTGAAAAACACAAGGGGAGAGATTCACTGATCATAACATCAGTGTTGGGGGGCGGGGGAAAGAAAAAGAGAACTAGTAGAGGAAAACTAAAGTACCAGGTAAAAAAATCCCATGTCCTTTTTCCACCTTAAAATAAAGCAGTTCTCCAAGGCTGATTTCTTATCTTCTCTCTAGAAAACTGAAAACTCTAAACAACCTTATCCATGGGGTCTCTCACACTGCACACCTAATTAAAGGATTTGTCATCATCCAGAATTACTGTGATATGTCAAGTGTTCTGCTTGCTTCTTTTCTGAGGCACTGAAATCTCAATATGCAAATTCTGTATTTTCCTTTCACTCTTCAAAACTAATTCTGTAAAACCAAACCAAACAAAACCAAACCCAAAAATCCACCTATTAATCATGGCTTCAACTGCCAAAAAATCCACTGCCGTCCAGGGCACCCAAGGGCATCCAAGCTGTGCCTGCAACTTTGGTTTTCACTTAGGAGTGATCCAAGGGGTTTAGGAGCTGGTGGAAACCATACCAATAAAAGCACAAAGTAACGTAACAGCTGCGTTTCCAACATTAGCGTTTATATAAATACAGCATCTTTCACACTAGGTCAGAAAACAGTGTGTATTTTCATAAAAATAAATCTGTTTTCTACAGCAAGCAAACCATTAGATACTCTTCAGTTTGTGTGCTTCTCACCTCCTTAAAATTCCAGAAACAACGGAAGAGCACATGCGGATGTATACACACACACACACACACACACACACGTGTCAATTAGAAGAAAAATGCCAAGAAATTATTAATGTGGTATATCTGATACACTATGAAAGAATTAGTCACTTTAAAGAACAAAAAAACTGCCAAAAAGAAAGCTATTTTGAGTGCCTCCTATACCAGAACACTCAGCAGGGTTTGAGAGAAAAAGATAATTTTTTATTATTCTAAAATTAGAATATAGTTACATGTTTACTGTAGCTGAGACGCTTTGTCACCCTTCATATTTTTTCAGAGCTAGCTACAAAGAAGCTTCCAATAGGCTACATCACATCCATTATTATGAAGACACTTGAAATCCCAGAAAGGGACTTATCAAATTACCATTTGATTACACTGAATGTTTTACAGTCAGATCACTACTCACCTGCATCCAGAACTTAATGCTAAAGGAAATAATTTGTGAATGAAAGAGCTATTTTGTCATGTGCAAAGTGCTTTATGCCTTGCAAATTGTTGGGAAAAAATAGGTAAATCCTCCACCTCCCAACCCTGTTGTAACTCTAATATGACTGAATATGGGTGCTAAAACCATACTATTTTTGTATCTAAGAGTCATAACTGAGATGCTTGTAAGTATGAAGCACGTGAGAAAGTTAGAAAAATATATTTGATTCAGATAAAAGGCTGCAGTTAAAAGCTTGGAAATTGCATTTCTCTGCATCTTTGCTTGTACCCAAACCTGAGCAGTGCCTGGAGGTGGTGGGATTCAGCCTATGGTTTCACTGGGTGGATGGTCCTCACCCAATCACTGTATTAAATATTTATTTGTCCATTTTGAAGCTAAGATTCACATTAGGTTTCAGAGCATGACTACATTTGCAATCAGATTATCATTGCTCCTTTACTAGATACTAAAGCCATGGAGCAGTATGTCTGTAATTGTGGAAAACATTCTTAATAAATCAGTCATGGTTGCATTTAAAAAAATATTTTACAAGTGGCAAAACATTTTGCTTAATAAAATAGTCAAAACTGACTGGAATACTTATTTAGTAAAACATACCAAGCTGTTTTTTTAAAAGCCAAAAATCTCTCCAACCAAATGATGACGTGCTCTTCTCAGACTAATTTCCAGCAATGGACAATTTTATGCTGTTTGCACCACATTAGTAGTTGTGTAAGCTAAAAAAGGTTGTTAAACAACTATTTTTTTGGTGCTTACTAGTATTCTGACTGTGGAGGTTTTTTCAATTATTCCAGACTATCCTCCCCTCAATACTTTATGTGATTTTTAAAAATGTTTATTTTAGGAGCTGCTTTTTCCCCAAAAGGTTTAATATTTTGTAAACATTCCCATGTAAAACATGCTTTGTCTCTCTGCATGTGTCTTACCCAAGATGGCATTTAAAATAACGTTCCTAACTGGATTTCCAAGGGTCAGATGCAACTTGGCAAGGCAGAGACAATGAGCTGATTATACCTTTGCATTTGGTTTGGGGCGATTGTTTGCAGCCAGTGCAGCTGAAGAGTTAAAGCCATGTGCTGAATTTAAATCTATAAACATGAAGGATGGTGCCAACTTGGCAGCGAATCCTGCATTCAAAAGGAACGGGGCTCCCTGGCTGCCCCGACGGAGGCAGCAGGAGGAGGGGGAGCTGCTGCCTCCCCAGGCTGCACATTCGATGCCCCCAAACAGCCCCTACTTTGCAGAAAGACTCTTTACAACGGAACAAGAAAGGTCACGGTTTGCATTTCAATGAGCACATTAAAAGGAGATCTGGCATTATTTTATTCCTTCATAAGAAAATTCTCAGATCTCAAGCTACAGCTATAAAGATAAGTGGTTTTTGTAACTGAGTTAAAATCAGTCCAGCTCAAGCGGGGCTTACGGGTTTCAGGGTAATGGGCTACAGTGAGCCAGCCTGGAAATGAGATGTCAGCTCCCAGCAAAACTGCAATAGTATCCTGCACAATGTGTTCAGACACACCATTTAAAATTCAAAATGCAGCTTGGAAGGAATCAAATTACGGTGGATAAATCTATATTTCATTTTAAGAACTGCAGAAGGCCATACCTTCTTTAAAACTAGAGGATGAAAAACAAAGCTAAGGAAATGCTTGCTTTGGGAAAGAGAGTCTTTTTTAGTACATATTTTAAGCTTTGATTGCAAGCTCTCAAAAAATCAGGCTGTTGGTGATATACCAAAGTTTTCAGGTTATGAGTGTACACTAAAGCTATATGAATGGCTTTCAGTTTTCTGAATCCTAAAAGATGCCAACTCTTTGTCAGTCTGTACACAAATGGAGGTCTCCATACCATCTCTCCATCTAACTAAGCACGAAACATTTCAGGATGCAACCCAAACATACCTAAATAGAAACAGGAAGGAAAAAAAGCACCCAAACCCAACCCAGAAGGGAGATTAAGCTAATGCAATGTTTTCTGTTAAAGGACAAATGTCATCTTTTATTCAGCTGGACTCTTTTTCACAGAAGAGAAAAAGCTGGCAGCACCCCAGTGCAGTGGTGAGCAGTGCCCTCTCACTGCCTCCAGACTCATGGACATTTGATTTGCTGCTGATTAGTGCGGGCAAAAGAGGGGGGGAAAGCTGGCATCAAGTCACATCCTCCATCTTAGTCCCAGCTGGTACCAAGCTCCGAAGAAACAAAGCTACTTCAGACAGTGCAATCATATATTCATGACCAAGAAGAAATATAAAAACCAGCACGTTTGAATTCCTGACAACCATAGAAGAATAGTGCATTGGCATGTTGAATTTTTCCAGCCAGCCTTTGCTGACCTATAAACCTTTGTGACTGGAACAAATGCAAATAGAGCTGACTTGCCTCCCAAACTACTGAAGGGTATTCAAGCCGAGTTGTGTCTAACAGGCTAACAATAACCCACTGTCCCACCCATGCAAAACACACAGTCTGGGAAAAACAGCTTTAGAAAAGCACTTGACGGAGACATAAAGTGCAGACTATGCCAGAAAAAATAGCGCCACCTTTCTTTTTTTATACTTTACCTAAAATTCCACAGTATAAAGTAATATGGAGTAAAATTATCTAACTACTAAAAGAAGAGCAACAGTTTTAAAAATAGGTTAGAAATTGGCAGCTGAAAAAATCAGGGACTGCACTGTCTGAAGTCCCATTGGCTTTAGCCACTAAATTTCATGCCCTAAAAGCAAACTTACAGTAAATTACAAACCTAAAAAATGGTTGTATGCTTGTAGTAGTGGGGAACAAAGCGACACGGACCCCCTTATGTATCTGAAGGAGATCTCTTTATTGTAAAAATCAGCCCCTTTTTATATGTTTAATTTTAACCTGACGTAACTGAAATCAAACCGAGACTTAACAGAACTTAACAGAAAGAAGGTACCCATTGGCTGGCTCAGCTGCCATACTGCACGCCACACATCCTCCCAGCCAATCAGCTTCCTGCCCATACCCTGTACACGCATTCCTTCAGCCAATCAGCTTCCTGCTCATACGCTGTCCACGCGTTCCTTCAGCCAATCACAACCTCACTTCCAGCTGACTCTCTCCTCACTCATACAGGCCTCTCACCCCTCGGCCAATTCCCGCCCATCCAGCCTGTAGCTGTGCCTTTCCCATGGGGGCTTCCTGTGAGCATAAACCTTACCCACTCTAGTCACTATGACCCCATATCCTACATCTGCTAACCAAGTGCATACTAGCAGTGAACTACACTACACTTCAGGAAAAGTGTATTCAGAGTAAAAGGTCTGCTTGACTACAAAAACTCCAGGATATTTAAGTGATCTCTATTCCTGTGTTTTTACTCAGTGAAGGGAGATAACTGATGGTATTGACTACTCCAGTTTCCATGCAGGCCCAAAAAATACTTCAGTCGAGGAAGATCCAACTCTTGAAGAGACAGTAACCAAACAAAATCTTTTCCAATCAGCGAAAGGAAGCAAAGCATCACTGCAGGGCATTTACTCAGTGAAACAAATAATTTCTCTTCATGAGGGAACTAAAATGGGGAAGTGGGTGGCTCTTTTCCCAAGTTATTTGCATGCCCTTGCTATCCTTGTATTTGACTGAGTACAGGTCGGACTGAATGGGACCAAGCAGCCTTTCCTTGGTCCACCTTCACCAGAGGCCAGTTAAAGCAGCCTAAGTCCCTGTGCAGGTGGAAAGGGCTGAACAAGAGCACAGGAATGTGGTGGGAATATGGTGCTACTTCAGTGCTCCTGCTGTGTTAGGCAGAGCCACTCGGGATGGAGTCTGGCCCTAGACTTCAGCCTGAGCACTTTCACCATATCAGATAAATTTGTGTGGCTAATTTATCCCCCCTTAATTCAGGTACTCATTCATCTAATTCCCTGAAGCTGTGGATGTAAGCAATGAAGAAAAAGAGGCACCTCATGATGAGCACTCGGATCACCAGCTCACTGCTGGAAGCTTGGCCTGAGCAAACTCCTGATCTGGAACTGTAATTAGTCCCCAGATCTCACTTTCCTAAAGCAGAAAAGATCCAGGTCAGAACAACAGCCCCACAAGCAGATGCCATTAGTCTTTTTGCATTCAGCAAACTATTTGCGGGTTTAAAATTGATTGTGTGCAAATGCTTGGAATCTGAGCATGACAGATACATTTTTGAAACTTTTTCAACATCTGGCTTTTAAGAACAGAGTGCTAAGGAAAGCTGAGAAGATATGTCTCAAGTTTCTATTAAACCACGTATGACATACAACCATTTCATAAACATTCCCCCATTCCCTCGTGAAAAAAAAAGCAGAGACAACTGGCAGCCAGAACAGCTTTAAAGATACCACAAAAAGAGAAGCTCACATTTCCATCACCTGGGAGAAGAAGTTAAGGCAGAACCCTTTTAAGAGGCTACTGAATATTCACAGGAAGAGGGAAGTGTCGTCTGGACCAAATGTCAATGTCTGTGCACACTGGGAGGTTTAAGGCAGAGTCTGGCTGCATGTGGAATCACTTCAGAATCACTGACTTACATTTGCAGGGACAGATGCAAAAGATGTCCAAAGTAAGTAACATATCTGTGGGGAATTCCCAGCAATGAACTTTAAACCCTGTCATTTTGGCATGTTCTTTATGAAAGGAGATCCGTATCCCCAGCTCTCTTGGATATCCAGGAGATTTGGGCTTGCAGCAGCCCACAGGGTGTTTAGGCTGGAATACATCCCATGAATAGCAGCTGCCTCTGTTAGGAACCAAGTGTGACTTGGCTTTTGAGCTGCTTGTGCAGCCAGAAGTACAAGAAACAACAATAGGTGTTGTCTTCTGAGGTGACAGAAGACATTCTCCACCTCTAGAGCCATTACAAGAGGATCCTTGATGTCCTTGATGACCTCAAAAGACAAGATGTAACATGCAGAGGCTGAAGCTTTTAATCCATAGGGTTTCATTATAAAGCAAAAACACATCCCCAAAATAAATTAAATTCCACCATGTTGAAATAGAAAATGGTGAAACCATAGCGGATATAATTGAAACTCACTGATGGTTATCTCTTCCTTGTGTTTCTGCATAAATTTTGTATCCACTAATTGTATTTTTTTTTAAATACTTTTTCAGTGGCATTGGTATTGATCCTGATTTGTCTGGATTTTCAGCATTTATAGGCATTGTGCAGCTAAAGCCTGTAGAAAGACAAACAGGAGAATACGAAAGGCACACTCTTTCTTTGTTTTTCTTCAATCCATGTTTGCTAAAGATGTTAGTGTTGCAGAGTGTCAGCAATATTTTGCCATGTGATGAAATCAAGGATGAAGAATGAAGCCAAATTACCATTATTCTAGCTTACAAACAACTTACAGATAGTTCTGCAAAAACATAAAGATGTGTAAGAAGTCTCTTTTACATTTAATGTGATGCAGCAAATTTATTCTGGGGATTAAAAGGAGTTTACCTCTGAAGTGTACATGGCTCTTATGGACTTGCTACAATGTGAAAAACAACTATGCTTTTTCTTTTTTTAAAATCTTTTCCTGCTAGAGTCCCAAGAACTTGAAGGATCGTGTGAGTTTCAAAAGCATTAACTTAGCTAAAACTTTCATCTTATCCTTGCTAACTTTTGAAATATGGAAGCAGACAAATAACAGGTGAAAGGTGAGCTCCCAGCTGTGGCACTGCTCCGGTACAGGGCTGCAGGATGTCTCACACGTTTGTTAGAAGCCTTCCGGAAATGCACAGGCTCTGTTTACCCAAACCAATCAAATCTGACACAGAAAACCCTGCCTCAGTCTCTTCTGGGTCAGGGCACTGCTCCATGCACCTCCTGGCTCTCAGTTCACATCACCTCCTCCATCTAGTCATTCACAGGACTGTTTGCTGTGGGGTAGAACACATTTTCCCAAAGGTCTGCTCCACTGGACAGCTCCATGACTGATTACAAGTAAAGCTAATAAAGTAGTGGTAGACACCACAGTTCCCTTCATTGTATTTTTCCTGTCCTTGTTCTTTTTTAAAAGTACTGAAAATTCTTACTAATGCCAAAGACAGACCTGAAAAAGCCATTTAGTCATTAGTGACCAGTGACAAACCTGTGGACCCACAGGGGGTATTGCGAACACCCAGCCAGAAGAGCGAGAATTTACGTGACACTTCATATATGTGTCATGTCTTACATGAAGCTGAAGAGTGGGGGGAAAAGAGGCCTTCATAGCATTTTTTTTGAAACAGCAGAATTTCTCAATGATCCCTTTTGCCCTTCTGCAAGAAGAATACCTGAGTAGGTGTTTTGGTCAACTAAACTCTAAATTCAGACTAAATGGCCTTTTCAGTTCAAGAGTCTCTTGATTAAGTTTCTTCATATGAGATTGGGATATCATCAACAGTAGAGATTAGATAGATATAATACAAAAAGGTACTAATCAGAATGCTTTGAGTGCTATGAAGAAAACACCAGCAAGCTAGGAAGGCCACAGATGAGACAAATGAAACCCAGTACTAGCAGAAGGACACACATGGGGAGCTTTACACATACTATAAACTCACGAATGAACTCAGAAAACCACCTTTTAGGTCCACTGTCCTGAAATTCTTGGCCAGTGGTTTTCTATTCCTAGCAAGCTGCTGCTTTTTTTGAATCCCAAAGGCAGCACAGATTTTCCACCCATTGCTGTATGAAGATGGCCTAGGGTTTCCTTCTGCCGCTCCCTACTGCAGCATTCTCAAGGGTCAAACTGGGCCCATAATCACAAGACAAGCAGACATTGCTGATTTCCTCAGCAGCACTTCATTTTAGAAATGCTAAAGGACAGACACTTAAAAAAGAACATTTTTGGAGAATAACATATGTTGTTGGCAAGGCAAGCCAAAGTTGATTTGGGTTAATAAACTAAACAGTTATCAGAGGAACAAATCAAAACCATATACCTTTGGATACCTCTTTTACTAACTCACAGCTACAACACTACCACCATGTCTTGGTTATACACAATAGAACAGCCCTAAAACCTTAATTCAGTGCCTGCCCTTGACTCATACCAAGCACATGAGAGAGCTGTCCCAAAGACCTGAACTAGGGATGCCTCTGTTCCCATTTTCCTGCTGACACCAGCTCCAGTCTGGAATGGATTCTCAATCATTTGAGAGCTACCAACCCGCAAAGTGCCTGCCAAGTGGGAGAGCTTGTCCAACTTTGCTGACACATGAGGAGTACATGAGCAGCCTAACATCCTCTGGGGCTCCCAGCCCATACATCGTCATGCTCCTTTTAGAATTTTCTGTGCTGTGGATTTGGAAGCCTTCTTTCTTTACAAAGAAAATCATCTATGATAGACAGTTTAAGCACGTCTGATTAGTAAATGTGAGAAATCATCCCAGCTCCTGTGTTCCTGTGAGCTGGAAAATTTTCTCATTCACTCATTGTTTAGCTTTAGTTTAACTCATCCCTGTTTGAACAGAAGAGCATTATCCCACTGTTGGGGTTAGGATTTTTCCTTTCATTTCATTCTCTCATGGAATTTTGTCCCATCTGCTGCTTAGAAACAATAATGACTGGTACTTAAGAGAGACACAAAAATTGGCCGAAGTAGGGGAAGGGTGCAGCTGGCTACTCTCTTACCTGGGAGCTTTTCTCTTGAGAAGGGCAGAGTTACTGCAAGCTTTTGGCCTGGGCTGGGCTCCTCTCGCTCTCTTGCTGTCTGCATCAGGGGAGAAAGGGTGAGCTGCTGGTTACTGCCGGGGAATTCCCTGCCACTGCCAGAGCCCAGCCCTGTATTGCTTCTTCCTTACCGTGGGTGAGCCTTTGCTTGTAGGAGCAGCCATTGGACTGGGACCTTATTAACACCCTGCCTCACTAGAAAGTACCCTCACCCTGTACTCGGGTGCCTGAAGGGAAAACTTGGGCCCCTGAGGGAGCCTCTCTGAGGGAGCCTCTCTGAGGGAGCCTCTCTGAGGGAGCCTCTCTGAGGGAGCCTCCCAGCCGCATTTGAGCTGCCCAGCCCTGCCGCTTCTCCGGGTTTTTCCCTACGCTGCCACCCCACATCCCTGCCTGCCGGGACCCCCGCAGCTCCTGCCACAGCTGTGGAGTCCCTGGCACGTTTGGTTTGCTGCTGTGGCGTGGCCGTTCCCTCGGCTCCTGCCGCAGCCCATCCCGCCACACAGAGCGGCACGGCGCCGCCGCCCCTGCGGGCTGGCAGGGGAAACCCCTTCTCCGCCACAGCGCCCCCTGCGGCCGCCCTGCCCGGCCGGCAGCCAGCAGCGCCCCTGCTGGCCGCGCCCGGAACTGCAGCGCAGGGGACGCGCCTGCGGCTGGGTTTGCGCTCTCCTGGTTTGCCTCGTCTTACACCTACACACCAGTAAAGAACCAGCATTCCTTTCCCCACATCTTTGCCCGAAAGCCCTTTAATTTCAAAGCTACGCTAATTCGGAGGGGAAAAAGTATATATTTTACCATTCTAAGAGAGGTTCCCGCCTTACTTAGCAAACACCTGTCTTTGAAACCAAGATACCCACATTGGGACAAAAAGAGTAAATCTCCTCAACACAATATTTTGTTCTGAAATAAAAAGTTCAAATTATAAATAATTCAAGATTTGAATTCTGCATCTGATTTTATGCAGACAGGCTTGTTTAAACGAGGTATAAAGAACAAGTAAAATACATAAACAAGGACTGTAGATAAGATTTCATCCAAACTCAGCCTCAGAAATTGCTTAGCATTTGGAGAGTACTTTGGATTGAACTGTTACCACTGAGGTAGTTGGGTAGTTGGGTTTCCTTCCTCAGTCTAAAAACTGAAGGTTATTTGTACCAGTCCATTCCAGAGAGTGGCCAGCTGTCATGCAAACCTGTGCACACTTGGCAAACTCCTTGTATAAAAGGGACAACCCATACTGACACTGCATTTCACAGAATATTACAAACGAGAACCTGACAGAAGTATAAGTGACTAATAAATTTTAAAAGGCACAGTGAGAGAAGGTATTCTTTCAGGAGGAGTGCCATGGAAAGGTGAATAAAATTAAAATGGGTTAATTTTTTAGTTTAGTGCACTCATTTCCAGGAAAGTATTTTCTTGGTTACATTTGGTTAATATTTTTCTAAGAACATCTTTATTCTTGATAGTATTATACATAGTGTTTCCCTTGGGCCAATTGACCTTACTTTGTAAGGCAAAGGGGACAATATAATTATTTGGAAAAATTATTTGCTGCATCTCCCCAGGACAACAGTACATCTCATTCTTATCTCCATGCAACAGCACAGGCAACAGCACAGAAATCCTGAACTGCTTCCATCAGATCACAAGTGATCACACGCATCTTCCTCCACACTGCACTTTCTTCTGTGCCAAATATAACATAAGCACCCTTCATTAGTCAGCCCAAAGGTCAATTTTGGGAAAGATGCTGCCCTGCAGACTTGTGAGCACTGGAGCCAGGATTCTCATGAGCCCCAGACCCATTACAGTAAGGTACCAAACTGTGTTTACCTATTCATATTACACTGGTGCCACCAGCTCCCACTTGAATCACATGACAGTGGGAGAGCAGATACTAAAATGGTTTATACTGAGAAAGCTAAAGGGTCTTAAGCGTGTTGTCCCAGTACAGGGGCATTGGTTCAAGTTTTGCTGTTGGGCTTCAATGAAAGCAGGAACCAGCCTCCTAATTTCTGGTCTCTGCTGTAAATAATGAATTACATATCAATTATTATGAGACTCACTTGTGTGCGACAAGGGAGACAATTCTTTTGGATTATTCAGTCAATTAATTAAAGATGTTTCTTGTGTTCTGATGCTTTAGCCAATATTCCCAAAAGTAAGTTCATGACTGAGGTAAAAAAATTTTTAGAAACATGGTCAAACCCCGTTTAAGCAGCAGCACTGTCACAAAACAAAGTGGGAAGCACACAAGGTTATATGCCAAGTTGTACAAAAGGGTTGCCTGGCCAAACCATTTGGAATGGATCATTAGGAAGTCTCCAAATGCTGCACTGAGCAGCCAAGCAACACAATCCCCCCGATTGTTCTGCAAGGGGCAGTGTGAGCCTGCCTGTGGGGTGGGGGCAGTTCCCACGCCTGCCCTGGGCTGTGCTAAATCACCTCCATCGTTCATGTACCCGAGCTCAGGCTCTGTCACCATGTGCACAGGACACCCCAACAGTAGGGGGGGCATGCATTTTGTATGCCTCATTGCCCTGGCAGAGGTGGCTATTAATAAAATTTTCTGTAAATCAGCCTCACTTTTAAGAGAAGCATTTTCACTTCCAGGCTGTTCACACACAGATACAGAATAAATTTAGACAATATAGACAATATAGACTAAATTTAGACAATATAGACAATATAGAATAAATTTAAATTACTTTTTCTGACATTGTGGCATATCACACTAGAAACAACTGAAATTAGGAGGAAAGTAAAAGAATTCACATACTGACCCAAATTAAATCCCCAAATAAACACACGAGTTATGTCCCTCCTTATTCTAAGAATCAATTTATTTAGTTACTGCCAACGCTGGGAAGAGCACAAAAAATACACACATACTCCACATAACCTTCTTGATTGTTTTATATTCAGACTTCCAGACATACTTCATACTTTTATTTAGTCCCAAAGTGAATCTACCTACATAGCTGTTTTTTTTGAGGAAACTAAAATATTGGCATGCCCTTGCTGCAGACAATCTTCTGGATGGTTTCAACTGCTGACTTCTGTGTGCCTTTTAACTTAACATTTCTGAACACTTCACTAAGACCATTTAAAAAGACATTATCTACAGGGATGATCAGACATGAAATACATTCAATATACTCCAGTACCATCAAAAACTACAGGAGTCTCAAAAATCATTCTACCTTGACCTGAACACATTTCCTTCAACAACCTTCTGTTGTGGAAATTTTATTCATCCTGTCCTTGCTTATTTTTTGCTAACACAATAGAAACAGAGCCTTGCCTTCTCTCAGCTGCCTGATCATCTTAGTTCACTTCTGCTTTTTACAGGGTGATTTCATGCTACTACATTATGTTTTCTTGTGGTTTCATTTCTAGCATAAATACATAAATTGCATACATGTACATATACGAGACAACTCATAATCATGCTTCAGGAGCATTGTAACAGACTTTGAAGGAGACTTTGAGTTTCTATATCTGAACTGACTGAATCTCGATATTGGGTGGGCTGGAAATCTCACTTATCCAGACCAGATATCAGGCACCCAGATAACAACAGCTTAATAGTGAAAGAACACAGGAAAAAAAAATCCTGTTCACTCACAAGGAGTGTTTAGAATAAATCACCACAATATTCTATCCTTCCTTCATTTGTAGCAGTTCCTTGTGTTAGAATGCTCATGGTACTGATCTGAGGGAAAGAAAAGTGGGTAACTTTACCTCATATGAGAAAATGACAATATGTGTGTCACAGGTTAAATACAATTTCATTTTATTCTATTTGTGAATTACAGGTTCAATCTGAAGGCATTGTGATAGCCCTATATTATATACACACACACACCCCCACACATACACATATAAATAAAATATGCTACTTTTGAGCTTTGTTCTTTGGCCCAAACTTCAAGATGAAAATAAACAACACAAAGGAAGTAAATGTCTAACATCCTTCTACATCATAATTTCTTACAGCAAAATACAGCATTAATTTATGCTAGAAATATTTCTATCTGCCCTTTTTGAAACATGGAATGCACTTTATTATCTCAATGCACTTTTTGTCAGGCCATGTTCCCTTGGGTAGGAGGGGCTGTTTCCTAACAGAAGAACAGACAACTCAAGAATTTGGAGCTCTACACTCTTAAGTGGAATGGACATTGCCAAGCCCTTTAGGGTCACATTTTTTGAAGGAGATCATCCTTCTTAGTCAGGGCCTGCTTTGCAAAGCACCCAGCTCTCACAGACACAGAGTGGCCAAAGTCATAAAACACTGAGCTTCTGGGTGTCATCTGTTTTGCAACTCACACTCCAGCTCCAGTTTTGAATACTAGATACTGAGCTCTTTTTTTTTGGCTTTAGCTTACAAGCACCATAAAATTTCAGAAAGCTATAATGTAGGTGGGGGCAAATCATGTGGGACTAAACATTCTGGTGGAAAAAAACTGCTGAAGTGAGCCCTTGGTGAGCTGGAGTGCCAAGAGCCCAGCTGTTAGATGAGCATTGTGATTTATTTACAGAACATGATACATGACAATGAAAGACACAGACCAATGTGCTACACAAACTGTGTTTGTAGTGGCAGAAATTATTTACCAGTTTTGTAAAATCCACCAAGGACAACTTCTGCCTTGCCTGATGCAGAGGGGAATACAGAGTTAACTATAACAGCAGCTGCCTTAGGCATGTATTTCTTTGCATTTATTACTCTCATACTGTGGAACTGCAGTACTTTTTTCAGAAGTCAAAAAGCAGGAGGACCTGTAAAGGACCTGTATTAATCTTCTGTTACAGTTTTTATAAGCAACCACAACAAACACTGGTGCTATACTTAAGGGCATTAAGGGATTTACCAGACTGTCCTTGGAACTTCATGAAATTTGGTTTCATTTGGAGAAGAAATCTCACAACTCGAACACTTGTAACATTTAAAATGCTTTGCAAAAGACACCATCAAATGCCAAAACCATTCAGTACTTACATGGAATTTCTGTTCAGGTCACTAAGAAAGCATAAGAAAATGTAGGCAAATATTCATGGGGTCTTGGGAAAACAAAGATGTAGTCTTATGAGAAAAGACAAGTTCTTTCATATTTATCTCTCTGAATATTTATGCCTCTTGGAAAATAACTGAGACACAAACCAAAAGGTATAAGAATTAATTTATCACAATATATGCAGACTAGTGTTTATATCCCAATATTTTTATTCCGATACTGGAGTTGAGCAGCTACTTCTTCAATATCCTTAACTAAGTGTCCCTAAGTGTCTCCTGTCCCTAAGTGTCCCACTTAGACTTTTTGGGTTTTCTCCCCAGTTTTAAAATGCAGACATCTGAGTAAGTGGGGAAACATTATTTCACACTATCATTAATGAAACATTAGTTTGATGAAAGTTTGCAAAATGAAATGACAAGATCATTACTTCTCCAGGGGCAGTTCCATTCCTACAGATCATCTTCCCACTGTACTTGTGCCATGTGACTAGAATTTCAAGGATGAGAGACTTCAGATTATTTTACTATCTGAACTTTGGGATAGCTTCCTGTGCATTTAAAGGTTCCACAGGGCAAAATCCTCTGCTGTACAGAAAAAGAAAAGCTGCTACAAGACAGACACAAGAGAAGCTTTCTCATTCCTGCTGCTTTAGTATAAAACTCCACATACAACTGAATTCTTAGTTAAGGCATTTAGGAAAACAATCACTCTCTGCATTGCATTGTCACCCATTTATCAGTTGTTCATTCTTATCCCTTTACTTTCAATTAAGTGGCTAAAAAACTGCCTTCATGAAAAATGTTATGCATATTTATAATCCCATGTATTTATAAATCTTTTTCATTGCTCTTTGTTCTTAAGAATGGAAGAGAGGTAATTTATTCACCAAGTTCTATCTGCACACTAAATATCCTGCAGAAGTCACACAGAATGGAGGCGCTGTGGTAGAACAGCTTTATCTATACCCTGCTAACCATGAGCCCTCGAAACTGTGAAGCTTAGAGCAATACAGATCATCAGAACTGAATGCCAATACAACAGCAACACAACACCTGACATTGTATCTTCTTCATATACATTGAAAATACCATGAGCTTTGATATTATTCCTCTTTTACACTGTGTTAAGCCCTCTAAAACCTCAGAAGTGAAAACAGAAAAAATATATTTAAAATTTACTAACTATAACTTAACTATAATTTTGCACACTAAAATAGATATGCTTTTTTTTTAAATGTGCAAAACCCATGATTTGAATTCTGTTCTCTGAACTGTAACTGGTAACAAATGCCACGTGCCCCAAAAACTGGTACTTTCTCCTCTCCAGCAGGAAACTTGCTTCATGCAGAACTTACAATGTGCCACCGCGTTGCTGACTGTTGTAGACTCCTGGGCACTGGGCCAAAATAGTTTGGGGGAAAAATTCCACATACAGAAAGGGGGAACAAAATGAAACAGGTCCCTGGCAGAGACATAGATGTGTGTGTGTTAAGAGTAGCTTTAAAGTACAAGAAGAGATTATGAGAGTTCTTTCAGAGATTAGGTATTGATGAACCAGCTACACAGTCCATGGCCAGTTATGGTTTATTTATTGATATTGGTGTGCACATATATACATGAGGACACAACATGCCCACACAGCAGAATGAACTGGCATTGCCAAACTACTGAAAAAAATGGGATGATCCTGTTACTATGGCTCAAGAAATATATGTTCCCTCCTCCTGCCAGTGAAACTTTGCCTTGGGGACAAAGCCTGATAATATTCAGTGAGTGTTATCCTCCAAGGGCCTTAGCCAGACATCACCATGTTATATTTCTTAATTAACTCCTACCGTCTCCGTGCCCACACTATCTACCTCCACACAGAACCGAGTGAGCTAGCCAGACAAACTTCATGAGTTTCTTCTTCCATACATGTAAGAGGAAGAGTCAGGCAAAATCATGACCACTAGGGAATACTATGGGAATTTGCCATAAGCACCTCTATGAATTACAGAACTCAGACAAGTACTGAAGGAAAAAAAGATGGAAAAGTTTTAAAGCTGTGGTCATCCTTTTTTCTGTTTATGCAGTAACTAGTACAATAAAATAATGCCTCTTTATCAGTGTGTCAAGTACATAAAAAGCTCTAAAATCCCTTCTGGACTAAGATGAAAAGTTCTGCTTCTGCACATTAAGCTGTTCAATTGTGGGAGTAGCAAAACCAGAATACATGTAACAAGAAGAATGCTTTTTAAACATTTAGAAATGTTTAAATTAGAAAAACGTAAGGGAAATGGAAGTGATGGGTTTAAGAATAAATTTTTATTTATAACTTCCTAAATATCCATGAAGTACTATCATTCTGACACCTTATTTTCAAAGGCAATCAAACAAGTGGTGCCACAGGCGATATAATTAGTGCCATCAGGGATGGTCATTTTCTGTTAGATGGAGAGATCTTATTATGCCAATACTCTCTGTAAGTGGGCTTCTGAAAACACATCTCTGACTCCCAATACTCTGTGAGGCTGATCAAAATCTTGTATTATTTTGATTTTTCAACAGTTACACCCTTTGACTCCACTGTGAGATTGGAAATATTTACATACTAAAACAGAGAGTGAGAAAAAGCTGCCCAAATGTACTGATTCCTGTCCATGGAGCAGTGTGGCAATCGCAACAGCCTGTCTCTAGCACTTAGGCTCTCAGAACAGTGGGAAACAGCCTTAAGAGGGGCCTAAAAGTTCTGAAGACACATCTGGGATATTGTCCCAGTCAGAAAATGCCACTTCTGACTTGGTGGTCTAATACCTGACACGTTTCAAAAGCAGTTGAATCTCCTACAGAGTATATAAAGACTTTTTCAAATGTATGCTAAGGCTGATTATCACATCTCAACTTACTGCTCAGAAAGATGTCAAGTGGGCCAGAAAAGTCTATTTATGTTTATTTCACAACCCTAATGTTAAATAGAAGGAGTTCTGTTTGTGCAGTACTCCAAACATGCCATATTGCAAATAAAGGCACACATCACTTGGCAGCCTTGGTCATTCAGGCCAGGTAGGTGCAGGGGCAGACATTGGAGGTGCTCCTTTGCTGTGCTCTGAGTTGGGAGCAGCACCTCTGCTGCTCAGCAAGCACGCTCCTTATTGCCACTGTGCTGCCTGTTGTCAGATTCCCAGAGGGAACAGGTCTCTCTGGAAAACGTGGTAAAGTGCTGCCTCACAGCTAGCCTGTCAAAGATGACTCCTGTTCAACAGTACCTTGTTTGCAAGGAACGCAAGTAGCTTCAAACAGGTATTACTAAAAAAATCCCCCAGTGTATCTACGAATTTGATTTTTCTTGGCTGAAACATAAGACATTCAAATTAAAAGGTCATGAGCTCCTCTTCATATCACTTTTCCAGAACAGAAGAGAAATGAAATGGCCTCAGGCTTTGGCCAGAAGGGAGCGACAGAAGGGGGAAATAAATTTATTTGTTCAAATACACCATTTATCATGCTTTAATTAAATACAGCTCAGGAATTTCCCCAGAGTTGTACAGGGAGGACCAGATTGCTTGTGATGGACATTTAGGATTCACAGCCACAGTACTGTACCTTTTCTATCAGTACAGCATTCCCTAAACAGGCCACTAAATTAACCTCCAGGTGCTGACAACGACTGTTGTTTCACCCCATTCTGCACCAACCTGCTCTGTCCCACCTTGTGGGCTCAGTCTATAACATTATCTCTGCTCTGCCCTGGACTTCTCAGTCATCTAAGTCATTCTCAAGCTGCTTATTGCCTAAATTTTGATCTTTATGAAGCACGGAGGAAAATCTGCTTTGTCACAAAGATGTGTGAATGCAGGAAAGGACCAGCCAGTCATGGAGACTTTTCCATAAAGAGACAGATTAATCATATTCTCTCCAGTAAATGCCACCAGGGAAGTTGGGAGCTGTGGCTCCTGCAAACTCCATGTATTTTCTCAGACTCTTCTCCTCAAGCTGTCCACACTTAATTCCATTGGCTTGCGTGTGCCTGGACCTTTTTCATGTGCCAGCTGGTATTTACCCCCCGTGTGGCACACTGTAGATAAACTGACTAGACTGTGCCCTCTCTCCACTTTCACACAGATTACAGACACTTATTACAAATAAACAAAATAAAACCGTGCTATGCAACTCTTTAAGCACTGCATTTCTGTGGAAGAAGACTGTAATAAAAAATATAAATAAATAAATAAAACCACAGAGGGGATTTAAAAAATACTTCTTCTGGTAGTTCCTATATTTATTCAATACTCTAATGAGCTTTTTTACATACCGAAACGTGATATAATTTCTGTCTCCATAACATTGTGTTTCCATAGTTCAGGTTAAATTTCTCTTGAGCTCAATTGGAATCTTTGCTTAGCAAGAAAGTGGGGATTGGCCAAAGTCCTGAGTGATAGGAATTGCAGTATGCAGTGACCTCCAGTTCTGCTGCAGCACCTCATTCTTACTGCCCTGTGCAGTCTTCTCCTCCCTTTAGCAGGAATGTTTTTAAACTTGAGCTCTTCATTTCCAGTTCCAGTGTCAAGGGACTAAATTTGAAAGAGCTTTGGCCTTCATTAGCACATCATCAGTACTAACAAAACCACAAGCAACAAAAAAAAGCACATCAGCATGCTTTTCAGCACTGGCACTGGCTGACGTCTCCTCCTTCTCTGAGCTTTTTGTGTGTTGTGGGATTTTTTTGTTGTTGGTTCTTTAATCAGTGAAACTAGACTATTGAGCTTTGGGAAGAAAAAGAGAGCCAGTCCTTTCATTTTATAATTAGTGGAAATTCAGTAGGAGCATTAACAGCTGTCTCTTTCAAAGACGAGCTCAGCATCATATATGCACGAGTTAGAGCACAGACCGGGGAGAAATAGTAGCAAGTACATGCCTCACATCCACACTGGGGACACACTGGCCATCGGTCCTAAGGGACAGCCCCAGCTTGTTGTTTGGACAGGCTAATGGCTTTGTTTGTCTCTTTGCAAGAACATAACTTTTCATTTTTTACTTTCTGATTAACAACGTGGAGGAGAGAACGCATGAGAGAAGCAGACAGAAAGACAGACAGAGTGTCCCACATGATGAGATCAATTAGGCAATCATTTTGGACATGTTCAGACAAAGAAGGTGGTCTCCTTGGAAACTGCAATCACATGCACACACACTCAGAATAACTTCTCCCACATTCTATTCTCTGCTCGGTACAACAAACTTGGATGTAAGCTCCGAGGGACAATTGCACATCCAGTGTTGACAGACTTGTCAGCATTTCCAATGCCGCAGGACAGGCCCCCTGCTCTCCTCGCCGACAAATCTACCAAAGACTGAAGTATGAAAAAGCGTATCAGGAGGGTGACAAGGAGGGGCCAGGCAGAGCTACCGAAGTTTAAAGACAAAAATTACAACATTTTGGAAAGCAAAATGGTATTAAAATAACTCTTAAAATCTTGAAAGGCTTCAGAAAACTCTCAAACAAAAAAAAATCTAATGGTTGGAGAAAGTCACAAGCCCAAAATGAAACAGTAAGCTTATGACTGGGATGAAGGAAAAATCCCGCTACTTAGTAATTTTTTTTTTCAACTTGAAAAATAAAGGGAAATATTTATATCCACATTTGCAAAAAAATTTCTTCAGACCCCACTGTTCTTATTTACTGAAGTATTTTACCACTGAGAAAAAGAAAACCCCACCCCCTTCTTCAAGGCTGAGGCATAGTCTTTAATGTTTTGAGCAATAAAGTCAGACATTACCGAAACAGGCCTTAACTGTGTTGACTTTTGTACTGACAAAAGGTGGCCATTTGAAAGCGAAGAGAGCACAACTGAAGTATTTTTCAAGAAAGTACAATTATATAAGATTAGACTCCTCCCAAACACGTTTCTGAGTCTTCTGTAACATTAGAAAACATCCTGGAGTTTTTACCGTGTTAAACAACCTTCACTGTACTCATTTCTTTGTATTAAAACTCTCTCTCACTAGAGTGTAAAGCAGCTAAATTAATATAAGAGGGATATGGTGCAAAGTACTGACACCATACACAAGCTGGAACACAGTTTAGTGTAACAACAGGTGAAATATCTGCCACTGTAATAGAGCTTCAATTAACCTCAAAATGAACTTCACTTTTTCGGGCAAAAAGACAAAATTTTGTAATTGGAAGCTTTAAAACCAAGCAGTGGCAACATAAGCAGTGAGAGAGCAAAGCAATCCTGGAAGAGAAGAGGTCAGTTACCAGAGCTCCCGTTTCGCCCTGTACAGAAGTTCCATATTGGAATTCCCTGAAACTCTTATGAGAAAAATTTGCAAGTTAATGCAAAATAAGATGGTATTACACACATATAGGACTGCAAGCACCAGCAGAGCCCAAACCTGCCTGAGTAGCTCTGAACTCATCAGCTCATTGTTAACACTGGGACTAGCAATGAAGGAAGATTAATTAGCCCCACACTCTGCACTAGTAATTACCCTGGTAAGGACATTCCCTTTTCAAATGGACCTCCAGATGCCATACTAAGTTCTTCCTATCTGAAAGCAGATGCAAATTACAGCAGAATAAATTATCACAAATGTTTAAAAAACTTCAAAATACAGAGAAAACTGATCCAAACTGAAATTTTCAGCTAAAGCTGTGCTTTGCAATCAGTAGGTCTAATGGAAAGGTTTACATAGGATTCTCTCCCCACTTTGCTTCCCAAGGGAAGCATTAAAAAAGAGGGAGTACCCTTATCCTCTCCTTCTGCAGAACAGCTTTTTGCAAAAAGTACATGTTGCAGTTTCTTTCTGAACCTTAGCCCAAGACTCCTTGTGAGCATATTTTTCTTGCAAGAAACTAAATCAAACTGCAAAAGTTCTACTTCTCTGGAGACTCAGCTTCATGACTTCACCTGCTGAGTTTTGTAACTACAACACATCCTAAACTCCAAGGGAACAGGATTAAGAGCACAAATTCCTAAGTTCATAAAACTACAAAGAAAGCATTTTCATCCAAGTAAAAAAGGCCAAAGGTCCAGGGTTCCTACTGACTTCAGCAGGGGCCTTTTGGGCTTCTGAGATACCCCAGTCCCTGAGCCAGCCTTTTCCTGTGACACCACAGTGCGTGTCATTCGTAATCTCAGAACTAGTACAGGGCATTGCTGTGTAGGGATACACTGAAGGGCATTCTTGGACCAGTTTTACATAGCCAGCTCTGCCCACAGAAGATAAAAACTGCTTGGTGGATCTTGCAAATTAGAGCTCTGTGCGCTTTTAATAATGAAAATCTCAGAAGGTGAACTATAAATTCAAATTATTGTTTTCAAAATTTGTAATTGTAGGCATTTTATTATTTTGCCCTGATTGTTCATGGAAACATTTTTCATATAGAAAATCTATATGAATGATAGATTCTATAAATTACAGCACTCCCCTAAATCTCTCCAGTGCAGTTGGTCATGCGAAGGATTTGAGTTTTGCACAAGGATGACCCACCCAACTCAGAGATGCCTTGTTTCAATCTGCTCCCCAGATCAGGAGTGCTCACAGACGAGTCACCTGGGCAGCCAGATGTATCAAAGGCATTTTCAGCATCCTGCTTGGCAACCCTTACGTGGATACAAGAGGGGAACATTGTGAGTCTCAACCTTTGCACAGTTAAAGCCAATGTCTCCATCTCAGGGGCTGATGCAGCCCCATGGAAGCTCTGTCTTCCATCAGCTCTCAGATGGAAATCTGGGCTGCCAGGCCTCTTTACGCTTCCCATTCTCCTCTAAATGACTGACTCACAGAGATGGAAAAGTGACATTGACACTGTGGTGGGATCACGGCTTTTTCTTAATCACAGACACGCGGAGAAACGTGAGATGGGCTTAGCAGTTTGTGCTGCCAAAGAGTCAATCAGATCCTTTCTTGGACAGCCCTCCTAGAGCTTGTGATGAGTCTGTGATGAGTCACCTGGACATGGTTCACTCCTATCCTCTAGTACAAGCCTGCTGAGAATTTTACAGCACTGGCCCAGGTAGCCTGATCAGGCTGCTTTCTGCTGCTTTCATTTTCTTGGACAGAAAAGATCAAGGATATCTTGATTTATGTCCAAAAAGAATTTTGTGTTGCTTCCCAGATAAGGAAAATTGAAGTGGCCTAATTCTGCATTGTTGGGATTGTGTTTACTGAAGGCAATGGGAAAAAACCCCAAATTCCATGTTTCAGTAAGCACTGGATCAGGCGAAGAGACCTTCTAAAGTGGCGTATCAAACAAGAAATATGAGTGCCAATTTTTCTTGTAAAAAACACACTGTCAGCTTTTAGTTACAGAAAGCCATTTAACAATGCATTGAACAGGTAAAGAGATGGGAGCTGAATTCCAGAAGAGGTGTTCTCCTTTCCTTTTAAAGATAGAGAACAAAATACACCTAAAATTAAGGAAAGCACATCTGAACTGAACCACAATTCTACACAAATTACTTAATTTTAGAATCATCACAGCAATCTCATATGGAAATCATGCTGGTATTTTCCATTCTACATCGGAAAAAGGGCACTTTTTGCTACATTTTTCCATTAAAGAGATTTATGTTATATATATATATATGAATTTCTAAATTTAGAAATACTTAAAATTAGTAAAAGATGCAGATTTTGAAGAAGAAACACAAGTTAAAATATACAAATCAGCAGAGCAATTCAGGGAGGGAGGGAGGGAGGGAGGAAGAGAGGAAGGGAAGGATACTCTTTGGTCTCACCCTAGGATGGAATTAATTTTTCTCCCCTGTGGGAAAGTTGCTGAAGCATTGCCCAAGGCACGGATTTGTGTTGAACATGCCCTGTGGTGTAGAAACAGGCTCCAGGTTTAAACCCTCTGCCCTATGAACCTTTGTTACAGCATTCCTGGTAAGTTTGTGTATGTTCATGGGAGGTTTCAAGCAACATCTGCCCAGCACAGAGAAAGAATGTAGAATTCCTTTCCAGCTGTGTAGAGCTGTGCATATTTAAACCAGTTATTACAGAATCAAAGTATAATTGAGTTTGGAAGGGACCTTATGCAAGGACAGCTATTAGTTTAGATGAGGTTGCCCATGGCTTCATCTGGCTGGGTCTTGACATCCTTCAATGGTGGGGATTCCACAACCACTCTGGGCAACCTATTCTGTTGCTGTTCCTGCTGGCCCATCTCTCCATCCTGTCTAGGACCCTCTAAGCAGCAGCCCTGTCTTCAGGTCTATCAGTTGAGCTCTCTAATTTAATGTCATCTACAAACTTTATGAGCATGCCTCCATCACCTCCTCCAGGGCACTGCTGAAAGTGTCACACAGGACCAGAAAAAATCCTCTGGTGTTCCTCCTGCCACAGGCCTCAGCTAGAATATGAGCCATTAATCACTACCCTCTAAGCCAGACCAGCCAACCACTAATTATGCATTTATTTGTCTATCCACCCAAATTCTAAATTGGACACAAGAAAATTTGTAGACCTTGTCAAAAAAATCTTGCTGAAGTTAAGATAAATGACATCTACTTCTCTCCCTCATCCACAGCTTCATCCAGCTGTTTTATCCTAGAAGGCAATGAGTAAAACCTTGGTAAATCCATACTGATAGTTTCCAGCCATCATTTCCTCCCTTCAAACTGTGTCTTTATTATTTACTCAGTGGCCCATATCCACAAGTTGGGTGCACGCAGAAGGTACCAGCCCAAGCTTTGTCACTGAACCAGCACAGAGGCTGCATCAAAAAATACTCTCAACTGCTCACCTGCACCGTGCAAAGCTCTGATGCTCTGCATTTGCAGGACATTCAGCCCCAGTCACAAAGGAGAGTGTGTGCATGTTTGGATAGATGTGTGCATAAAGATAAACCAGTCAGTTGCTTTTCACCCTCACTTGTCAAAATTCAGTGTTCACTCACGAGCCTTTCAGACCACGGTCAGTTCTGCTTAGCTGAGGCGTTTTAAAGATACTACTGCACTATGAATCCAATTGGGAAAAAAAAAAAAAAGTAAGACAAACCATTTCCTAATGCTTCCAAAACACTAAATATTAACTGAGTCTAACATGTATATAATAAGGACTAAAATACACACTGCAACCATTATATATGATGCTAACCACCAATGTCAATGTGGTATTCCTGATACAGAATCACAGATGAATAAGGAAATCTCTCAAAACTAAAATGCATAGCAGCAAAATGTACGTACTTTTAGAATTATTTCTATATAAAACCATGCATTTATTTAATCCAAATTAATTTCTACAGCCCTTTTCCACAGAAGGATGTTTCCCAAGATGAAAAGTAACAGACTCAATCTTCTTTTAGCAAGGCTAATACCTGCATGCTCTTGAGACTGCATTCTTATTTCTGCTGGTGGGTGCTGTATAAATTTGTAATAGAGACCATCTGATAGGTGTTTTCCAAGACAGCTTCTTCCACTTGAAAAGAAATAAATTCTCAGCATCTGGATGTCATGGCATGAAGATGGTAATTGAAACCCTTGCTCAGTACAGTGAAGTATTTAGAGGCAGCACAACATAATGGAAATTAGCAGCAGAAGCATGAAATTCCACAAAGCTCCTGTAGCACATCTGACCAGGATAAGAGCTGCTGCCACAAAGGACAAACTGACCGTACCATGGGCAATGCAGTATAAAGCCAGAGAAAGCTGACCTTATTAAACACACAAAGCTTTTCCAAATGTCTGACACTACCAGTAGTTTCTGAGTTGCCATTTTTCCAGTTTAAATTTACAAAATCACTGTTGCATTGATAAATGAATAATTAAAGTGATTCACTCTCCTACCTGTATCACTCTCAAATACTGGGGAAATTAGAAGGACTACTTTTTGGGACATTCACTGTGCTATCTGCTCTCCTGACTTGAAGGAAATCGTATCTGAGAGTGAATTGTCTTGAAGTCCATTTTAAATTACAGTCACAATAATGCAATTATTTATAGACAGGTAAAGGTTAATAAATTTTGACGCTGCAAACCTGCAGAAGACTGACATGAACTTAATTCTAGCTTTCTACCTTATCTTCCTTTTCTCCTATTTATAACCTTATTTTAAAATACACTAGGGACACTAGCTGCATTGTGATCAATGGCTATGGTTTAAAATTTTGGACTGCCTTTCCACTTGAAAGAAAAAAAATAGTGCAACATTGATACATAAAGGAGTTTTATGACATGACTGAAAGAGTTACTACAGCATCTAAATGAGATATAGCAGTATATGCTGCTGTATACAAATACCATTTAAATATACTGTATTATCAGAAGTCCTCCTGTGCTGTACTCTAGGTGTGTTTACATACCCGTCATAAAAATTTGCCACAGGAAGATCTGGAAACAAACTACAAAAGACAGTATTCTCTGTCTATCAATTTAAGCAAAATTTAACACTGCTATTTGACAAGAATGTCTTCCCAAAGCTTGATTGTTAACAGACTTGAGGAAAAAAAAATTATTTCATAAATAATATCAAACATTTCAGTTTGTAAGCACAGAAAACATGTGTTTACTGTCTGTGAAACTTCAAAATGGGAAAGGAAAACAGGAAATAAAAGCATCTGACTGATAAAAAATGGTGGGATTTAGGTTATTTTTTAAAGAACAGTTCAAACAAACCAAGAACAAACTTAATAGAAGCCCTTCTATTTTCATAAAGTCAGAGAATTTCAACCACCAGGATTTTTCCTACAACACATACATGCCATTCCAATGTGGAGAGAGTTTCTGAGACCCTAAATTGCTCAAGCATCTTCATGGACAGCCCCTCTGATCTAAATTTCACAGGAAACTGCAGCAACGTCTCCCCACCTCTGCTAAGAATAAGGGAGACAATTTAAACCAGAGTGCAGGAGACCAGCTTACAAAGAACCTATTCTGCTGAAGTTTGCTGTGCATCACACAGCTCTCTCCATGTCCAAAGTTTACTGCTGCAGCCAAGAGCTTACTGCAGACAACAGTTTTGAAGTCAAGCTGCTTAAACTCCTCTAAGTGTAGGCACACCTCCAATTTGGAGAAATTTGCTACAGGTGGCACCCAACCTGTACCCACTTAGTGACTACAGTTACACTGTACAAGGTTAAGAAATACGCTGTCCCTCTCTCAGGACCACAATTTCTCCTGCTGATGTGCAGATTATTTGTTCCTATCTACTGTCACACAGCAGAATTCTTTGCTAAAACACAGCTGCTGTACTGACAACTGAGGTGATGCCCCATCGCTGTGAGATGCCATCAGCTCCACCTCAGGGACTGGAAATGCTTCTGGCCACACTCACAGCACGGGCACTGAGTGAGAAACACACTGAAATGAGTTTTTAACTTCCACCCATTGCTATACAAAACCTCTTTCACACAGGAAAAGCCAAGACACTGTTTTACAAGCCCCTTCTTGTCCTAGCAAGGCCACATCTTTCCAGAAAACTGTATGAAACAACTCAAAGGATTATGTTTTCAGCTTGGCAGTGATTCTGTACTGAGACATGGCTTCAGCCTCACAGAAGAGATGAATGAGGTGGACAGATCACAATCTACATATAGCCCTAAGACACCACTTTTAATTATAAGATGCTTAGTACTTAAAGTTAGATTCCCAGTGACTCTCAGTTAGAAGGTTTGTCCCCCCCCAACTCATCCACACTAAAAAGAGAACCACCTTGGCCATGTTCTTCAACTGAGCATGGGCACTGCTCTCACAGTCACAGATGTTTATCACAAGCAGTAATTTGCTTTGTGTCTTTATTAATTACCAGTGCTGCTTAAAAATCCAACACCTCACAGCCTCTCTCTACTCTTCCAACTACAGCTGCTGAAGTTAACTCACATGGTTAATTTCTAACATAACAATGACTGTTATACTTTCCCCTCAAGTGCTAATAGATGCTTTAGTACAAAAGACTTGGACAGATTAAAATTATACACAGGATGAAACAGTTTACAAACATAAGGTAAATTGATTTGGAAATCCTGATAACTGCTGGTCTATATTTGTTAGAGAAAATTTTGAGTGTAGGTCTAGTGACAGTAATTTCTGCTCATGGGGAGCCATCATGTAATACTGTAATTTCATCCTAAACTGCCTGGGAACTTCTAGCCATGAAGTTACAATGGGTATAAACTAGTGTACTGGTTTTCCCATGCACAGTCACCACAACTAGCTACTAAAACTCCCTCTCCCCTTTTGAGACAGCTCAAATACTGGCTTCACTTAGAGTCCCTCACCCGGCAGTGGCTACCACAAATAACTGATGGGATATTTTTTGAAAACTGGGACAGTAAAATTTTCAGTATGGGAGAAAAAGCATGTAAGTATACATGCTGGTTTGTCACTGATCTGAACTGAAGCCTCCTCTTACTGCAGACACGTATCAGGTAGTGACATACATCATCAGTATGAATCAAACTGAAGAATTCTCTACTACACACATTTACAATCACAGCCCTTGAAAGCACAGGAGAGTTTGAAATCCCATAGCTCTCAGTTTAACTTAAAATTTCCTTGCTGGTTTCCTACACTCTGTATAAGCTGCACAATAAGGTACTAAATATGTGTGTTTGCTTGCCAGCTGTTCCCTATTCAAACCTTGTCAGGCACAATACATAGAAGGAATTCCATCAGAATGTATTTTGAATGCTATACCACATTGGAAGCAATTTTCTGTCTCAGAAATGCATTCTAATTTTCTCTTAGTATTACAGAATCATATATAGCTGCACAAATGTGAGAGTAGGACTGAACAATCTTTTCTTTCACGCTTTATAATCATACCTTTAGTGCGATGTTTCCCTCACATCACTATGAATAACAGAAATCAATTCAACAAAGAATATTCACTCAAAGACTTAGTGGAGAAAAGGAAATAGGAAACAATTTGGGGATTGCAGAATGCACAGGATGAGCCCTAGAACTCTGACAAACATGAACCTTAAGACTACCTTTTCATTTCCTGCATAGAACAGAGTAAAATAACCATGGAATAAATGAAAGACATTTTGTTTTTAAAAAACATAGCCCACTTGAGGTGTTGCAAAAATCACAACTCATTTTTCTCTTATCTGTAAATATGGTATTTAACTGAGTAATTATTTGAGTCACGTAGGCCACTTTTGGATGAGCTGGATAGACTTTTGTGTTATGTAAATTATAAATAACCCTACACAAACACTGCTTTACTAGAGCAATAGAAGTACAGACTCCACTTCTGAGAGGAGAAAAAATGAAAAAATGGCAAACTCCTGCTTCCTGTTATGTTTCATGTTATCTTTGAAAAGTTCAGCAGCAAAGAACTATCATGAAACAAGCCAGAGTATTTAATGAGACAGCATTGAAACTGGCAAACAATGCATTTCATGGGACAAGTTGTACTTTTTCTTCAAGCTAGTCAATAAATTGTATTTAATGCATGAAAAGTACTGCCTATAGGTCTTTAAATAAATTTTAAATTACAGGTAAAAAGAAGCAATGTATTAGGTATAAAGAATGAATGTATTAATTTGGGAGAAAACATTACTGCTTATGCCTCAGAAATTACTTCAAATACTAAACTATTTGCAATCAGAGGCAAAGAGAGTCTCTTCACCCTAAAGGTGAGGGAAATTTGATGAACTAGCATTTATATGAAAAATATTTTGCACTGGTTTCTGTAACTGCAATTGCAGGCTGATTTCAAATACAGTAAAACAAATAAAAAACCTATTTTTAAAATTTAAAAATGTCTAATTTAGTATTGGTGAGATTTTTTTTTTTTTTAATTTAAATGTCCAGAAAGATTGTTCTGCCTATATTTCTGCATCAAAATCTCTCTTCTGGTAAAGGTGTCATTGACCAACATCCTTAGCTTCATTCTTCCTCCTTTACACCTAGGCACCCCCATCTACTGCCCCAATTTCTGTTTATCTCTATATGAACGGCTCACAGCGGTAGCTTTGCATGCTTTCCCTGCAGTCTTCCTTCAGTTCCATATTATGGATATAGCACCTCCCTTAATGCCTGTCCTGTGCATCACCAGAGTGCTCATGCAGCTCTCCATGGCAAAGAACAACCCATTTCAATCCCACATTTGATACCTTCTTCCTTCTCCCTGCATATAATGGAGCTCAGTAATCTGGTTTCTTTTCTAGGCTTTTCCATGCATTTTGAGATTTAAGTTTATGCTTTACCAGCTAAAATGCAGGCCTGCTTTTGATCAAGGTGCTCTTTAGGAAATCATGACACTATGTCTCAGCTCCTGCACCACAATCCCTTCGCACATGGCAGCAAAAGGGTTTCTTTCCTTTCCCTCCCACAATCCAGATTTCAGTCCTTCTTGTTCCATCTTCTGACCCAAAGTACATTTAGTGTTGGGCTCAAGCCCAACTGAATAAATTCACCATAGGGTAAAGACCATCTTTAATCAAAGTCTTAATTCTTAAAATTACTACTTTAAATTTTCTGCTTGTCTTCTATTATTATATCCATGTAAAATGGAAAACAAAATTATGCGTCTTTTTTTTTCCCTACCAATGTTCCTGTTTCTATATTAATTTGTAAGGTATCTTTATTGGCATTCCTACGTGCAGCTCTAACAAACCCATTGCTATTTGCATCTCTACAAGACCATTAAGATTCATAATTTTTATGTACTTTCTTTTTTTTATAAATGCTGATTCTCCTAGGTTCTCTTGCTCTTCAAGCTGAGCACTGAAAAAATCTGCCAAACAAGAATGAACCTGTCCCTGAACAAATTATTCTTGCAGCTAGGGGATATATTCAGAAACTTTTCCCTTTAGCTGAGCAAATGATTCTGCCCCTGGGAAGGTGTGGTCATCAGCATTCACATAATATTAGCATTTAACACATCCCTGAGTGATCTCATCTTTCCACAACCCCAGGGTATCACTGTTTCCCCACTTCTGCAGCTCTCTCTCTCTGAATTGGTACTGCAGGCATTACTGTGTTAGCCAGGAGTTTACAAATCTCGTACCTATATACAGAAATCTCGTACCTATATACAGAAATCATGGTCCATACAGACTCTGTGTGAAAGCAGTCACAGTTCAGATTCCATACATTCTCATGGATATAAAAGCAGAGCTCAAGCAGAAGATTTGATGGAGTCTGTGCCTGGTTTGATTGGTTTGGAAAATAAGAACAGGTAGTTTTACCTTATCTGAAGAAGTATTTACCATGGACTCCCTGTTACAGATTTGTTTCACCCAAACATCTGCACTGACTATTGAAAACCACCGACAAATGTCCAGCTAAGATCAATGGAAACCTTTTAGATGGGGTGCAAAGTAACAAATGCTCATTTTCAGAGGTCAGTGAATGCGAGACACACTCAGCCATGCCAGCTGCACGAGGATCTGTGCTCCTTCATAGCACTGCTTGTGTTCTAAGTGGTGTTTGCATGGGATCTCCTGATGCATAGTTCATGCTGCTCACTTCTGAAGTGAAATGTAACGCTTGCTCTGGCATTAGACAGCTCATGTCACAGAAACCATTCATGTCCAACAGCCAGGAAGAGCAGAAAGCCAGAATATGAGATGCTGATCTCTGCAGTAGTAGCCTTGCTCAGCGAGCTTTGTCCACATGGCCTCAAACTACAGAAATACCAAGGAGTTCCACACACAAGGTGCCCCATCACTGTGCTTTTGTGATACAGCATCACTGATTGGGGTTAAAGATATGGGAAAATGCCCATCAACACCCTGAAAACCACACTGAGAGATGCTGATGTAGAACTCCTCCATTCATTACTGGCCCAATCACAATATGCCCAGCCTGTGCTAGGGGGGGTCACAACAGAAAGATGCTGGCTATGCAAATAGAAAACAATGAACGCCTTTGCTTTCAAAATATCAGTATGGGTTTGTTTCTTAAATTACCTCAACTAAAGCCAGTGGGGAGAGAGTGGGGTTCTTTGGAATATAGTGAAATTTTGCCTATGGAAAAGAAAATATCCATACTACTTGAGATATTATTTTTTTTCTTTTTGGCCCTTTCAAAGGTATAGAAAAGGAAGAGTTTTCTCCCTCTCAAAAAGAAAAAGCAAAAACCAACACAAAAAACCCAAACAAAACAAAAAACAAACAAACAAAACACCCAAAAAAGCCCAACCAACCAAACAAAAAAACCCCAAATAATTTAGTAATAAATTTAATCAGTAGAACTCTTAAACAATTTAAAATGTAAGTAATACTAGATGTGACATTCTATTAATCTATTTTGCTTTACATCTATCAAACCTTACCCGTGGGAAGCATCTCTCAACACACCTGGAAGTATGGATCTTATTGCTTAGTACCCCAGAGTCATTTATATGGGTTTACATAATCTCCATATCTGCTCAGCTGCTTTGACAGCACCAACAAATAGACCGAGTCAGATGGATTTTTGTGAGGATTTTTGCAATCCAGATGTTTTTTTTGCAGAAGAAACAGGATGTATACAATCCACCCACTAAAACTTTTAAATAAAAAGTTATTTTGACCCCCTCTCCCAAATGCTAAAAAGGAGAGAAAAAATAGTGACTTCTAGAAGGAAACCTTGCATGCACATTACTTGTTCCCAGTCTTCCCTTTTCTCCCAACAGATACATTTCATATCTAGGATGAAAGCAGGTTTGTCTATGCTTCAAGTTCCACCAGTCACTGAAGGTGCCCTTGGAACAATGTTAGCAAAATTTCTGCAAATGCCTGCCCAAATAGTTTTGCTGAGGTTAAAGTTATGTTTATTGTGTTTAACTTATATCAACTAAATGAATTAAGCTATATTAAAAAAAAAAAAATTAACATAAGACCAAACACCCAGAGCATTGACCTATTTGTTTTGTTTTGTCATGCAATTACCCTGAAATACCAATTTTGACAAACACTTTTGTGTACAAGGCCTTAGAATCCTTTTTAGACCAATGTTTCACAACAGCACATGAGGCTTGACCAAACAAACCCCTCTGATGTTAGTGCAACAATTACTGCAAAAAATTGTATTTAGAATGATTCAACAAATTAGAAGTTGTTTGGAAGTGAAGACCACAACAATTATCAGCTAACAGCAATGCAACTTATTCCTCCTAGTACAAAGGATTTGATTCTTATGTAAGTTCCTGCTGAAAAATAAGAATGGAAATGAAAGAAAGAACCTTGAAACCTTCACCAGTTTCTGGGAAGGAAAATTCCTCCTCGTGGAACAGAGTACATTACTCTGAAATGTAGAGCAATTACATTTCAACAGAAATGCCACTGCTCTGGAAGCAACCTTTAAGCATATCTTGAAGCATCTAGATCACTGCAGTTGTGCCTCTGGAAAAAAAGCCAAGGTGTGAAAGAAGCAGAAGTCATTAATGTGTTACAATGCTCATCTGACTTACCAAGTTTAATATTCAAAAAGGGGGAAAAATGAAATCTCTGTGCAGAAACACTTTATTGTTTTGTGGCTTTTATCACCCTGGTACATACATGTTCATATTTAATCAAGGCGTGAGATTTCACTCTGTGCTCTCGAAAACCAGGCTCAATTCCCTTACAAGCTGTCACATAGAGTAAGCTAAAGTCAAGATTTAAGAGCCTAAATTATTTGAAATTTTTTTTTCAGACTGTATCTGTTCAAATCTTATTCATCTTCCTGCTATCCCTTGTTCCTTATCTAATGGTACAAGGGGCAAGCCCACTGAAATGAAATTTTGCACCCAAATAAAAACCCTGACATAATAGGCACACATGGTTTTTATTTCTCCTCTAATGCTGGTATACTTCTTATTCTCAGATTTGTAAGCAGATCATTTAGATATTAGTTGCCAGTGAAGAAACTCCCCCAAACTATTTTCAGGAACACAGACAAAAACTTCTTGCTCAATTTCTTCCTCTTGAGTCAAATCAAGTTTGTCCTCTACTGACTTCTGCTTCCTACAAAGCAAAACCAAAAGCTCCCAAGCTTACTGAATCACTGTAATTGTTCAGGAGTTGAGACATTTTAGCTATTTAGTGTTCTGGTGATCTTTTTTTGCCACTGGAATCCCTGAATGCCTTTGTTTTCTCCTGTCCTCTGCTTGTCAGAAGGCATATAAATAGGCCTTCTGTCTACCCAGCAATGCTGATGTCTCCTTTACTGCAGTCATAACCTCTCTGTCACAGTGACCTCACAGCAATAACAGCTTTTGTTTTCACGTGAAATTAGCTGACATAAAGTGACTCTAGAGAAGTATTTCTCTGCTTTATTTTTTTTTTAATGAAAAAAAGACATGTGGAATGTTTTTAAGGACTTCAGTTACAGAAGGCTTTGAATTAGCTGTTTTCGTTCATTGTTTTAATTTGGGGGGGGGGAGACAGATGAGTAAATTACTTCTGAAAAAACCTTTGATGAATGTTTAATTAGATAATACCCATTCAGACATATAATGAAAAGTGTACCAGGATTCTCCAGATGTGATGGCCATTTTACATACTATTATCATGCTCTCATCCAGTCTTAAATCCCCTTAATTCTCTGTCCTCATTCTCTTTCTCCTTGACCATTTCCACTGCCAAAGCCAGTACCAACTAAAAGAGAACAGCTTCTGCTCTTCACCCACAAGCAGTTCTAAGGGTAAAAATAGTCCTTGTGAGCTACTGAAACCTACTGCCAATCTTCTATTTCTCATTTCCACTTTCTTTTTCCTCATGTCTTCTAGGGGCAGTACAAAGGAAGAGAAGCATTTCAGTTGACTGGCTCATGTGGCAGGTATTGCAGCTTTGGCTCTTATCCTGAAAGACTGAGTAAGTACTACCCCTTTCTCTTTGCTTGGCAGAAAGCAGGGTTCAAGGATATCAGTGTGATATCAAGGCAAAAGCATAATTGTTCCATCAGGGAATATGCACCTAGTAAAATTACAGTTACCCAAAAAAGGAGCTAGTTGGAAAGCCAGAAATATCACCTGTTAAAAGCAAAAGTTTGCCTTAAAAAGCAAACCAGTTCCAGCAAGTGAATCCATGACCACAGCTTTCTGTTTATGCTACAGTTTGCATTTTTATCACTCATTGATTACTTTCATGCTCACTGGTCTGCATTTCCACAGGCTGATGATTTGGACGCTTCCCTAGGAAGCAGGAGACCCAGGTGAAAAGTCTCCCTTCAGTCCAATTCTCCAAAACACTTCCAAGCTGCCTGAATACCTGACCAGCAAGCTCTTTATGGATAGAGCCTACCTTCTGTTCTTGTCCTGCTGAAAATGTTCAGAAGTTTCTGTTTACACACTCATGTTCAGACAATTCAAGAGCCAAAACTTGAGATTATTTTGAACACAAATGCAGCCCAGTACCATACTAAACAGCACAACACCACTGCCTTGGAACAGCAATGTCACACACAATCTCACTTTCAAGGACCTAGTTCAAGACAGGACACAAACTATTAAGAAGTCTCAAATCTTCAGCACATCATGCATTTTTTTTTCCAACAAATTTTCACAGCTCTATAAACCCACTTGGAACAACAGTGCTTTTCTTTCTCCTTTCACCTTGTAGATACAATGTCCTCTGGCACCTCTTCAAGGTTGAGGCCAGAAATTCCCCATTTACCTTGCTTCTTTGCCCATCCTTGAAAAGAAAAAAGTGAGAGGGACCTTCAGGTGGCTTTGTCCATCAGAGCATGGCTAGATGGGCTAAACCATTTTGCTTCTATTCCATGGCCCATGGTTTCACACCAATGCATCTCTGAGTTCACAACTCAGACTTTCTGTCTCAGGACTCTCAGCAGATATGCAGGAGTACTACTACACACCTAAAAATTAGTTTTACCTGGTTTACATTCTCAAGCTCATCTTTTACAGAGAGACTAGCAAACACAGGCAATTTTAGTGAAAATGGAGATGTACTCACCACATGAATGTAGAGACTGGCTACACAAGTTATACACCAATATTATCAGTATTTCCTAGAATCACAGAATACTTTGGGTTGGAAGGGAACTTAAAGCTCATCTCATTCCATTCCCTGCCATGGGCAACAACACCTTCCACTAGATGAGGCTGCTCTAAGCCCCATCCAATATTTAATTTAGCCTTTGTTATACAGCAAAGAGTCAGTGTAAAATATATTGAATTTTTTCCAGGGAAATAAACTGAAAACTCGGGTATTTAAGGGTCTTTGCAATCTGGAGATCAAATATACAATTACAGATTTTAACTTTTGTTTTTACCAGCAGCTTGTGGGGTTTTTGTCTACTTCAGCAAAATTGTGAACATCTAAAGCTGTTTGACAAAATTTATCAATTATTATCGCCCAGCTAACACATATATATATAAAGTTGAATCTTTATTTTGTATTTTTATTTATAAACATTTCCAACATTCTCAGAACCTTTCGTAAGCTGCCCTGATAGTCGATTTCCTCATGTATATTTTTAATTTTTTCTATACTACTGTATTGGAATAAATTATTTTACTGTATTGTAATAAATATATATATTATTTACATTCTATGAATGAAATAGAACTGAGAACAAAAAAAACCCCACATATTGCATATTTAGCTCTCTCTGATGCTAAACAGAAGAGAAATGTAAAAACAGCTTTCATTAACTCTTTTGAAATAAGAAGGGATGCCTCAAAGATTGACAGATCAGTATCAAATTTCATGTTGCTTATCATACTTGTCAGTCATTTTTGCCCCAATGAAGAGCAGCTTCAGGAAGTCTAAATTTTATCATTTACAAGTGCACTGCATTCACAAATAGTTCACTTCCGAGAGCCACCATGGACAATAAAAAACTGTAACTCAGAGGAAGAAAATTTAGGATTAAGACTTGCAATTGGATGAGATTTTTCTAGAAAAGGCCGTTAATATATGGTGGCAAGGTTTCAGATTGTATAAACACAATGTAGAAGTCTTCAGTATTTAGACAGTCAAGAATCTGTATTTTGAAGGAATTGCACTGAAAGCAAGACCCAAATGGCATAGAAGAGATTGATGTTTAAACCTGCCACCTTAAAGAACAACCAACCAAATTATTTTCCATGCAGTCGGGAAAGTTTAGCAAGTAACAATTGAACTCAAATCAGATCCTTCTGTCCAAGACATTGTTCTCATATGTGGTTTTAAGAACTCAAATGGCAGCACGTTAACATTAATTATTCCTTGTTTAGCTTGCAGCATTTAAATAACACATCTGTTTTTATAGATACAACATCTTCATACACCCTCCACCGCCCCCTGCCTGGGAGGAAGAAGGGCATTTGTCTGCTAATTTTGCTCTGTAAGTGGGAAATGCTATTCATCACACAGAACATGGATGCAATTAAGTAACCACAAGGAGAGTTGCTGTTCTGTTTCTTAAAGCACCAAGTTAACTTGAGCCGACTTTGTCCTCACTGAAGCAGGACAGTTCCTTTGTCCAGGCTGGCAGAGTTCAGCCAGAATGCCAAGCCCATGCACGCTCACAGGATGGATGGAGCTGAGCAGAGAATCCAGGAGGAGAAAGGAATGATGAGCTCCTCACAAAACAGCCAAGGAAGAGAAGGTCAGGGACATGGGCATGGAGAGAAGACTGAGGAGCCATTCTTACACCTGGGTATCTATTTGAAGATGGGTGTTAAAGGGGCATCATGAAGTTTTGCCATGTCACATTCAAGGGCATGGTGGGGCTCTCCCTGTGGGGTTAGTGGGATTAAGTTACATGAAGGGAATGTTTGCTTGGCTTGGCTTTGTAGAAGCTTGCGAAGCACAAAGGAGGATATGCAGGTTACCTAATGTGAATTCACATTATGGGGATTTTTGACAAACAGGGTAAGAAGCATCTCTCAGGAATAACATACGTATTGGGCACTCATGTTCAGTCAGAGCAGAAAGAGTCAAGATCATAAGGCATGGCTGTTATTATTTCTACATGCTTTGTTTCCTTTTTAAAGGGTTTTTTTCCCCCTTCTTCTAAAGGGCCTTTTTACAGTTCAGGAATTTAAAATACTGACTGTGGCCAAAAGAAAATTCCCTCCTAGAACAGGAAGGTCATATGCATATCCCCAGGCCAGTTACTTTTCCCCTCTCAGACATAAATTAATTTGGCTACAAATGAAGTTAAACTTGGTCCTTGAAGAAATCCAACACTTTTATTCCTAAGAACCTTGGCCAAACAAAGCAGGCTCATTAGACTTAGCACAGAGTTAAAACTCATTGAAATCTTATATACCAGCTTTACTCAAATTCCATATGTAGGCTTTGTGGGGTTTGATACTATTCTTAAAAAATAAATGCTTCTTTTTCTCATTCAACTAAATTCTCTTCTTTCTCTCAAGAAATATTGATCTCCCACCTGTCTTTTCTGCTTTGTTTCAGAGTGATGCATATACCTCCCCAAAGCTAGCAGCCAGTTACCATATGCATGAAGCTTTATTGTAACATAGTATTTGGAATTCAGTGTCACCTAATTTTTGGCTAGGATTCTTCTCCCCATCGGTCTCCTAAGAGGTGCTGCAGAAAAATACCTCATTGCTAAGTAATAAATGCACACGAAGGTAATTGGCACATGGATACAACCGAGGAGCCCTTACTTGTGTGAAACTGCTGTAATGTGTCACATAATGACAATGACATAACGATAATGACTGCTGCCTGTGAATGAAATACCTGTAGGTTAACATATCTTCATTAAAGAACTTGTACCCTTGAAAACAAAATGTTTCAAAACACAGAAAAACAACTCTCTGTAAAGCCCTGTTTTAAGCACGTGCATCTGATCATCTGGCAGCCCACATCATTTGCCTACCAAGTACCATTTTGGGTGATGAACCCCAGTGTCCAACACAGACATTTTTTGCCTGGAGCTCTTCAGTCTACAGATGTTTGCACTGCACTTCTGCCTCAGTTTCTCCAGTCTGGATGTAATCAGTGATCTCATTTGCACCTGAAGTCTCCAGAGAAGTGATAAACTGTATATTGCGTCCTCATCCATCTGTGTCCTCAGTGATGTAATCAAATTATTGGTCTGGTGCAGTTTGGTCCCACTGGTTGATTTGCACAGCATCAGTGTCAGTGCTGACACTTCAGTGCCACTGCCACGCTGGCATTCCCCAATAGAAATATTTAGCAATGTGTTCTGCATTTTGGCAAAAGCCCTGTGGATTGCACGTAGGTCAGCTGTGTCACACTTACAGACTGAGCTGCTGTGTTTTCCTTCAGCTCCTGTAATGTCATGGTTCTGTTTCCTGAGCTGCCTGATCTCCCTGAACATTACTGGCAAAGGGAGTTTGACATGCCAGAGTGTAGCTCTTGGCTGTAACTCTTGGTTGGAGTCTTGAGAAACCAGTAACTTCCATAACTAGTGACTTGGACAACGAGCAAATGCAAAGTTCCTGAAAGGCAAATCTGTTCCCCTGAAACATCTTTTCAGTGTCTGACTAGTCAGTATTTACATCAGCCAAGAGCCTGATGGATTTTTGAGACAGAATCACCTGCTGCTTCATAGCCCAGTCCCATGAAGGAGGTGTTTCGTAGCCATTCCCTTGTACCATGTGGGAGAATGAAATACTCAGAAGAGCAACATGATTAAGTTTAATTCAAGGATGCTTTGTTTTCTGCAAAATTGTCTTGCCCATATAACTTTAAAAGCCTTTTTTGTTTTTGAAATAGTCAACAGCAATTACCAATTTCCTAAGTCACAGAGACATAAGCAGGAAGAAGATAGCAACTACAACCAACTTCCTCCACGTACTGTTTCCTCTACAACTCCTGGGAGGTGGAAAGTCCAAGTACAGCAGGAGTGGCACAAAAAATCCGTAATAAAGGAACCAATCCCTCCTCACAAAGTGTTTGAGAGAGCCACGTGCAGCTCAGAGCAGAGGATGGCACTCCAACAACCAGCCCAGAGGCTGTTAATGACTCTCCTCCTGTCCATCCCCGCACAACTGAGGGCTGGGTCACAGACCAAGTGCCACACAAGCACTTAAAGGGCATAATTCCTGTTTAGGAGTGCCCATTTTTACAGAGTTTAGAACTACAAGCTCCGAGGTCATGTGAGTTGACCATTTGGGGCACCAAGCCTCAGTGATTACACTCCACACCAGTGGTTCTGCTGACACCAGCAGAGCCATTTGCACAACTGATTTAATCAAACACAAATCAAAAGGGCAGAAACATTCAAATTAAGAACATGTAAAACCAGTTACGTAGAGACACCCTATGTAAAGCTTTAGGCTGAAAAATTCATCATTTAAAAACATAATATAGTGGGGTTTGCAATCAAAGGGAACTGAGCAATGCTTTTGCACTGATACAAAGCTCCTGGTTTTTCTAGCTATGAAATGGGAGGGGAAGGGAAGGGAGGAAGAGAGGTTTTAAAAATCTGTCACAAATATTTATGCAAAATGTGCTAATGAACTACACAGGACTTTTGCCTATCCCAGACACCCAGACAACAATGCAGGAAATTCCATATTTCACTGAGGAAGGATAAAACATTTCAGTAATTTTTTCCCCTTTCTGCTGTAGGGGCAGCTGTGTGAAACTTCTAGTTGTAATATTAGAGGGAATGTCAGGGAAAAACACCGACTGAGAGGGAAGGAGATGTTGAACTCTTCTTTTATCAAACTAATGTTACATACAGGTATGTGTAGTAAAAATCATAAAATCAAAATCATAAAAACTGCAGACATTTGCCAAGCTCTGGCCTTGCCAGCACAAGAGGCAGCACATTCCCAGTGCCTGCCCTCCTGAGGACACTGACAGCTGGAGCAAGTGCCACCACTGCACTGAAACACCAGGGTCCTGCAAAAGGAACTGCTCAGGAAAAAAAAAAAGGATTAAAGAATTCAATTCCATGATTCCTCCCCTGGACTGATTTTCAAAGATAATGCTCTCACTTTTTATTCTTTAGCATATAAAGGGAGGCTCTTTTTTCCTTATAAAATCATAACAGCTTTTCCTATATTTTGCCTTATAGCAAATTATTTTATCTCTTATACAAGAAAATGCATTGTATTGGATATTGGATACGATGTGTGTAATCAATCAGTCCTTTTTCTGTTAGTCAACTTGTCTAAATATTGAAAAGTTGAGCACTGGAAGGCTCTTCTATACCCTGCAAACTAAAAGGTTTGAGATAAATTTTCTCATAAGCTACACCCCAAAAAAAAAAAAGTATTCCCAAAGCAGTATCTACTGGACTAATTTCAGAAATACACTTCATTACACCTGCAGAATTAGAAGCAATTTTTGTATTATTACCTACATATTTTTACCGCTGATTGCCTTCAAGATAAACACAAATAAATAAATAACTGTATTTCTTCATTTTGCTGTGATAAAAATAATGAAAACGTAACTTAAGCACACTTAAGGAATAATGAAGCCATTGAGAAAGCTCAGGAGATGCATATGTGACATAGGAAGTGTAGTTAAAACTTTTTACAATGCTTTTGTATTTCAACAAGCAGTTACACTTATAAAAATAACAGCAAATTTTGGAAAAAGCTACCAGAGACTATTACATGAAAAAAAAAAAAAAAAAGAAAAAAAGAAAGAAAGAAAAAAAAAAAGTCCTAGTAATAAAAGAGACGACTCACCCCCTAAAAATGACATAGTTCAATTTGAGGACGAAAACACCCAACCATAAATAACAGAAGAATTGTGGTAGCGTCTGCTTTCAAACTCCAAAAAATACACACTCTCTCTGAAGCAGTGAATACTTTGCCAGCTGTATCCTGCTGCCTTCACTCATATGTAATCAAATACTATCTTCACAGGATATTCTAGTGCAGTCCATGGAATTCTGAGGGGTCACAGGACTCAGGATGGGCATGTGTAAATTACCTGATCCTCTGGTGGTGGGAGAAAGGCCCTTGGAGTGCTAACAGCAGTCTTTATAGGACATTTTACTGTTAATTTCAATAATTAATTGGATTGTTGATTTCAATAAACAATCTGATACAATTCAGCAGTGCTTCTCCATTGTGTGCATCAAGAAATTACAAATGTTAATCAACACAGACATTCAAAGCCCTTGCTGGACATTTCAAAAGACAAGGCTCTTGTGCCAGAGACTCAGAGAAATTTATTAAATAAACAACAGAATGGATCATACTTTTCAGGAAAGTTTTAAATGAAACAAAGATCCTTCCAAATTCTGATCTCACAACTATGACATTTTCTTAATGGCAAAGAGAATTATTTCAAGATCTAAAAAACATCCAAGAAAATCAAGCTAGTGCTTTAGCAAGCAATTAAAAATTCCATGTTTTATATTTCTAATCACATTGTCACCTGCTAAATATACTAAAAAATCTGTATTTGTATAGCCATGTGTATTTTACTCAATACGCTATTTCACTGCCTCATTTCATTGCACTGGTATTTATGTCTACATATACAAAATGGACATAGATTAAAACCACCCCAAAACCCACTCCCAGCTTAAATTTTTGACTGCATAACTTAGCCTATTATCCCTGTCACTATTTACGGCGTAATAAAAACATGCCCATTAAAAAAAGAACACTGTTGCAGCTCACTAAACAATGTTGTAAAAAAATCCAAACCTTCAGTTACTTCTTATCCACTAACATTGCCATACAATGTGTTTAGGATTTTTTCTGCCTGCCTTTTCTAACACAAAATTTTCAAAATGAAGGAATAAACACGGATTGAGCCCGCTGCTTGCAATGTAAAAGCTGGTTACTGGGCAGAACTCAAGAGAAAAGGAATTTATTCGGGTTGGAAGCATTAAAAGCGATTCAGACTTTCTGGATTACATGACTGGAAGCAGCATGTCATCTGTTCCAATTGATGCCATTTGCTCACAGAAAGCCAGTATTTTATAAAGCACCTTAGAATATTTATACTTTCCTTCTTCCTGACACTGTGATCACTCACTTCCAGCTGACACATGGAACACGTGGGAAAGGCAAAGCAGAAGAATTGCCTGACAAATACATTTTACTCCAAAAAACCTAATCACAACAGATGCAATGCTGCATCAAACAGAGTTTTAAACATCCCCTTGTAGCTGAAAACGTCAAAAGAATTCCTCCCATTCTGGTCATACAATGACCTTGGATAACTTAGAGCTGTTCTTGTGGGATTTGGAACTCTTTTCCCAAATGGATGTGAGATGAGGTAATGCCATTCAAATGGGGCTGTGCACTGAAACGTTACATGCAGAACTCAAACTTCTTGGCCCCGGTTCTAACCCTGCAATTACAGTTAACTGGGTCAGTGGAATTTCTCAACTTCCACTTCTGGTTTCTTCGCTTCTAGATTTCAAGAGTGCCAGTTCCATAAGGATAACAAACAAATAGATGGCATTTCAAATTAACGCCACAAAAGCATTGGCCTGCAAGGAGTACAGATCTGTACTGCTCACCCACACCATGCACTGCAGGATGGGGCTGTGCTGTGTCTGCTGTGTGAGGGCAAGGCCAAACCCTGCCTGTGTCACCACAGCAAGAACATGGCCACCCAGCTGCAGGGGAGGATTTTAATTACCAAGGGACACTCCTTTCTTAAAGTGCTTTTAACAATAGGCTCTGTCTGAAGCACAGGATAATCACGTTTTTAAAATGACTCAATAAACACATTTTAAAATTTTGGTCAATTAAAATCAAGTAACTTCATTCCATGTCCTTAGAACTGAATAAAATTGTGAAAAAAAATATGTTCTGTATGATTTGACCTGTGAAAAAGAATACCATGCATTTTAAAATCTCTGGAATAACGGTGGCACAATCCATGCAAGTGCTAATTAACACATGCAGAAGCTGAGTGTCTGTTAAGTGAAACAGAGGGGGTTTGGTACCGGTCTCAATCTATCTACCTCACAAATACATTGTGCTAAGCTTCTGTAATCTTCTAACACTGAACTCTTAGTAAGTGAGAATTCACCAGGGCATAAACTTGTGCTGTGCCAGTCAAATCTCCATGAACTACTCACAGAGCTATACAGATATCCACAGGTAGATAGATACAATGAAGTTAAGTTTCCTACTGTTTTTCTAGTTTGTTTTTTTCTTTTTTTTTTTTTTTCAGAAAGCAATACAGAAAAATCACCAGCCGACTTGTAAAAGGCTAGACATGCAGACTGAGGTTTAAACATATTGCTGAGTCTTTGGTTCACCTTTGACAGAATTCTTTAATTTTAAATGCATACCACTTGTTTTTAAAATATCCACATCAAAATAAAATAAAAGACAAATTCAAAGAGAAAACAGCATAATAGAAGCAATGCTGTTTCCCCTTAACTTCTTCATCTTGATGGGTCAGTGGTAACTTTTTGACTATGCCTCAAATCCCGTTCATGATTTTTAAATGGAATTGTGAAATAGCATGTCTGGCAACAGCATAAATCACCAATGCAGTATAAATAACTGCATATGCACACCCCATGAAAAGGCACACACTCATGGTTTCAATCCTGTGTCTTCTTCAATAAGAACAAAAGTTCTAGACACAGAACACCCTAAAGTATGCAGAACAACACCATAAAGTATGTAGAACAAGGACAGTGCTGTAGATGCTGCCTAAGCTGCAGATGATACTAAAGAAGATTTTAAGATAAAGATGAAAATTAAACCTCCGAAAAATTCACTCCTCCTTGTTCCTCTTCTGGGAACACACACACAACACCCACAGCAGATCACCGAGAAAAGAGCAATACCAAATACGTTCACAACACGTTAATTTATTTGCAATGTCTCACTCTGGGTGACCAAATGTTAACAAAGGTCTGTGCAGGGAGAACCAGCTTTAAAGTTTGACTTCTTTTTTGAACTGGACATAAGCTGACAGCCCGATTACAATTAATACTTCTTCACCTTGCTGTGGTGATTTGTTTCCACAAAAATTCAAAATTCTTCATAGCACACAGCTAGCAGAACATGGGAAGTTTTGCGGACAAACGCCAGGTAAATACACCCGTGTCCCCCCAGCGCTGCCCGCGGGCCTTGTCTTCCCTGTGCCGCCACCTGCCGGCCGCGCCCGGCCCTGCGGCGCTGCCACAGCAACGCGGCTTTTCTCGGCCTGGAAAATTCGAAACTAAAACAAAAAAATAAATGTCCAGCACCAGTAAAACTTTCTGAACCTCGTATTCGTTCTTGTCAGACAGCACCGCGTCTTGAAGCTAATACGCAACCACTTTCGCTTGACGTTTTTCTGCATTTCCTGATAAAACTCAGAAGGGCGGTAGAATGTTATCCCCATGACCTAAGAGCATAATAAATAAAATGCTCTTAGGAACATGCCCATAACTTTGTTCATAACTCGGTTCAACATAACTTTGTTCAAAGCAAGCTTAGTATGCGATATTTTCACACAAACTAGTTTTCAATTAACACTTTAATGCTACATTCTACTTCAAGGGCTTCTCCACCCCAAAACCCTGGAGGGATGGACAGCCTGCCTGGAGTTCTTTATACCAACACACACAGCACGAGCAACAAGCAGGAGGAGCTGAAGTCATTGTGCAGCAGGAAAACTCTCACAGAACCCTCACGGAGATGTGGTGGGATGTGTGGCACACCAGGAGGGCTGCAAGAGGGGGCTGCAAACTCTTCAGGAGGTTTGTGATGGGGAGTTTGGATTGTCTGGAGCTTACTGATGGCAATGACAAAGGTGAATGTTTATGGTTTTATCAGCAAATGCCAACAAGGCAGGTATCCTGGTAGGAGTCTGCTACAGACCACCGAACCATGACAAAGAGCTGGATGAAATATTCTGTTTTGTTAAAATAGAATAGAACATATAATTAGAACATTCTCCAGGAGAAGCCTCATGACCGCTATCATTGCTCTCATGGAGACCTTCAACTAAACAGATGCTGGAAATTCAACCCAGAGGGAAACAGTCCAGGAGGCTCCTGGAGTTTCCAGTTCTCAGAGAAGCAAGGAAAGAGATTAGCAGAGCTGCCACCTTGGACTGCTGGAGGGCAGATTTTGGCCAGCTGAGGAGCTGGGCTGACAGACTCCCTCGGTAGGCAGTCCTGAAGGACAAGGGAGTCCAGGAAGGCTGGACACTTTACATCAAAGACATCTTAAAGCAGGCTGTCCCCATGTGCCCAAAGAAAAGCCAACAGTGAAGACCAGCCTAGCTAACAGACAGCTTTGTCTGGAACTCAGAGTGAAAGAACAAAATTTATGGCCTTTGGAAGAAGTGACAGGCAACTCAGGAGAGCTGCAAAGATATTGTGAGATTGTACGGGGAGAAAATCAGAAGGGCCAAAGCCCAGCTTTAACTTAATGTCTTATTTCCACAGACAACAAAAAACTATTTCTATTAATGCATTAGCAACAAAAGGAGGGCCAAGGAGAATCTTCATCCTTCACTGTCCTATAGTGATAAAGAATGAGGAAAATGCCTTCTCTGCCTCAGAATGTTAAGACCAGTTGTTCTCTGGCTGGTTTACACTGACAGAGCTCTTCAAGGAGCATGTATTTATTTAGCTTTCGTTTTGCTTTTTCATGGGCAGGGCTGTTCTGTAGCAGTAAGACTGAAACTTTGCAGACATTAACTTACTTTTGTCAAAGCACAGGTGCACATAAATTAACTGCCATGTCTTGTGCTGCAAAACTACTTTTGCAGTGCTGAGGTGTTAAACTAGTCCCCTCACAGTCTTGCTGCTCTGGCTAAGCACATGAGAAACTGAGTTCTGTAATACTCCCCAGACCACAGACAGACATGAGAGAATTAATCTGTAATTTTGTCCTTTTTTGAGTTGTGAGGCTGATAGAGATTTTTCTGACAGGCCATATTCAAATCACTGATTGCTGTGAAGAAACAGATAAAGTGGAAATGAAAACCCACCAGAGAGCCTTATTAGCCTAATTTCTTTATCAGCACCAATGGCTATGTTTTACTGCTACCTTACAGTTTGTGAAAACTCTGCATGCACAAAATAGGTATGTTCATGTATCTGTTTATGTACCTCTGGCACACTGGAATACTCTCAAGTCACTAAAATTTGTCTTGCAGGAGAAAGTGAGTAGGACTAATGGTACAGACATGCAGTCAGTGCTGGAGGAGCAGAAGGAAAAAACCCCATGAAATAAAAACTTCAGAATTGCAGGGGATTTGTGAGGTACACTAACAGTAAGACATGAATTTTCAAAAGCACTTTAGCAGGAATAAGATCTGAACAATATCCTCTTTGAAATGCTGGAGCAGAGCAGCTGGTTTTGATGCACAGGAGCCAGGATTGAGTCTAGCAAAGGATGCAAAGTTCAGACACAGCAGTTCATGAGGAGTCTACATCCCAGCTCACAGCAGAATCATGACTGCATCCTCAGGTATGTGATCAGATTTTAGAGAAAAGAATTTAAAGAGGGATCACTGAATGTTTTGTTGTGTTCAGTGTCTGTGCACTCCTGCAAATTTGTCCTACTGCGTTAGTATTTCAGTCCTTTAGCAAATGCTTTACAGAGCAGATGCCTCTAAAGAAAGTCAGGTAAGGATTCCATCAAATTCTTAGGGCTCCAGAACAAACACTTTAAAAGTGGTATGATGATAAAATCAAGACAGACTTGGGAAATATTATTTTCATTGCATTTACAGTCTCAGAAACTAGTAATTTAATACAGTACTATTTAAATTTGCTTTGATGTTTGCCTGTTTTATTTTTCCGAAATGTCATAATCTATGGGACTAAAATAAGAAAGCATCTTTTTTTTTTTTTTTTTTTTTCCTTTTCAAACATAAACCAAACAATAGATGCAGGAGAAGTTTACAGGACATGCAGCCAGCTGAACACCATAGCAAGTCACTAATTTAAATGATTATCAAGAGGACAACATCATATTGACTCCACGGGTAATTAAGCTCAAGAGTCCTTGACTCTGACATAGGATTTCTTCTTAAAGCCTTAACAAAATACATAATACAAAATACATAGTCAAATAGTGTATTTGTATCATGTAACTTACCCCAACAGCATTCTGAACCACCTTTCAAGAGAAACTACTCTTGTTTTGAAGGCAAACATGGCAATATACTGAAGGTGTGGCAATATGAAACATAACCATGCAAGCATGAACAAACACAAAGGAATGAACAGGGACACGCAGCTTTTTTCATACTTCAGGCAGTAAGATTATTGTGAGCTGCTCCAGAAGCAAGAGTTTTGTAGGTGCTAACATGTGATTAACACGCACGCATCCCACTATACTTGAAAATTCCCCATGCCCAGGACTGAGACAAACAGCTTTTTTAACTGGGGCAGAGTTTATGCAGACCAGATGCAACCATAAAAATACAAACCACTTGAACCTTAATAAAATACACAGTAATGGAAATGTTGTAAAACAGATACTAAAACCATAAAATATTAACAAGCTTAATCAAAATGAACCAGGGTCAAAACCACTAAGTCCAACCATCATTTACAGAAGTACAACATACACCAGATGTATTCTGATTTGGGGCAAGAGGAGGAAAAAAAAATCTCCAAACCTATCTTCAGCATTGTAGCAATCTGCAAGACAAAATATACAGAGCACTTACTGTTTCACTGACTTGAAAAGTTACAGGTCTGTTACTAAAACTTAATTGGTCACAACTCTCAATCTATTCTGTAAAAGAGACATCTGGTATGTGTTAATAATATACAAAATGAGGGCAGTTGGCATTTCTCTCCCCTCAATCCTTTTAGTGCTATTTTCTGAAGAAATTTGCAAAATGCTTCTGAACAAGTAATTCTAATGCAAATCTATAAAATCCTAATTTTTTTTTTTTAAGATATAGGTCCTTATAACTTAGTATTTCTTACATATATATGAGGTTATGGTTTGGTCATAAAAAGTAATATCTATGTGAAAAAGTCTGAAAATTAAGTAACATATCTTTTTGTGCATATATATATGTATATACACACACTATATAACTATGCAAATGTGACAAACCAAGAAAATGCCTCAATATTCCTCCTGAAAATGATGTGCCACATCTAAACATTTTACCTCAGTATTTTCCTTTTTGCAGGAATGCAGGTCCCTGTTTACCAAACTTTCTAAACCACTTCAGTTCCTTCAAAGCAAACACTACATTCCTTACTATGGTTTGATATCGGTATGACGCTGCGATTGCAAATACCATGGTTGTATAAAATACAGTTTATTAACCATTATTCTACAGGGCAAGTGTAGCAATCAACTCTATACTGATTTTGAAAGCAGCAGAAAGATATTTTTGCAGTTATAGATTATCAAGTTTAGGATTCACTTCTCTGAGATAATTGCTGTGCTTGCACAGATCCAGGCAAGTCAGCAGACCTTCATGCATGTGTGGCTCAAAACCTCTAATTCTTTGCAGTCCAAGCATTTTAAAAGCCTAAACATTTATAAAGCAAACTTGAAAACATTGGTTGCCAGTTCCTTTGTTTCTGTTTTTTTTTTTAATAAGTCTTTGCAAGCATCTTCCTGGGTGGGAAACACTTGATTTTTTTTTTTTTTTCTTTTTTTTTTCTATTCTGCAACAAAAGTGAAGATCTGTGGCTCAGTAACTGTAGCTTCAGGAAAAATATCAAGTATCATGAGACAGACATGAAAATCACAAAGAACTGGCAAGAATTTCCTACTGCAGGATTGAAGTATAAGACTGCCAAAAGAACCGAATTACCTAGCAGCCAAGTGGCTCATGCAGTTTTCTAAAAGCAAATAGAAATGCATTCCAGATCATCACATAAAATGAATGATGTGGGGAGGCTTTGGCTGCTTGGGCAGGGGGGAGAAAAAATTAAGGATTAATAGTGTGAAGCATTGCCATGGATTTTCCCAGGAGACTGTGGGTTCTCACTCATTAGAAATTTTTATGAATAGGTAAGACAGGCATCTGTTGGGAATAAAGTAAGTACGGTTTATCCTCTCTCCAGGCAAAGGAGTGGCCAACATAACATCTGGGGGGCTCTTTGAATCCTTTCTGTGATGCTATATTCTGCAAATGGAAAATGTAAAAACACTTCCCAAACAGTATTTAAGTCTTGCTGCAGTGCTTTGAAAAGAAGAGCAGGGCACTAACAGCTTGGAAGGTTCAAGCTGGATGTTCTTTACCTGATACTGCTGTTCTCTAGCTCAGTGAACATTATTTCATGCATTGCTTGTGAAATCTCCAAACATGACCACTGCTGACAGATTTTAAATTTTCCTACTCTGAATTCCCTGGAAGCTACAGTTTTTCTTTTTTTCTTTTCTTTTTCTCTGGAAAGGAAATTCCTTTATTCTCTTTAAGGATACATGGAGGCAAGCACATATTTCAAAATAGTATATCAACCCTACCCTGATCTGTCCCCCACCAGATATCACCCTGTAAATCTCCCCAAACAAACTTGTTACAGTCAGGTAATACTCCTGACAAAACTGATCCTTAATGACTGCCCTAAGTAGTTACATCTTGAACTTAGTGGATATACACTGTCACTTGGTATTTAAAGTACCAATCCTAATTTTATTTATGTGAACACACATATGTGTGTGTGTATGGGAAAATCCTCTCTCGGGAGAAAGAGAGATTATAGCTATGATGTTAGGCACATTTGCTAAGTGAGGGGATCCACCCAGGAGAGGCAATTCCTCGCTGGAATTGCTGTAGTCATTCTCATGAAGGCTGCCCCTGACCTTGATTCTGACCTATCTTTCTGGAAATTGTTACTTTAAGCCTGGTTACCCTCTGTTTAGTGAGAAAAAACCCCAGCTCGTGTGTGGAGTCAGAGGTGGGTGAACCAGGTCAGGCTCACGTGGCACGGAGCAGAGCAGAGCGCTGGCTGCCAGGGGCTTCTCCAGGGCCATGGCCAAACTCCTGCGGTGTTTCAGAGGCTGTGAAGTAGCCAAAGCTGAACTCGCTGTGAAACACTGAATGTGAAAACAGAAGGCCCAAGCTTCTCCCAGAAGCCAGTCCTGGGAAGCAGCTCAGAGCCTGAATGAATTGATGCATGGCTATGCATCACATCCAAAGTCTCCAGGTGCGGTTGCACGGGGAACAGGGGCATGAGCCCTGCTGTCCCTTCTCCCTTGGGCACAGCAGGCTGGTCCAGAGCTACATCATCCCTTGGACTGGCCACAGCCTGGCCTCACAGCCCTCAGTCAGCCACGGCCACTGCCCTTGCCACTGTGGCACCCAGGGGCGGCACCACTGGAGTCACCCCCCGACTGGACACCCAGCGCTCTGCAGCAAAAGCAGGATCCAAACAAGTTACAGACTATTACCACGAGATTTCTTCTCTGAGATTCAAAACTTGCAGTAGAGAGCATTTATACTGCCTGTGTCCCATATAGGTCCCTTTATTTTCCTAAGTAACTGCATAGTCAGGCACTAGGAGATACATCGAGCTGCAGAAAACTGAGGAATGGCACCACACATCACTGAACCACCAGCCACTGGCATTTTCTAAACTTCATTCTGTGTTTCAACAATATTCTCTGCACACCTGAATTCAAGGACATCTTCAGGTAATCTGCACACATTGTTTAAAAGGGGGAAAAGATATTTCTTTGTAACATTTTGCTGCATTGTGAATGTTGCTAAATTCTTATACTGAAAAAAGGGGAAAAAACCCTCCCAGTTCAGCTCTGTACACCACTAATAATTTATGTATTTTTTATTATGTCTGTCCTTTATGTCCTAGCTCATATAACTAATATCTTTCATTCCTATTATGTCTTCATTTAGGAGGTTCTCTGCACTTTCAATGAAATACTATTTGTAAAATGAGAGTGTTCTTTTTCTAGGTAGCTTTTCTGACAAAGTATCTGCTATGACAGAGTATGTCACTTATTATATAACTCAAACACAGAAAAACATTAGAGTATCTCTTAAATCCTTATTTAAAAAAAAAAAAAAAAAAAGGAGGTTCCTTTCTTATTTCCACCTTGGCCCCAACTCTCTATTGCTGTCTTCCATTTCAGTGTTTGGGAATAATATCATTTCTCAAGTCCTACTGCACCTGCCTCCCCACTCTCTCAAAGCTCTCCAGTTAAGAACCTACTTGGAGAACTTCTAGATTTCATTTTTTACATGCAATTTTAAACTTACTTCCCAGGCTTTGCCATCTAATCAGTTTAACAAAATGATTTGTCATCTCATATTTCAAAGGTAGAGCCTGGCAGGCAGGAACCCATTCTACGTTTCACGTCCATCCTCTGCACTAAATACTTGTCAGATCTGCAAACCTTTGGGAAATAGTTTTCTACCTGGGTGTATTGGAAAACAATAAGCATCTTGGTCACCTTTTCATACATTCTTTTTTTTTTATTAAGAATTTCATTTGGACTTTGCAAACTAAAAATCTTTGTATTTCTTTCAACTATAGAGCTGCTGCTGGAAAACTTTTAAAAAATTTACTCCTGCTTTGAAGTTTAAAATCAGCTTTTAAAAATCTTGAATATGACTTTTTATTAATGGTAATAACCAAACTACTCATGTACAGAAGTATGTTCTAAAATGCAGATGTGGGCATGTAAATCTGTAAGGGAATGTGCACCACCCCTTTACGGCAATTTACAACACAGCTGCTGTAATTTAAAAAATTACTAATTCTTCCATAAAGGTATCTTAACCTGTACTGGCTCCTTCCAAATGTAAAAGAAGGTAAATTACCTAACAACCACCATTCAATGGTTTGATTGAATGTAGAAAACTTCAAAGTAGCATCATCAAAATAACATTATAAAAAAAAAAAAAAGACCCCATGACTAGGGAAGAAAAAGAATTTATTTCCCATAGTTAAAACACAACTGCTTTTCAGCTGGGCTATTAAAAATATTCTGTTTCCAGACATGTATTAATTATGTTAAAATTAATCTGAGGCAAATAAAATCTTCAAAACAGTACTTGTAGATCCATAATAGAATAACAAGAGGAATTTAGTTTAATTTCTTCTTAAAATAACCCATTAATTTCATCCAGTCAGTATAAAAATCTGCAGTTTAAATATATTTCCTTTATAAAGTCAGTACTCCCATATGAGTACAGGGACACATTTATAAATCCTTCAGGACCTCTTTTTACAACACTAACTTTTTGTTCATGTAGGTGACATTACCCATTTAGCTTCATTTTAAGCACTATTTCTTTCATACGGGCTTGTGAGTTGCTGGAGAAAAGATCCTTCTGGTTCTGAAGGAGAGTCAGCTGAAATGCAGCTATTCCTCCCAGCTCCCCGCTGCCAAGAGTCATTAAACACACAGAACCTGTGTCTCTGGGCAGTGAGACAGCAATGGGACAGAAAGAACAGTACTGGCCATAGCCAGTGTCACGGAATCAGGAAGAGCACAAGGAAATCCCAATGACCATCCGTACAACCGGCACGGTACAAACCCACTTCTCTCCACAGCTGCTTTAAGAGCAATAGATAGATTTCAATTTTTTCCACCTCAACCCATGTAAAAGTGGTGGCTTATAAGAGAGTAAGAAATACTGACCATTTAAACACGCAACACAAAATATGGCATGCGCCTTCCATAAGCTTCCCTGAATCGTGATGCCACCACTTGCTCTATGGATTACCCTCTGAACAAGCTGATGGGGTGCTTTGCCAGGAGCACAGCTGTTAGTGGAGACACCAGAAAGTGAGCACAACAAGCTGTCTTAACCAGGAGCAAAAGAGATTGAGACAGGAAGGATCCTCTCATTTCTGGCCCCTTTTATAGTGCTGTTGAGACACTTGATGGTCTTGTCTTCCTGGGATAATTGCAAAGTAAGCAATGATTATCACTGCTGTGCTACAGATAAAAGTGGCTATGGGGCTATACTTTAAAGGTACTTAGGTGCCTAAGGATGCAGATAGGCACCTACTGGTATTTTAGCTCTTAACCTAATTAGCGGATTTAGTTGCAAATTCTAGCCTTGGGCATCAGTGTTTGAAAGCTGTGCTATCTTCTGAATCACCAGCTGTCCTGAGTTTCGTGTTTAGTGCTTACCTGTAACTTTAGTTAAATGGGAGAAGAAGAGAATATTCCAAAACTGAGGGGAATACACTTCACGTGCTCAGTAATGAACAATTTGCACCAAAACATAAAACAGGCATTGGAGTTATGCCGGGACAGGATATTAAATACTGTAATTCAGACAGTTTAGTTGCCTGGCCTTACATCTCTTAACCACATTCTACTTCTGATATATTATAGTTTCTCTTTTCATTCTGAACTTCTAGTTCACAATGCTCCAGCCTAGGACAAGCAAATATCTACATTCATTTCACTCTCAGTTAAGTATTTGTTATTTAATCTTTCTATATTGCATCTTTATGTGAAGTTAAAAAGAAATGGTTAATTGCATTAGGCTGCACACCACAAATAGTATGTTGATATAGCTGTGTAATTCTCTGTTAACAAACTGGGAGCTGTGTAGAATTAAATGAGTTAGAAACATTTGCAAAACAGCTCCCAGTGCCATTACTGCACGGAGAGGTTGTCAACATGGGTAGGAATTCCCAAATTTATACCTTAAATGAACCTAGAAACGTTAATATTTCAAACTTCCCAAATCAAAATGAAATATTATAAGGCTAAGACTTATTCTTCTATTTTTACAGGACAGTGCACATCCACAAATTGTATCAGATCTATATTTATGTCACTTCAAAAATAAAAAATGATAACAAGTGTTTCCCACTTTGGTTTCCTTCACAGCTTCTACAGAATGTTCAGTGTAATCAAACCAGGATCCCTTGGACTAAATGATAGTTGAACCTCCTTTGTGACAGAAGCATGAACTAACTCTCGTTCTGCTACACCGGGTGCCGTGACACAAAATCCACTGGCCTCAGTGTGCAGCTGTCCTTGGCCCTGCACCATTTTCCTTTCTGCTGGGCAAGCCAAGAGCACAGGTCTCTGCACTTCAAACTCATGACCCCTGTGCAGGTAAGAAAGCACCATGCTGGATTTCATTCATCACAGACCAGCCACTGAAATGCACAAGAAAATGCCATGCTGCCTTTTGGTATTGAATAAACGCTAACACTGACTTTAATACTGAATGTAAGGATTTAACAATGCCTATTACTGATGAATAAGGATTTTTTCAGTTCAGTTTAAATTTAGGTTAACCGGTTGCTGGTCAGCCAATTTCAATAGCCATTTAAAATAGGCAGATACCTGTCTTCTTTTGAACTTCACAATCACAATCTAATCAATTAAAATAATGGTGGTAGGAAAGAAAAGCAATGCTCTCCCAGAGGACAGCCATTGTGAGTTTCTGTTGTCAGACTACAATATTTGGGCTTTATTTGATGTGCATGTTTGGATAAGCAAGCAATATCATAGAGAGATACTAAGACTTAGCTTTTTCTTTCTGTGCCTTTTAAGTCTTAACAGAACTGTTTTGAAAAGCTAAATATCTGTATCTAAAAGTTAAACTCTATGGCTATTCCACCTAAGTCCTGGTAAAAGGGACTCCTCTCTAAGACATAAAGCTAGTTTTCTAGAACTTTTCATTACTCCTCTTGACAAGACCCCTCTTCTCCAGAACTTTACAGCCTGGTAACACTGAAACAATGCCTCTGATTTATCCAGCTCTTCCCTCTGCAGCTTATTATTTGTTGAGCCTTACAAACAGATATTGTTACCCTCTGCAGGGCCATCTGGGCCAGTTCTTGGACTGGGCCCTGGGACATGTTAAAGGATTAGCCAAATTGCTAAGGCCTTTCAGGTGACCTCAGAGCCTGATGCTTTTACCTGGAGTGACCTATGTTCATTCTTAGAGTTTTCATCAGACACAACTCCCACCATCATGTCCTTCAAGTCACATCCCAACAACCCAACACCTGTCCCTTCAAGAATAGCACAGTACAGGCAAGACATCCAGTCCTCTTATTTACTGGACCACTCATGCTACCAGATGAAAATACCAAGTGTAAGAGAAATCTCTTAAGGTAATAGAGAAAATACCAAGGCAAATGCCCCCAGTGACACTGGGGCAGGCCTCCCTCTCGCTCTAAGAAGAGGGTTTATTGAAGTATGTAGTCACTGCATGGGCACTCTCTCTGTTTAGATATGCCCATGCACACATGATCTCCTTTTCCTTAGGGAAACAACTCCTGGGCCTTCTTGCCTCAAAACTGCTGCCTGCACCCAGCACCGCCATGTGACACAAATCTGCTCGCACTACACCTGTATCTGAGCTCAGAGAGGACAAAAAGCAGCTCAGGATTTTGTATGAGCCACCTTTACATGCATTTATCTGATTATATTTTGTTTCTAGCAGCTGTGCTTGTTGCCCCCTTGGCATGTCTTTTCCCATCACCCGCAAATCAGCAGGGGTCAGTTGAGCTGGCACCTCTATTTTCTGAACAGACAGCAGAGACTCCTGGCCAAAGTCAGTCTGTACAAAGACAGTGCTCCTCCCTTTGACTGGAATCACTCTAGAAGGAGCAGGATATTCTTTGTAAGATAAGTGAAGTGACAGAGAGAAGTCTTCCTGGCTCTAAGACAGCAGAACACTCAAATACAGAGCATCTTGAGTTACTGCTAGATTGGGTTTTGAAATGACAGTGCTGACACAGCAACATTTTTTTTTAATTCTCTTGAACAGGAGCAACCAGAATGTGGCAGAGAATCATGTGTAAAGAATAAAACACAGGCTAGACTAAGTCTATGCAATCTCTCATAGAGCTGTCTGATCTTTTCTTTCTGCTTCATGATTTACATCACAAACTGTGAAGCAGACATCACAACAAGAAAGTTTGGTGTTAAATGACTTTTCCAATTCCCCTTGTACTGAAAAGGCTGTGTCTGTCTGTCACACAGCACTTTTCCCTCCCACAGAAGGAAAAGACCAGAAAACCAGCCTGAACCTAAGCTTTAAAGCAGGAGAGCAGTGGTCAGGCAGCAGGCACCCAGATGTGCTCACAATACTCCAAGGAAACAGTTCTGCTACAGCCTCCTCAGTTTCTGTGGGCAACCACCTAAAGTTATTTCATGATTGGCCAAAGCAGAGACCTCACACAGAGTCTCAGGCAGGTGTTGAATGGCCACAGAGGCCTTGGAATACTGCAAATTAGCAGGCATGGAGAAAAATCTTTTTGCTTACAGAATTTTTGAGAATAGCAAAGATGTGTTACTCTTGGTACAGTTTTAATTTCTGATAGGAATTAAAATGTACTGCATTTGTTAACAGGATTAACCAACTTACAATGAACTATAAAAACCACCTTTGCTCCTAAAATCAGCTGATGATGATAGAGGTGTCTGCTGCTTTTGTTCAAAATACACTGTTCATTGTTGAATATTACATTTTTCTGAGGGCTGCAGCTGGCAGTGATAAAAATGCCTCTCTGTTTTGCACCCAAGTACTGTAATTTGGGTCAGACCTATACTCTGGGGAAAGGTACAGGAATCTCTCCTTTTCTGAGTTGCACAGGCTGTTCAATGGATGAAAAGCTGTAGAGGGCAGGTGAAACAGGGGGGAGAATGACAAACACGGCATGCAGACAGGCCACATGATGTTATCACACATATTGCTTTTTTTTTACTGGTTAAGTATCACAGGAGTTTATGCAATACATATTCTGAGAGGACTCACAGATCTCTATCATTTAACTAGAAAAATTCTTCTCATATTCACTCAGATCTCTATCAGGATTCAGTAGTTTGGTAATTGCTGAATTCTTTTCCATGTGTTTACCTAGCCTGTGAAGGTAACAGTCCATGGTAACTTTTTCACAAGTGAGATAATAAAATGTCAAAATATGAAGTCTGCAGCACCTGAGTGAACAAAGAACATAAAGAAGGCCTTTCTCACATTCCTTCACCCCCAACAAAGAAGCTACAGCTTTTATTTTTGCTAACTCCCTCCAGCAACCCAAGACTTGCCACCAATGGCTGTGGGTGTGCATACACCTGTGGGTTTCAGCTGATGGGCACAATGAACGGCTTCGAGTTCATTTGAAATGGAAAAAAAATAGGGAGCTAATTTTGGTAAGAGAAAGAGTTTAAAGGTCTCAGGAACAGGAAAGAATGCAAGCAAAGAGACAGGAATGAGACAATGAAATTATTATGGGTGTTCTGAAAAAGAAAATACAAAGCACCTCAGGAAGAGGAGGTTATGCAAGAGTGAGGACAAGGGAGGAAACAAGGGAACACACTGGCAAAAAACACTGAGAAAGACTTCTGAAAAAGCACAGCAAAGCAAAAACAGTGTACATTTACAGGTCTCCTTCTTAGATTAACATTCTATTCCCTCCACTGTTAACATTTTAATATTTTTTCATTGGCTGCAAAAGAATTCTTGAGGTTCTTCCAGCCCACCACTACAACAGAGTAGATAGGACAGAGAATCTCTCAACAAGTGACAGGATCGACATCACAACTTATGATCGTATTTTACCAACAGCTTGAAAAAGCCTTTACCATGTCTTTCTTTTGACTTGCTAAAAACCAAATAAATGAAAACCTGCACCTGCTGTCCTAGAAAGGCAGAACCTACAAACAGCAGCAGCTGCCCATTAAATTATATGTGGCTGAGAAAATGACCAGAGATTGGGAAAAACCAGGTCATCTTCAATTTACCAGTTCACTGGTCTCTAAGTGTCAACACTCATAAGTTTATTAAGCCAACAACCAGTCTTGCAACTTGTGCTGAAATGTGTAATTAATAGTGTCTGATTATTACATTATTTGTTCTGCAGTCACAACAGCTAATCCATTTCCATGTTCCAGTTAGCTAGCCTGGGAATGTCTGTATATATTGATCATCTAGTGCTAAGCAATTGAGTTAGTGACATTTAGAGCCACACGAGACTCTTGTAACTCAAAAAATCTGTTCCTGTGCACACTATAAAACAGCTGAACTCAATGTAAGCAATTGCATGAGTCCAAAAGAAAACAGAATAAGAGGAAGTTAAGCTGGAAATTCTAATGACCTTGTCATCTTCTCACAATTCTTTATGTAACTCTTCCAGAAATACACCATGAAAATCAGGCAAGTGTGAACAGGTGTGTGGTGTATTCTAAACCCTTGTCAATATCCAGGTTACTGAGCTGGAATCCCAAAAGCCTGCACCTGGTGTCCTCAGAGCTCACAGTGTTCCCTGAATCGCTCAGTTCAATAGGAACCATTAATACCAACATCACAGGATCACTTATACATCAAGGCAACACTCATCCTGCTTTTGGGAACAGCTTGGGGCTTCTCCTGGGGTAAGAGCAGCATGTCATCCTTGGCAATGGAATCAGTCTGTGACCAGCAATGACTGCCAGTGCAAATGTCTCACCACCCTATGGATGTAACTCCAAAATCAGTCGTGGATGGCAGTGCAGTTTGGAATACAAAAGGGATGTCTACACTTCAAGGCTGAATACGTGCCACTGAGCTGGATATACAACCAATATGAATTCCATCACCACGGAAACCAGGTACTCTTGAAGCTTGAAACACATCCAAACACTTACTTGATCTTATAAGCATACATATGTAGATTTCAAGTACAAGCAAAATCTGAATTTTGCATCGCTGTTATTCTTTCAGCTGGGGAAAACGGAGAGAATATTGTTTTGGATTATATGATGTAAGTAGTAGCAATTTTACTGAGATTTATAACTTACTAAAACAACCAAGTTGAAGCATAACTGAGAGCCTGAACCTAAAAATTACCAAAGTAGGATTCATCATGTGGATCACCCAAAAGCTGAGTACATAAATTCTCATTTATACTTAGGTATTCCAAGCCAGTCATTCCACCTCTTTCTGTAGCCAGCCATTCCAAAGGCAACCTCCTAGGGCCTACGTAGAGCACCTGCTTTAGGATGGCCCAGGGAGGCATCAAACCTGAGAGCTGCTGTTGCTATGGTCATCTGGTTTAAAATTGAACAGCAAAAGGTGTATGAGAGTCTGAAAAACAACCTCTGCACATTTTCTAGGATGATAATCGAATTTTTGGTTTCTTGTTTAGGCATGTAATTTTAGAAAGGGATATTCATGGAAAAAAAAAACAACTGGGAGAGAAACACGACTATAAACGTTCTGAGAAAAATGCAGTTTGTGAAAAAGATGCTTTATGTCTTCTTTACAAGGGAAATTAACCACAAGAAAGAGAGAAATTTTATATTACAATAAATTTTTAATACACTGCATGCAAAATACTTCTGTTAAACGAGGCATTAAAAAAAAGAAAAAAGAGATAATATTTCACTGCCACACCATCACAAGCTGATGCATAATTAGAGAAAAGGCACAAGACTTGAATTTCATGGCAAAAGAAGAAAATAATGCAATGAAAAAGTCCACAGGCATGTGTGAATGTTAGCCAATTCCTCAACTTGTATCTGTTTGAATTTGCAGAGCCCATTTTCTCTACAAATAAAACAAGTGTTTGAGGCACCCTTCTCTCCTTATTTCTTGTATCCATTGAATTAAACTGTAATAGATTACTTTTAGAAAAAGTTTAGATTCCCATCTAGCTTTCTAGGTAATGAACTCTTTTCAAAGCCAAATAATAACATTATAGCAAGAACATTCTGCTCTGAGACAGGTGTGTGGGATATGGAACATACCTGCCATCACAGTGAAATCCAGGCACGGCGTCCCGACGTTTGTGTGGCAATTCAGCAATTCAGGGCCTAAGAAACACAAGCAAAACCAGCCATCAGCACCCATATCTGCAATGTTTGAGCACAGAGGCCTCTTCCCTGTCACCCTACAATTAGCTGCCCCTAAGGGCTCTTTGTCCCACAGCAGGAGAGGCAAGAGCGTGCAGACCTCACCTGGGCTTGCCCAGGGCAACAGTGAGATCTGCAAACAGGAATGAAGGCTCCGTGTGGCTGAAGCATCCTGCCAAACACCACCTTATCACCCTATGTTGCCATGTATTTTTGTAGCCAATATGCCTGTCTGCCATTGTACGGCAAATAATCCCATACAAATAAGACAGGCAAAATGTGCTTGCAAAGCAATAATAAATTTGGGGTTATGTAACGATGACATTAGAAATTTTATCAATATTTAAACTAAAAATAACTTCTTATTATATATTATCAAGTGAGATTAAATATTAAGTGAGCAGTTTTGCACAAAATTGTAAGTCTCTCTAAAGATTAGAGCAAATGATATGAAGTTTAAGGTATTTTAAAATGAAAATACGTTGAAAGTAGTTATTTAAAAAGAAAAGCAGTCCTAAATATAAAAACTCAGAACTTAAAACAGCCTGGTATGTATTATAGCATGTATTATAATTTAATACCTAGGGGATGAAAAGCTAATGCCACAAAATTTATCTGTGGTGACAAACCTTCAGATGTGAAGTCAAGAGTTGTTTTCAGACAATTGAGTGGAATGAAAGGCAATATCTGAGGCCTGGACAATCTGCTCCTGACAGCCACAGAACCAATTTGCTATAGACACCTTCCTTCCTCTGCTGCTGAACATACTGGTCACTGTTTAATTTGGACCTCAAACGCTTGGAAATTTAAACAATATGCAACCAATATTTAAATAATTTCAAATAAAAATAATGGAAGACTACTCAAATTGAATTTATGGGGTGAACACTTAAGATTGCTGTATTTGCTGAAAGGTTTTTTTTTTGAAATAAAATGCTGAAAGTTTTTTATTTTGCTAAACCAAACAATTTTGATTACAGAAGAGACACTTGAATTGGCAAAAAGCACTTAGATCTCACTGTGAAAAGCACTGTGAGCCCAAATAAAGATGTTATTTTATCTTCCAAGGGACAATGAACTTGTAGTCAATTTAGAGGTGAAAAATATATACTGAAGGAGTATTTTTATATTTGGTAAAGTTATGTATCTTGTAAAATGAAACATCTAAATCCAATATTGATTTTATATAAGAACTTAACAGTTAATACTAAAATAACACTACATCTGAATGAAACCCTCTGTAAATATTTGTACTATTTTAAGTCATAAAAAATACATGCCCTGTATTAACTTGGTACAAACTAGTGAGATATTTGCAGGATAATGAGTTCTTTCAGTGTAAACCACTAAAATGCAGCAGACTAATTCCTCTCTTTTGGATGCTGTATCATACAGAACAGGAGCTGTGGAATACGTTTTTACCCTCCTGAAATTCTCTAAGAATCTCTCATTGCCACTTGCAGTCATTCTCCAGCACAAAGTTAATTAGGAAGTGCTAGCTTACATTTCACTTCATTTAATTAAAGAAAATAAATGTTATTTCCTAGGCAGGCCAACATGATAAAAAATCCTAAATTTAATAGCTATTATAGTTTAACCTGTCAAGCAAAACCACTTTATAACAGCAAACACTCTCTTCTGATATCCATGTGATACAAAGACATCTCTGTATCATGAATAAACCATGAGAATGCTGATGGAACTAGAATGGCCCCAGGTTATCACCAGAAATCCATTCTAGGATGTGCATGCTACACAAGCTGTATAAATCTGAATGAAAAACCCCGAGTGAGTTGGCGGCTCATATTCACATGCAACATCTCATGTTTCAGTTTATATGCCCACTGCCCCTTGTCCTGTCTGGGTACCACTGAAGAGAATCTGGTGCCATCCTCTTGATGCCCACCTTTCAGATACTTCATTGCATTCACAAGATCCCCTCACTTTTGTCTCCCCCTCGGGGACAAAAAAGCCCAGTTAATTTCTCTTATTTGTGGCTTTACTAAAAAATAAAGCGCAAAGGAATTGTTGAAACTAATTACAGGAAAAATCCTGACCTGTGCAAAGGGCCTGTGAAAGATATTCAATACTACCTAAAACCCTTTTGCTAGAATACTCAAAAATCTCTTGAGAGTTTTGTGAGAGAAGTGCCTACAGACTGCAAATCATTTGGAAGGAAAAGCTGGGACATTTGTCAAGCATAAACTGCACAAAGGCCCCCAAAGAAAGGGAAGGAAGTCCTCTTCCTGCATTTTGAGTTTCCCCTTCCACAGTGAAGAGACTACACTGTAAAAAACCACTACTGATTCACCTTGCTGCCATGAAAACTGCATTGGGCAGCTCTGATTATAACAGATAAAGTTAAATTCTACTTGTTTTCAACTGATCTAAAAAGAAGTCATTCTCTGGCACTCAAATCAACCCATCACTATACTTCCATAAAAATAAGCTTCAAGAATCCTCTGTAAAACTTGTCACCATTTCCTCACATTATATTTTCAGTGTGAAAAATACAAAATAAAGGCTGTTACTTCAAACATGACAGAAGGTAAAGTGAAAGGACAATAGAAAGGGAGAGAATCAATATAATCAAAAACATAGTATTACAAGATAGTGTCTAGCTTAATAAAAGACAATTTATGTGGCCTGTTTAATTACTGAGTTTGAGGCACTAGTATCAGTTTTTTATACAGTTAAATCAGTTAATCAGTCGATTAACAGTTAAAGCCATCTGCATACAAAAAAGCATGTTCATCAACACAAAATGAATAGGTAGTTAAAAAACAGAAACATGGTTGGTCCTTTCTTTGCTTTACAGTATCTAACCATGAATGACCCCACCATACTTGCCAAAAAAAAAAAAGCAACCAGCAAACACCCATGGTGGCTGGGTATTCATTCCCTGTTGTAGGAATACTTTGCCCAGTGCCCAGTCAGACCACGACCTGTGTACCTGTTTCACCTTTCATAAGTAAGACATGACAGAATACAGTTATTCCTACATGCTAACCTTAAAAAATCCCCCAAAATGCCTAACCCCAAGCCTCTTCAATCTCTACAAAGTAAAACTTCAACAGGCTTCACCTTCACGGTGTTAAAAGACAAAACAAAAAAATACAAACTCAGCTTGGGCGTTTTCTTTCATGAGGCTTGGAAGAGCTCACTACAAATGAAAACTGGTTTTATTTGCAATGCCCACAGGAAAGTTTTGCTCTAAAAACTCACAGTTGTGTGCATGTAGGGGTCTTGCCTCTTTGCCTCTCATACAGTGGATAAATTGCTCAAAATTCAGATTGCTATAGAGAAATATGGCCTCTGTAATCGCTATCAAGGTCAATGAGAAAAGGATATTCGTGATGGATATATAATTTACTTCACCCTGGAGAAATGTTAACATGACTTTTCAACCTGTTTAATGTTTATTCAAATGCTGCAGTTGTGCAAAAATAAAGTTACTGCCTGAGTCTATTCAACAAAACTTTCTGTCTTCAAATACGTATAGTGCTTTTTTTCCAACCACCTACAGCAAGATTTAGAAAAACCAAAATTAAAGTCAAATGGCATCACCTTCCCTTTCAAGATATGAAAATGCCAAGATGCTCCAGGTTGAAAACAACAAAAATGCAAAACTACAAATAGTAACTCTATTTTCTCACAATTTGGGGGTATGTTTTTTGTGCAATTAGTTAACTTTTGTAAGCATTTATTTAATTAAGCTGAACCATCTCAATTCCAACTCACAATCTGCAAAGTTCAGTCTCTGGACTACATCTGTTACCAAAATGCTGTTCAGAGAAAGCAGCTTTGTTTAGGTCAGCCAGGAATATGTTCCCAGTGGATTTCAGTTAGAAGGATACATAGGTAGTGAAATGATAGATATATGTGATTAGGACTTTTGACCCAAATGTACTTTATGTACTTTAAATTGCTTTATTTATCATTCCTATTTAGCACCTCCTTAAAGCCACTTGGCACAGTTCTGAGATCAAAGTGACCTTTTGCTAAAGAGAAAAATTGATGCATAGTTCATTAACCAAGCCAGAAAACACTACTGTTGATGATAGGAGAAATGCAAAAATACCAAAATCACCTTCTTTCTTTGTTTTCCTTCACACCTTTAATTAGAAAGCACACAGCAATGGGACTATGCTAAGTTTATCATAAGTGCAGGAAAAAAGAGGAAGTTACTGAATGTGCCCTTTTACAGCTCACAGCTTTGACCTGAGAAAACAAATCAGCCTGGTATTCTGAAGGTATTTATTTTACCCTAAGAAATATAACATATTCTTCACACACCCAGTTTGCAAAAAATCTATTTCAACTCATGTATCTGACTATCTCAGGAACAAAACTGACTCCTACTAAGTCACTGAAATTTGGTAAGATCACATTTTATGCAGCTTGTCTGCAATTTCTAAAACCAAAATGTGGACTCATTTAGTGCCTTGGTTAAAAATACTTGGAAAAACAGTGCAAGTACCGAGGGGCATTAGAAGGTGATGTAAAAATTCTGACCAAGAGTGCTGCAATGCCAGTAGATGTGGTAGAGGAAGGCAAAGGCAATCTAAATTGCAGAACAGCACTATCAAGCAAATGTCATGTCACACTCTATGCGTACTGTAAGAGAAGAGCAAAGCAATAACTAATTCAGAAGTGACTGTTTTCTTTTTCAGGGCATATCACAGAATCTCTGAGTTGGAAGGGACCTTTTGAGATCCCCTGCTTAAGCAGGGTCATCCAAGCCAGGCTACCCACAACCATGTCAAGTCCTGTTCTGATTCTCTCCACAACCTCTCTGGGCAGCCTGCTTTGGGTTTTGACTACCCTCGCAAGAACAAACATTTTTCTTGTGCTTAGGAGAATTTTATGCCTTTTTTTTTTTTTTTTTTTTTTTTTTGGGCTTCTTGCCTGTCACTGGGATCTACCAAGAAAAAGTACACTACCAAGAAGAGCCTGGCTTCCTCATCTTCATCTTCTGAATAAACACCTCTGGTATGCATACACATTGATAAGACCAGAACCCCCTGAATTCCAAACCTTCCCTAGGCTGAAGAGTCCCAACTCTTAATCTCTCTCCAGAAAAAAGATACTCCAGTACCTTAGTAATTTTCATGGCTCCTTGCTGGATTCATGCCAGTATGTCCAAGCTTCACTTGTACTTGAAATCCCAGGACAGCACCCAGCACCCTAGATACCATCTCACCAGGGCTCAGCCTGCTGTCCATGCTTTTCCTAATGCAGACCAAGTTACTTTGGCCCTCCTACTGCAGCTGTGTGCTCCTGACTCGTGATCAGCTTGGTGACCATCAGGATCCCAAGGTCCTTCTCTGCAGAGCTGCTTTCAAGCATGTACTGGTGCATGGGATTGCTCCTCCCCAAGAGCAGGATTTTTTATTTCCACTCTCAGAGAGACTAGAGGTTCTTCTCTGCCATTCCCCCACCCTCTGGGTGGTGGCACAAGCACCTGGCACATCAGTCATTGCTCACAGCTTTGTATCATTACCAACTTGATGAGGGTGTGCACTGCCCCACCATCGAGGTCATTAATGAAGATGTTAATTGGTGCTGGCCACAGTACAGACCCCTGAGTCACTGCACTAGCAACCTGTCTCCAGCTGGACTTCCACCACTCATCACAACTGCCTGGGTCCAGCCATCCTCAGTCCCCCTCAGTGTCCATTTATCCAACCCTTACTTCCTTGGCTGGTTCATTACAGGCAGCATTGAAAGCCTTACTGAAGCCAAACTAAGCAGAACACATTGCTCTCATCCACCAGACTAGTCACCTCATTATAGAAAGCCATCAGACTTCATAAGCACGATTTTCTCTTCACAAAACCAGGATGAAAACTTCTAATAATCTTCCTGTCCTTCACACTTCTGGAAATCGTTTCTAGGATTATTTATTCCAGTAAATCACCTCCTGAGGTAAGGCTGACCAGCCCACAGCTCTCCCTCTTGAAGACATCTGCTTTATCACAGCCTTCAGAAGCCTCTCCTGAATACAGGAACCTTGCAGAGATAATCAAGATCAGCCTTACAATGACACCAGCCAGCTCCCAAAGAACTCATGGATGCAATGCCTTGGGCCCCATGGACTTACAGACATCCAGTTTGCTCAAGTGTTCCCTAACCTGATCCTCCTCCACCAAGAATGAGTCTTTGTTGCTTCATACTTCTCTTAGGTCTCAGGGACCTGGGTTTCCTGCAAACTTGTCTTTTTATTATGGGATCTTAACTTATTGACCAAATCCAAAGCACTTCCACATCAAATCCTATTCCCAGCTCCTCCCCACAAAAGACTGCACGTGAATAGCAGTATTTTCTCCTGGCACTTCTCTACATGTAGTTATTTAAAGTTAGGAACTTTTATTGCAGTTCATGACAATAAGATGATTTATAGTAAAAAAAAAAATCAATGGAAAATTTACGGAAGAGCAATTCCATTGACTGCACTATTCAAAAATAAAACCAAACAACACTCTTTCCAGCTTAAAGCATGAAGCAGAGAAACATTATATTTCTCTAGAAAACTTACATTGATTTTAGATAAGCCTTAAAGTAGCCAACTACAATAATTACTTCCAACAGTGATGAAAATAAATACTACCCTTTCACATTAGAGGCTTTTGACTGTTCTGTAGGATTCTTCCTTAATATGGAATGAAGGCACAAACAGAGTAATTTAAAGACTAAAAATTAAAATATGAAAAATACTATTGTGGTGAGTCTCATGTGAAGTTCACAAGAAAACGCAGTCAGCCAAACTGGCACAATAAAATCTGTGCCCTTGAGATCAATCCAGTTCAATCTTTAACATAAACATAACAGTAAGTCAGGCCTGTACATAGATTTATTCCCATGCTACACTTCTCCCTTCCAAATGTGCTGAAGTTGCACTATATTTCACTGGTAGAGTCTCTGTGAAAGGGGTTCTGAAGTGGAACTGCATTTCTCAGAAATGTGATTGTAAACCTGTGTGAGAGATGACCTGGGTTTGAGATTTTATGTGGCACCTTTGGCCACTCACACCCAGGACAAAAAGGAGAAAATGAATACATTAGTACAGACATGGACAATACATAGGAACAGAGTGAAAGGCTGAGATTCTATTGATACTGCAAAACAGCGCTTTTCCCAGGGCCAGCTGGCAAACACCATTTCATGTACCACTGATGGAAACAAGAACACACTCTACAGGCATCCACACCTCCATTCTGTGATTACTAATAACATTTCTAATGAAGGTTTGAAAAATACCTTCAGGGATATTGCCATGCAAAATTCTGACAGTGCCTCTGCATGACCATGACAACATGCCCAATAACCTTTGAGAAACCAGAAACTCTGTCATGCCAGACTTTGATTAAGGACAAACTTTGAAATCAGGAATCTTTGTTGTATATGCAAGAAGGCTGCACCATATTATATATAT